>NW_003852488.1:3396396-3409284 GCF_000181295.1 Otolemur garnettii | reverse complement strand
TTTTTTTTTTTTTTGTAAAATACAAAGGGCACCTACATTATAGGCTTAGAGGATTATGTAAAATAATTTATGTGTTTTCCACAGAACCTAAATATACATTTAGGTTTAAATGTATATTTAATGTAAATTAAATGCAATATATGTTTAATTAATGTTTGATAATTAAAATCATGTGTTTGAATATCAAGAATGTTAGGAATTTCATGTATAAGAATTTAGGAGTGGGTGGCACCTGTGGCTCAAAGAGTAAGGTACACGCCCCATATGCTGGAGGTGGCAGGTTCAAACCTAGCCCAGGCCAAAAACCGTAAAAAAAAAAAAAAAAAAAAAATGTAGGAGTTACAACAAAGAAAAGGAAAGGGAGAACAGTAACAATCATGTTTACTGTGTACTTACTCTGTACCTCATATATAAAATACGAATTTAATATATGCACTCATTTTAATTTCTTAGGAAGTTCATCAAATAGAGACCATTATTATCCCTCTTGCAGTAAAGGAAATTAAGGTTCATAGATGTTAAAGAAATTGATCACATAGAGACCCAGTATTAGGACTCACTCCCTTTAGTTCTTACTTTTCTTCTTACTATACCTCAAAGTGTCACAAGAATAAACATCATGCTTTTTCTTAAAATTTTATAAGGCACCAGCCACATACACCTAAGGTGGCGGGTTCGAATCCAGCCTGGGCCCGCCAAACAACAATGATGGCTGCAACCAAAAAATAGCCAGGTGTTGTGGCGGGCACCTCTGGTCCCAAGTACTTGGGAGGCTGAGGCAGGAAACTTGCTTGAGCCCAGGAGTTGGAGGTTGCTGTTCTGTGAGCTGTGATGCCATGGCATTCTACCCAAGGGGACAGCTTAAGGCTCTGTCTCAAAAAAAAAAAAATAAATTTTAAAACTTTCACCAGCTGATACTGATTATAACTTTTGCCTCTATTTTTATGAGAAAACATTGCTTTAGTTCCACTACATAACATTTAAGAATATTTCGTTGTTCAAAGATGATGATAAAATAGAAAACTTTTTTTTATTAAGTCAAATACACATAGATCATGAATACATTTATGCGTATGTGGGGTACAATGTGTTGATTTTTTTTATACAACCTGACGTGGTTACATCAAACCAATCAACATAGCTTTCACCTCATTTACTTGACTATTGTGTTAAGACATTTGAAAAGCAGTGGGGTTCAATGGTTAAAGCTTGGTTAAGGCTCTGAAGTCTGGCAGCCCCAACACAAATCTTGTTTATCCACTTTTATTTCACAAAGTGTCCACTTCTTCATCTTTAAAATAGGGTAAGAATTACACCTTCCTCAGAGTAATATGCAAGTAAGTAGCTCTTAGCTCAATACACCTATTTCACATAGCATGAAAAAGCTTCTCACATTAATCTATGATTTTTTGCAATTAATTGAAAACATTTGAAATAGCTCCAGCAACAACACTAACAAATATAACTGAGGACAAATCTGAAAGAAATGAGTCTTCGCCAGGGGCAGGAGGTACACCTGAGCTTCACATAATCTAGGAAGTTCAAAAGTCCACTAATATACCTTCTTTATCTTTCCACTACCCTCCACAGTCTCTCACCACTTCTTTTCTCTTTAGAGTTGCTGAATTATATATCTTTATTCAAGATTGCTTTTCTGCAAGCCTAAGCACCCTGAGAGTTCCCAAATGTTATTCCATTTGAATTGGCAATCCTAGTTTGTTTGGATCTTAAAATTCTAATACCAAATTCCACTTTTATGTCAAATGTCTATCTTGAATCCAATCAAGAAATTTCAAGAAATATGTTACAAGATTGCCAGTGAGGCTTCTCCTAGTGGGAGTGTGGAAGGTACATAAGGATACAAGGCAATGCTCAGAAATTGTGATTTGAATGAACACCTAAAAAATTCCCCATTGACTTTCTTTTGATGTTCTATTTTGCATAAGAATAACAAACTTATTTTCTTGTATTTCCATAATACTATGAAATTTGTAAGATAAGGAGGGTGTCCCATATTATGTAGGTATCAAATAAATAATTGTGCAAAAGTGAAGGAATAGGAACCTACAGAACTGTTTTGAATCCTAAATCATTATTTCAATAACAGACACCCAGTAAATAATACAGATGAAATTAAGTGAAAGTTGATTTTTTGAACTTTGCATAGCAGATGTTCAAATTAATTATAACAGTGAAAAGATATCTTTAAAATGCCTGCAGAATGTAATTAAATCCTCAAAGAGTAAATCAGAGCAGACACTGGGTTCACAGTTCTCACTTGTATCATGGCGCCAACTAACAAGAGACACCTATGCCATTCAAAGATTTTTTTTTAATATATATATACAGTGGAAGTGGTGGAGAAATTTCCTGAAAACTTCTTAATTTGATAACCTTAGGAGAAATTATCTTAAGCTCACTAATTTTTGAATAATGATCAGCATTGTGCTGTGAAGACCAGAACCTCAAACACTCATCTAATTCCCTTGTCTAGCGAAGTTTCAAGAAGAAAATATTCAAGTGATTCTCTATTATTTTAATAAGCTTTCCTAGAATATTCCTCAAGAGAAGGACTTGCTGCAAAATCGTTTGTGGATTCTTTGAAGAGTACAGCATATACTCAATAGGTTACCACTTTTCAGGAGATCAATTTAGAGCACTTCAATGAAATTATTTAGAAATAAAAACTGTGACTCATGAATAAAAGAAAAAAATGAATGTCAAATTCAAATATGAATATATTGACATTGGAAAAAGTTAAAAGCATTGAACAAATTAATTGCTGAAGTGATAATTTAGAAAATAGTGCTACTATTAAAATGATAATGAAACATAATGATGTACAATGAAGAGTATATAACAACTTTGATCAACCTATTAGTAGATACCTTTGGGGCACTGTTCTTTGAAATAAATTGTTGAAAACATGAAAAAAACAAATACAACAAAATTAATTTATGTATATGCAGGATAGGTTTCAAATACAAATGGAAAACAAGAAAAATACAAGATTTAAAATAAAACAACTCAAAAATTACTAATTCTATTAAAGTTACCAGGGAATACTTTGTTGAATTATTTTAGAAGTAAATTCAAAATGGGATTCAGAATATTTCCCGTCAAAGTATATACTAAGGGCATACATTAGTTGTAGTCATTTTTTTTTGTTGTTGTTTTTTTTGAGACAGAGCCTCAAGCTGTCCCCCTGGGTAGAGTGCTGTGGCATTACAGCTCACAGCAACCTCCAACTCCTGGGCTCTAGCGAGTCTCCTGCCTCCGCCTCCCAAGTAGCTGGGATCACAGGCGCCTGCCACAATGCCCAGCTATTTTTTGGTTGCAGCCATCATTGTTGTTTGGCGGGCCCAGGCTGGGGATTCGAACCTGCCACCTTTGGTGTACGTGGCTGGCTCCTTAGCCGGTTGAGCTATAGGCACCGAGCCAGTTGTAGTCATTTTTGGATGTACAGAATGATTCCTCTATTTCCTCTTTATAGATTTTCTCTTAAAATAAGGAGTATCTTAAGACTTAGGTGTAAGGACACACTCTCTCCTCAGCAGTGTTTATTTTTCAAATGGTTACCACTGACTATGAAAATAAGATTGGTCAGGGAGATTTCAGGCTATTGAAAACAGAAATATAACTTAGGCACACAGTGTGCTTGCTTTATTATGTACTGTACTCGTCCTTTACTTCTAAGTTTTTTGTTTGTTTGTTTGTTTGTTTTTACCAAGAAACAAGTGGTTTTTCCTTTGAACTTATTTTCCCTTGAGAAAAAAAAGACATTGTGCAGATTAAGAAATTATCTTTTTTAATGTTATCATACTTTCTCCTTGCCATTATTCTTCATTGCCATTAATAATAAAGCCTTTTTTCTCATGCTTCTCAATGCAATATCCATACAAGAACATTTTCTCCAGAAGTCTGTGCCAATAACAATAACCAAAAAAACCATAAGATGCAGTAAGCCCAAGAGAGAAATCCCATCAGAAGACTTTTTAGTTCATTTATTAAACAATGTCCATGACACGCTGGTAACAATATCTTTAAATGGTATAAGCAATGAGCAATAGTCTCCAGAAACCAAAGATGGTATGAAAATAAGATTCAAATTATTAGGTTTGGCATGTTTACCATGCTAAGAAAAAGAAAAGTGCTCTTGTGTAATCCAGGTGTGTGTGCTAAATGTGCTTTTAGAGTCTACATAAGACTTAATAAGTTTTCTAGTTCATGAAGGTTTTAGAGAGTTCTAAGATCATTAGCCATATTTAGTAGGAGGCCCATGGTCAGCCGTCCTCTCTTCTTTTCCTTCCTTCCTTCCTCTTCCTTACTCCCACTCTCCCTCCCACCCTTCCTTCCTTTCAGTAAAGTTTTTCTTTAATAGAAAAAGAATATACAGACTCTACGCAAGAGTCAATGTTTTATGTGATATTTTATAGTCACTTAAGGAATTAGATGCACCAAGGCAGAGTTACAGGGCTATGATTGCTGACCTGTGAGACCCACTACCTCGGTTTGTGCCAGCCTCCACTGATCAGCTATGAGCTTTATTACTCAGTCTCTGAGTACCTCGATTTCTTCATCTCTTTATGAACGTTTTATATTTTAATGTGTTTAACATTCTCTTTATGAACGTTTTATATTTTAAAGTGTATAATGTACTGAAGACAATATAGGAACGGCTCTATAAATATTAAGAGTAACACTAAAATACCAAAAATAAGCTTTAGCCTTGCAAAAACAAAAACAAACAAACAAAAAAACAGGATAATAGTATTCTCAGGAGCAAAATATTGTCATAAAACTTCCTTATTTTACTCTATGATGCTATTCTGGTAAGTTGTTGCCTTAGCTATGTTTAATAGGTAGAATTATGGTAGAGTAGGACTTTTATTAACCAGAAATAAAAGTAAGGAAAAAAAAGACCACTGCAATAACAGGTTAGAATGCCTTCCTATAAAGGATGTAACTGAAGGTTATGATTTACTTGTTCATTTACTAATTACCCTATACTTTTTAAGCATCTTTAAGGTACCACACACAAGTACCTTGTTCAACCACATTGGATCTTAAGGCAAATAGGAAAATGCATGCTGTTATATAAATGTTTTCATTTGTTTTTTTTGGTTAATCTTTTCCAGATCATTATAGTAATGCAGACATTTTAACAAATTTAAAGTACATATATATTAAAACTTCCATTAAATTTAAACATTTTATTTATACCTTAAAATGTATTTATTAATATTTAAAATTTTTTCCTTATTATAGAAACAAGCTCTTCAATAGTATTTTCAAAATCTACTTGTTTGGGAAAGCACATTGGCCTAAGGGCCGTTATACTGTTCTCTATCAAAGACAAGTTAATGAATCATGAATGTATTTAATGGAACTTGGAATGGTGCATCATTTCCAGAAGGTTTTCAATTTACTCTGCCTGGGTCATTTCATAGCAACCATAGCCATACAAACACATTTCTTAAATGATAACATTTGAAAGTTGAAATTACTCCTCAATCCTTGTGTGCAGAATGGATGTTGTTTTCGCAGATGAGAAAAGAAACATTTATCTCTGCCAGGCGCAGTGGCTCACACCTGTAATCTGAGCACTCTGGAAGGCTGAGGCAGGTGGTTTGTTTGAGCTCACAGGTTCAAGACCAGTCTGAGCAAAAGCAAGACCGTCTCTACTAAAAACAGAAAAACTGAGGCAAGAGGATTTCTTGAGCCCAAGAGTTAGAGGTTGCTGTCCCAAGAGCTGTGAGGTTGGTGTGAGTTATGAAACCACGGCACTCCCACCAGGTCAACAGCTGTCTAAATAAAGAAAGAAAGAAAGAAAGAAAAGAAACATTTATCTTATTACACATCTCCATCAAAGCTGCTTTTGGAGATCTCCATCAGAGCAGTGTCAATGAGCAGTAATAGTTTGAAAAGTTTTTTTTTTGTTGTTGTTGTTGTTTTTTCTTAATTTTTCTTGAACAGTAGGTCTCAATAGTTGCTTAAAATCTTCAGTAAACCATGCTGTAAGCAGATGTTCCATATGCCATTCAAGCTCTTTTCTCTATTTATAGAGCACAGGCATAGTAGATTTGGCATAATTTTAAAGAGCCTTAGGATTTTTTGAAAGATAAATGAGCACTGGTTTCCATCAAAGGCACCAGCTGCGTGAATCTTTACCAAGAGAGTAAACCTGTGCTTTGAAGCTTGAAGACAGGCATTGACTTCTCTGTAACTATGAAAATCCTACATGGCATCTTCTTCTGTTTTAAGACTGTTTTGTCTACGTGGAAAATCTGTTGTTTGGTGTGGTCACTTTTATCAATGATCCCAGCCAGATCCTCCGGGTAACTTGCTGCAGCCTCTGCATCAGCACTTGCTGCTTCACCTTGCACTTGTATGTCACCGAGACGGCTTCTTTCCTTAAACCGCATAAACCAAACTCCGCTAGCTTCCAACTTTCCTTCTGCAGCTTCCACACCTCTGTTAAGCTTCATAGAATTGCACGGAGTTAGGGACTTGCTCTGAATTCAGCTTTGGCTTTAGAGAATGTCATGATTGTTTTGATCTTTTACTCAGACCACTAACACTTTCTTCATACCTGTAATAAGGCTGTTTTGCTTTCCTTTTATTTGTGTGTTCACTGCAATTGCACTGTTAATTTCCCTTAAGAATTTCTCGTTAGTATTCATAACTTAGCTAACTGGGCAAGGGCCTAGCTTTCAGCCTATCTAGTTTTTCATTATGCTTTCCTCCCTAAGCTTTATCATTTGTAGCTTTTGATTTGAAGTGAGAGATGTGTAACTCTTCCTTTCACTTGAACACTTAGAGGGTTATGAATCGCCCAATTTCAATATTGTTGCATCTCAGGGAATAGGGAGGCCCAAGGAGAGAGAGAGATGGGAGAACAGCTGGTTAGTGTAGCAGTCGGAACACATAACATTTCTCAGGTACATTCGCTGACCTATACGGGTGCAGTTTGTGGTACTCCAAGACAATCACAGTAGTGATATCAAACATCACAGATCACCATAAGAGATATAAAGGAACAAAAAGGGTTGAGATATTGAGAGAATTACCAAAATGTGGTATACGAAGTGAGCACATGCTACTGGAAAAATCAGTGCAGAGATGTTACAAACCTTCTATTTATTAAAAAAAAGAAAGAAAGAAAAGAGAAAAGCAAATGTCTATGAAGCAGAGTACAATAAAATGAGGGATGCCTCTTCTGTTTAATGAGCACCTAATTTAACATAATACTACTCACCGCTTTCTATTCCTTTGCTAGTCTTCATAGCCCTTAGCTTTACCTATTATACAATATTTGAATATGTATATATTTACTGTCTTACCTTTTGCCTAAATCAGTGGTTCTCAATCTGTGGGTCATGACCCACAGGAACTATATTAAAGGGCCACGGCATTAGGAACCACTGGCCTAAATGAAGGTTTCAGGAGGGCAGAGGCTTTGTTATTTTAGTCACTGCTTAGCCCTCAAATGCTAAGAATTGTGCTTGCTCATAATTCCATTATTCCCATAATTCCACACCATAACTAACTGATGATTAAATAATAAATAAACAAATGTAGGGGCATTCTCCTACCTACCATCCACCATCTTTTATTCTACTTGGTGGGAATTGGTTATATTTCCACTCTGATTTTTGTGCCTTATGCTGTCTTTAGAAACCTCTGTGCCCTGGTATATTAGTAGCTACAGTGTTTAGTGTGGGGTTGGAAAAAAAGGTTAAGACAGGCCAATAAAAGCCAATAAGAAATCATCAAAAGTAGAGAGACCTTTCTACTGGACTTGAATCTGCCACAAATAGAGTTTAATATCAGTACATCTAACAAAGGGGGTCCCAATAACATTGTTTAAGCCTTCATATCCAGTTCCATTCAGAAGGCAATTTGCCTAGTTATAGTATTAATAAATTGTCTTTTGAAATTTATTTTTATGTTTATCATTTACTTAAACCTTTTTCTATTCATTGTTGTCTCTTGCTATTATTTTGACTGCTACTTTATACACATATACTATGAACAGAGAATTTTTTATACCAATCACAATGCTATCTGAATAAATACTAAGGTATTTGCAAGGTAAAATTAAAATTTCTCAAGGTAAAAATGGTTGTAAAATATGCATGAAAAATACATTAAAATGGATGTTTTGAGCCTTTAGTGTATCCTGTTAAAGATAATGGTAAACAAGGAATTTTAAGAAAGATGTTATATTCGTGAGCCTAAAAGTTATGCTGTTTGCTGAATGAACAATATTTGTGATGGTATTGAGAATTCGGATTATAACTGACAGTCCTGCTCCTGTCTTGACCTGGGAGTATTAACGCAGTGACATGAAACAGTGATACATGATATTTAGCATCACTGTATACAAACAAAACCAAAATACTGAGACAATATCTGTTTTTAAGTTCTCTTTAATTATGTGGTCTTTGTAAAAAGGGCGATTCACCATTTTCCCCACACTAATTAGAATAGCACATTATGGTACTTGAAACATTTCTTGGTAAGTATGTAAGAAATCATCTGAGAATGTTCACACCTAGCTAAGATGCATAAGCAAGAAAATAAACAGTTTAATAAGCAACATTAAAATATTCTGTTTAAGGTTGGCCATATTTAGGTCCATGCTTGAAAGCTCTCATTCACTGATTCCTTTGTGGAGAGTTGAACTAAGACATCTGATCTCTCCACTTTCTATCAAGGGAGCCATTCTGGAATATAATAGAGATTCTTCTGTTAGGGCAAGAAGGGATAAAATTTCCTAATGAAGGTACGACGCTAGATTTAAGTGGTGTAGAGGGGCTAAAAATACAGCATATGAATAAGAAAGTAGGGACAATAGTGGACAAGAGAATGTTTGGAAGCTGGAACCTTCCGACCAGAGACTGTCATACCTACTAACAAAGCGGACTGCACTATCTGCCCCATTTATGTAAATAAACACATGAATTACATAAAATGTTTTCCTCTGGTTGGTCTCTACGGGCAACTTTGCAAGATCAACTTGAACTTGTGATAAAAGAAACACGCATACGCATGTATTGGTGTATTTTTGCTGTTCTGGGCAGATTTCTTCTGTCACCAGAAGCAAATGACTATCCGTAATAGACAGAACTTCCCAGCACCCCTAGAGGGGAGGAAGGCTCATCTTTCTAAACAGAAAGTTCCACCCTGGGTTGGACTTAGAGATTACATGCCAGGAACTTGTTGGCTGGGCAGTGTGTTGGAAAGGACACAGAGGTGTAATTGGGAGACTCAGATCCAGCTCCATGCCTGAAAACAAGGTACTAATTAATCACAGAGAAGCTGAGCTAGGTTGCTCTTTCAACGACACAAAAGAAGACCTAATAGCAGCTCAGAAAGAATGATTCGGTTAGTGTTAAACAAAATTAAATGTACCCGAAGTGTGAATAAGGAAAAGCTAATCAAATGTCATTGATTTTGTAATTCAAATTATTAAATTCTTTGAATTATGGTGCTGTTACTCATAAAAGTATCCCAATTAAGATTAAGCACAATATATCCATGGATTATTTTCTTTTGCATAGATTTCTGCATTTTTAAATTTTGCTTTCAGAGCATTTTTTTTAAGGAAACAGTTTTTCAAATAACTTCCTTCTAAAATACCTGCGCCATATACATAGATTTCTAAAATCTTTACATTGTATTTGTGTAGTTAAATCACAAATTCACATTCATTACTCAGGTGAGGGAAAAAATAGCTCCATTCATTTTTAAACTTATTTAATATGAGCTGTACCTCACTTAGTAGTGATCAAGAAGGGGAAGAGACTTTATTTAAAATGCACAAGTATTTGTTCCTCTCAATTTAAATATGTCTTCCTGTTCCTATGTTCTTTGTGAAACTTCTTGGATTCTTTCGACTAAAGTTATCAAGGTAAAAACAGATCCAAATTTATACAAAAAATAGACCAACTATTAGACCACTTATTATACTTTATCTGATTTAAATCTTCAGAGTATCGTGTTAAACATAAAATCAAAAACACACTGTCTCAGCCTTCTCGTGTTACTCTCTACGATAGTATTCAAGGAGACAGGGTATTTACAATCTTGTGGAGGAGGAAAACCCACGTCTGTCTGGTTATCAATGTGATGGTTTCTCCCTCAGATTCTCTTTGACATCAGGATGGCTCTCTAATCATGCCCTGCTAGAGTGCATACTCCTAGATGCTGCTGAGTTTTAGGAAGTCCTTGTTTCACACTTTCTTTCTTTCAAACCGAGGCTTACAAGATCATGTTGATTCTTCACTGGTCCACTGACCTTTTCAAAGCTTCTATATTTTCTCACCAAAGAAGCAGGAACTTTAACCAGTCAGTATAACTGTTAAGTCCTATACAGGTGAAGGGAACCAAGAACACTGCCTCTGACTGATCTGTCCACGTCCATCTGGGCATAGTTCTGAGCCAATGTTGGGCTTCTACCAGAACAGGGTGTGTCTGAAAAGCAAGCATTTGGCTTTGATATCCTCAGTTATTGTGTAATATTTGTCTAGATGTTGCCAACTTGCACACCGGTTCCCCAAGTTGATTTCCAGGTTGGTGATAGATGACACTGACATCTTATCTCCCAGCCTAGTAGACTTGAAGTGGATAGATGGGCTTTCCATCAGTTTCTGATTGAAAGAAACTGCCTATGGCATTTCTTTCTCCAATATGAGGTGATAGTAACCTTGGCCATATCTGAGTGGCCATAATGGCAAAGGGAATGAGGGGAAAAGAAATTGGCTTACTCTGGGGAGATATTCCAGAGTCTGCTCTGGGAGATGTGAGTAGCCTGCTGCTATGGATAGATACAAACTAACAATATGGATATGAATAGATAAGTGACATTCTTTTGTACTTGAATGTGTCCATAACTAGGGGATGTGCCTCTTTGGAAGAATTAAGTTCAATCTATCTTAATAATCTTGAAATCGTTTTTGAGAACTCATGAATATGAATTAAGTTGTCAGTATTCAAAAGAATATTATTTGATTTCCCTCTTGTAGGAAACATAGCATGTGTAAGAATGGTATTTAAATGACAAGTCATAAGCTAATTTGTGACAATCAGACTACCTCACTGTCTTTCATAGCTAACCCACCAGAGGGAAGGAAATGAATATAAAATACATATACTCATATCCTTTTAGTCCCTTAGACTTATTTCGACAACAATAAGAAATTGACCCTCCTACACAAAATATTTTGTAACAAAGAGGACAACACCAAGGCCAGTGAAGTTACAAAGACTCAGTAATAAGCCAGTAATCATGGGTAGTTTTGTAATGTTATCCATAGATAATTTAACAGGATTTTTCCACAAAGTTAATCATTACAAAAAGTAAGGCAGCCTTCAAAGGGCTAATTCCTATAAAGTGAAAGGAGGTTCCAAGAATTTTTTTGCCTAATGAGTGCTCTGTAATCTCATAACAAAATCTTAGCATTGATTAGATAAAACAACTTCCCACCAACCTAAAGGGAGCATGGGAACCTGTACATTTACTTTATTTAATCTTGTGTATTTCATTTACACTTATTCCTGATTTTCACAAAACCTTCAAAGAACCCTTTGTTAATAATCAAATACGGAGTGTTCTTTATACCCCTTCTTCATCTTTTTTGCACTTCCACCAGGACAGACCAGACTGACACAAACCTTCACGTCTCCTTCTTCCTTTATCATCTAAATTGGCAATTATTATTATACAGTCCGAAGCAAATCTCTCATTATTCTCGGGAAGTAGGCATGAGAGTGTCCAAGTTGAAATGCAATCAAAGACCAATTTAAAAAAATGAATTAGAAAATGAACAGACGAATTTGCCTTTTTACTTAATTTGACTTTCAGTTTATTTAATTCTTATAAAAAGAAACAGAAGAATAAAAGGATAGTAGTAAAAATGTGGAAAGTGTCTTCAAGAAAAATGGGTAATTATTTACTTATGCACATCTCTCTATATGTGCAGGCTTAAGATAAGAAAACACAATTGCTTCCCCAAGTAAGAAAAGGTTAGTATTCCTTCTCTATGCTCTGTTAGCTTCAAAATCTATTGTCTTCAGAAGTAAAGCAAGAAATTGCTTTTCAGGATTCTACAGTTTTAGAATAACGCTTTTGACACACTAATTGAACTGATGATATGTGAAACATGTCGGAGTCTTTCCTTCACATGGCACCTCCTGGGACTTTCTTTTTCTCTGTTTCTCAAATATGCTAGACAGAAATGACAGAAAGATACTTACCTTCTTCTGGTAGCAGTGAGAGGAGAGAAGTTAATATAACAAGGTAATGTTTGCAAACATACTGTGTTGGAATAGTTGAATATTCTTGGCTTTCTCTTTACAACATTCTGAATGAAAGAAAATAACACAATGGAAGGCCACTGCTAAGTATCTAATGATGTGAATAAACAATAGCATGAAAACTCTAAATTTTGTGGTAGCCTTGTGGGTGTACATATAGCAAAATGCACATATGGGTATTCATATATTTATAAATTTATATATAGAGAGACAGCAATTATCAGAGAAGGCAGTATATAGATATAAATCTGTGTGATTCTCTAGTATTTTATTCATATTGCTCTTTTTTTATCTAAGATCACTAAATTTGACTTTTATGATTTTGCATAATTTACTCTTGGGTCCTTTTATCAATGGTATTGGCGAAGAGACTGTATTTTAAAAAAAGAAACATTATTTGTGGGTACACTGTTTAAAAATCTAATTAGTGCTTACTTAAATGGTAACTTAATTAATATTAACTGAAGGGAAATGTTAAAATACTAAAAGCTGATATGAATACAGGAAGATTTCAAAGCGATAACAATCTTTTATGGCCTAAACAGACTACATCTATTTTTTTTTTTT
>NW_003852488.1:3384314-3396184 GCF_000181295.1 Otolemur garnettii | reverse complement strand
TTTTTTTTTTTTGTATGAGAAAAGGGTGATGATGTAAATTGGGTAAAATTAAAATCAACTTTGGTCCTAAATTTTTGAGATTTTTTTTTTAAAGATTAGTGCTTAAAGATGAAATATTGGCTAGTAAGGCAATGAAAGTAATCATAATTTCAGGAAGATGAAAATAGACATACTGTGAAATATAGTTTAAGTTAAGTTTAATAGAAATCTCAATCATATGGGTATATTTTACAATAAATATGCCCATCACCACTGATTAAAAAGACTAAATTACAGTGTTTTTAAAAATTATTCAAAAGTTGAAAATAAGGCAAAATAGAGTATATGCCATTATTTTATAGACACACTCAGGATTATTTAGTTCTCTAAGGGAATGCACATGTGTCCTAATTGCTAGGAGCCCACTGACTTGAAGGTTGGCTTAAAAAATTACAAATCAACTTGTATATTTCTGTCCTGTTAAAAATATAACTACAAATATTATGATTTTATTGATCTGTAGGGAATTCATTTGTTTTAGTTCTAATCTTACAATCCTAATGTTTCTTATTTAAAAACAAAGCTCATAAATGCCCAGTTCTACGAATACTCTTGAAACCTGCTTTAACATTTTACCTGTTTCCTCATTATTGAATTCATAAAACTTCGTTATAGTCATTCCATTTTTGTATAAGAATGATGGTTTTAATTTCAGTTTTTTAAATCATAATGTGACAGTTTTAGAGAAGATACCAGAATTCTCTAAGTAAATTTACCTGATGGAGCCAATTAAAGTTCATCGCCTGAGTGTGCCTCACGGACAGGTTAAGCCCAGGCCATATTTTCCTGGCTTGTGTATATTTACAACATGATTCTATGGGATACACAAAGTTAGGCTTACTTTTGTGAAGCAAATTAATATATCCATCATCTCACATATCTACTATTTTTGTTTTTATACCAACAGCAGCTAAAATCTATTCATTTGGCATAGATTCTATACACAGTACAATTTTAATACCTACAGCTCTCATGTTGCACATCAGATCTCCATCCTAGTTCATACTCTGTATCTGCTACATTGCATTCTCTGACTTATATTCCCTTATCCACCTCCCTCACTGCCCCAGGTAGCCACTGTTTTGTTCTCTATCTCCATATATTTGAATATTTGTTTGGGGTCCCACATATTATAAGCTAATGTCATTTTTTCTGTGGTCTGCCTTATTTCATTTAGCATTATGGCCACCAGGCTCATCTATATTGTGGTAAATTGCAAGATCCCGTTTTTTAGGGCTGGATAATGTTTCTTTGTGCATATGTACCAGTTTCTTTATCCTTACATCGTTGACAGTAGATTTGTTTTCATATTTTTAGTATTGTGAATAACACTACAAATGAACATGAGAGTACCGATATCTGTATGAGGTAGTGATTTCTTTTTTTTAAGTATATATTACTAGGTGTGGGATTGCTGGCCCTATGGAGTTCCATTTTAAATTTCTTTAGAAACCTCCATGCCTCCATACTGTTTTCCATGATGCCTGTGTCAACCTACAGCCCTATCCATGGTGCATAAGAGTTCCCTTTTCTCCATATCTTTACCAACATTTATTACTTTTTGACTTTTTATCAATAGCCATCCTAATGGGATGAGGAAGTATTTTTTAGTGGTTTTGATCCCTGATGATTAATGATATTAACTCCTTTTCATATACTATTTGGCCATTTTTGTTGATCATGGAGAAATGTCTATTCAGGTCTTTTATCCTTGTTTTTTTTTTTTAAATTAAACTTTTTTCACTATTGAGCTATGTGAGTTTTTGAGGTTGGACAACTAAACCTGTAAGCATTCTGTGGGCTATGTCTCAGAGCAGCCTTCACTGTGTGTGTGTGTCTGTGTAGTCCATTCCCACATGTAAGGTATTATTAAAGTATGTTATTATTATTACATTTGAAAAGCTAAGTTCTGACTGCTATTTAGAGATTTTTATGTGCCTACATATTTCTAATATTCTTATTCCAAATATCTAGAAAGCAAAGAAAATAAATTTCAAACAATGTAATTTCATTGTCTTTTAAAAAGACATACTTCTTATAGAAACTATTAGTTCAAAAGACTTTTTATGCGGGAATCCAAATACATATAAAAAAGGTTAAAACTTGGACAAATAAGATCAATTTAATATTTTTTACTTCAAAAGAAATAGTCCTAATCTCAGTCCAATTTTATCTGTGCAGAGCGTAGTATAGCATTAAAAAATAAAATTTATATTTTCATTAAAAAACTAATTACTTGTGGCCTTGAACTTGTTTTACTTATTACCTAAGGCAAGAAAATGCCCACAATGTTCATGATTTTGAAAAATGTTACATTATATTAAATTCAATTGATTGTTAATAATGCCATATTTTTATACATGTATGGAGAGTGGTTCAGAAGCATATGAGGTTAATTAAGTAATATTCTTTTGATGGCCAAATACATTTTAAGGTAGATAAAATATGAAAATCTTGGTCAGAAGTAATTGATTACATGTGTGTATTTGTTTCTTATACTTTTATGTTACAGATTGTTTATTCTTATGGATCATGTCACGTGAGCCTACCAGTCTTACTGGTCTGATAAAGATGCTTTGCTTTGTTTGAGAGACAATTGTCAACCTCTACCTCCTTGTTTTCTCTGAGAAGTAGACGTAAGTTACCTTGAACAAAAGTTTTAATTAATTTGGGTAATGAAGACTGTACTATCATTGATAGTGGCAGAAAAGTGTGACTTGTCTGCAAAGCCATAAAATATGTTTTATTAATCGAGGTTAACAACTTGGACTAGTAAATTAGTAAACTGTCTGGTTGATTGTGCAGTTAGATAGTGGAAATCAAAACCCTAATAAATACGCAGGGCTGTGAGCTGCAGAAAGTAACTTACTTCTCTGGGTTTATTATATTTGTAAAGATTCAGTCTAGAAAGAAGCAATGAAATGTGTTAAGTTTTGATATCATTTGCTTAATTTTAATGAATTAAATGATTTAACAAGAAGATAATTTTTAGAAAAGAATTGTGAGTGTATTTCTGCCAAATATAATATTGATTCAAGCTTTACTGTATTTGAAATCAGATTCTGTTTCTCACTGAAGGTATCTGGGTTTTTGTTTGTTTGTTTGTTTTCCCCAGATTTCAGATTTGTTATTTTCCATAAAACTTCATTTCTCTAATGGGTGTAAGAAAAATTGTTAATACTTGCAGTTTTTTTCATTTTTTATGTAAGGGTAAAAACGATGCTCTTTTTTTTTCATTTCTGAAAATGGAATTCTTTAGTCTGGGCATTTTAAATAATGAATTTATATATAGTTTTATAAGCATAACTGACAGAAGGAATGAAATTGTCTATGAATGATTAGAAATGTCAAGGGTAATTTTTAAGTTTTCGCTCACAGGCAAGAAAAAAAAATAACCTCAGCAATAAATAAATAAATAGGCAATGAAAGAAAAAGAAAGTTGCCTATTGTGCATCCTTCAAGTTATTCTTGAACAAAAGTAATAGCTATTTATGTTAATTCATGGCATAAATTAATTAAATTTCATTTGTTGGCTTGATAGTTTAAGAGAGAATGAAAAATCTTATGAGCATTCCAGTTTGCTAATACTACAGATTTAGTCCAGACGAGTTAATTTAATTATGAAATTGGTGAACTAACAGTGGTTACATAAAAATGTTCAAAGCCTGGAATATTTTATAAGAATTAAATTGAAAAAATACCCAGCCAAAAATTAGAAGCTTTTGGCATCATTAGCTTTTCATTAGCTTTTTGGCTGGAGAGAGCCTTAGTTGCAGTGAAAGTATTGCTGTTTCTCAGAAGTAGACATTCATGGTAACACAGGACTTACAAGGCTCACATCTGCTGCCACATCCATGCTCCTAGGCAGCTCTGTTTCTAGATGGACCCCAAGCAGTTCTTGGAGTCTTTTGTTTGTTTGGTTGGTTTTTGTCACTCTGGGTAGAGTGATGTGACTGTGGTGTCACAGCTCACAACAACCTCAAACTCTTGGGCTTAAGCGATTCTCTTGTCTAGGCTTCCAAAGTAGCTGGGACTACAGGTGCCTGCCACAAAAACACTTGGCTATTTTTTGTTGTTGTTGTAGTTGTCACTGTTGTTTGGCAGACTTGGGCTGGATTTGAACCTGCCAGCTCCAGTGTGCGTGGCTGGCGCCCTAGCCTCTGAGCTATAGGCACCGAGGCGGTTCCTGAAATTTTATATGAGCCCTATCCTTCCACCTGCATACGGGAGGGGTATTTGTTTCTCTCCCACTCTGTTCTTTTTTCTTCTTCTTTTGTTTGCCCTTGTTTCTGTGTGCTTGTTTTCATTTCGGTTCTCAGTGTTAAAAGGCATTTTTCTTAAAATAAAGATTCCTTATTTCTTCAGGTGTCAGGAGCAAACAACTTTCTGCAGTGCAGACAGAATGAATTTTACCATCTCAATTGTACAAATTCTTTCCCATAGTTTTCATCGCAGATTATGATCGAGTCATCACTATGATCCATTCATTATTTGAGATCATCCCAAGGGAATATGTCTTATAAATGAGTTATTAAAAGGACATTTGCCAAGTATGGTCCTAATGGAACTGCCCAACCATTTTCCAGTTGGTTTAGATTGGCATTTTTTTTTTTTTTATGGGTGATGCGAGGAATGTTTACACTTTTCCCACTTCACAACAAGCTGGTTTTTCCTTTAAAGTTTCCATGTGTTCTTGATTATCCTGGATTCTTAAAATATAAAAACTTTGGACAAATTTCATGGCTTACCTCAGGTCTAATAGACTTAAAGCAGCTTCCCAGATCTGCTACTACACTGAGTTTTGGGTAGAGGCCCACCTATTTAAAACCTCCATTCTATTACCAACAAGCTCAGTTTTACCTGGAGTAATTGCATCTCCTCTGTGAACCTCATTTTCTCATCTGTTAAACAGGAATTAAAACCACTTAAAAAGAATCATCAGAAACTTGAGATGAGAATGCTATAAAACGCCTATCACAAAACCTAGTTTATTAATGTGTGCAATGTGCTAGGTATTATTATTAATATCATGTTATTTGCATTTTAATTAAGAATTATTTTCAGTCCTACTACCAATATACAAATTGTGAAGTCTTAGTTCTCCTACAAAGCATTTATGTTGATATGTGTTCAACCAAAAGCCAGCATTATGATACACCTCTAGCCTATTCTTTTAAGAAAATTGAACTTTTGTACACACACATGTATGCACACAGACATCACAAACACATGTACAGATACACACACATTGACAGAAAGATAATTTTGATGTTCATTGGAATTTTCTTTATATGTCTTAAATTTTCCACACCCTAGAGCAGTGGTTCTCAACCTGTGAGTCGTGACCCACAGGAACTGCATTAGGAAGGTTGAGAACCACTGCCCTAGAGCTCTTTGTATTCATTAGGAGATCACATTAAATATTTAAAATGAATCAGGAAAAGCTTATAAGTGTCAATGGTTGTGTATGATGGCTGACATACCACCAGGCCAAAAGGATGGCGTGCATGAGTAGACTATAAAAGTTAGCTCTGGGTGAGAGAGCTCATGAAAAGAGCTTTGGAAGTTTTCTCCCATAAAGGTTTCCCCTTCTCTGATTAAATCAGCCATTTTCCTTGGCTCTTGGCTGCATCCTTAGGTGTGTACTTTGCACATTCTTCCATCCACTGCCCAGGCTCCTCCCCTAAAGTCTTTGTCTCCCTCCCTGACTCTGCCTGCACCATCTCACCTCCATGAATACCAAAGAGGAATTCTCTGACTCTCTTTAGCACATTTGTTCCGTGCTTGTGTGGGAAAGCTCAGTGTCTAACAGAAGGAGCCTGAGGCTTCCAGCCTCACTTCTGTTGCTCACCTCAGGCTTGTGGGAAGAATACCCTGTGTGCTAGGATGAAAGGAACTACTTCCTAATTTGACTAACCTTATCTGGAGGTCAGAAAGGATACATGAAACCATTATACTTGGATTCTTCATTTAGAGAATATTTTTGGTATATAGAACAAAAGTGTATCCTTGATTTTGTATTAGCAAATACTCTATAAGGTCATTAATAAAATATTGTACAAAAGCGCTGGAAGGCTATTACCACATGGGCAAAATCACATTCATGACCATCAATAAATACATTAGTGAGAACCAAGGGGAGAAAAGGCAACCCTCTGCAATTTCTCTTCGACTGTGAATCACCTTCTAATGTGTACAGATTATTCCCATCCAGGTGACCCTGTGCACGAAGATTGAGCAGGGCGAGATGACTGCACTGCAGGATTCAACTCTCTCCTGCATAGCCTAGACCTTTTGGCCCTTTGCACTTAGAGTTTGAGGTGCATCAGTGTGATTGTAGCAACTCCATGGCAGGGACTGAGGATCCAGGCGGTGCAGGTAGAGAGGAAAGCAAAAGACTGGTTTCCCAGAGTGAAATCATTGGTTATTATGTCCTTACGTTGAAAAAGCAGCTATGTCTCATCTGCTGCACTGAAGTCATTACATCCCCGTAAGTGTCCACAGAGTTGATTTTCACTCAGGTCGGTTGGGACTCAGTGTTCCAATATCAGAGTCCCCTTGAAAAAATAGCTTCTGCAGACCTGTTTTAGGCCTACTATCTTGCCAGAGCACCTTTTCTTCTCCCTACTCTGGTGTTGGAAGCTGCAGGCAGGAGATACCCAAGCCAAGTCATCAGCTTCTTTTCCCTGAAGTGGGACTATTTCTCTGGGCACTCCCATCCTGTTTAAGACTGATAATTCATGTCCTATTCTTTCCTGCACATAACATGGACTTTAAATTCTTCAGTATGTGTTCACTCACCCTCTTTTCCCAGGGGCAGTTTTGTTTCCTCCTTTCCAACTAGAGCCTCAAATGTCACCTTGGTTTCCCTGGAGTTTATGCTCTTCATTGTTTTAATCTTGTTTCTGGAGGGAGGGAACTAAGGTGTTAGTTGGGAAGAGTTAAATTTCTGTCTACTTTTGCAAAAGAAGATGGACAAGTGAGTAGACCTGGCAGACATACGTGGCCAGAGTTTTTCATTTTGTTTTATTTGTAAATAAAATGCCCCTAAGTCTATTTGAAAATAATTTTTTTTAAAAAACCAGGTTAACATCTTGGCAATGAGAAATAAGCTGTGAGCTTATTTCAGATTTGTGCAAGTATTTAAGCAGGTAATGTAGAATTAGAAGTCATCCCTCTGCTACTCCTCTGTCATTTTGCTTGACCAAAATAAACTAGGGATACTCATTACTGGATTCTACTGATAGTTTGCATATTGGCCTTAGGCCAGAGAAGTCTGTAAAACTGATTCTCCAGGTTTGTGACCTTAACTGCCTCTGGCTAACACTGCCATGGGATGCTACAGTGTGAAAACTCTCCAGGACTTAATTTGTGGTTTTCTGCCTTTCAGATTTTTAGTCATAGTTATAAATCCTGTAAGGTATACACCTGGGAACAGTGACAGTGACCGCTGGCCTATTGCTCATTGTTCTCTGAACCATGAGTGTAGGCCTATGGCAATGAATTTGACAGTTATTTTTGAGTAGATTTTTGTGTTTATCAAAAATGTGAGAAGGCACACAGAGTGACTAATGAAACTAGAATTTGCTTATGTCATGATGCAGGAACTATTGTGCTGTTTGCTTTACACGACTCTCTGTCTTCTAGTTTCAAGTCAATTAGGGGCTTCTGCCAGGATCCAGGAAACTACTATGGAAAGGAAATTCAAAACCCACATCCTTACTATCCCCAGCTCTCAACATGATTCATTTCCTTTCTTTGCAATAAGATCTAGGGGAAGAGCTTTAAAATAAGATGCATCAGCCATCCTTGCAGCATGAACAAATAGCAACAAATCAGGTCTTAATAAAAGTGATTAGAAAATGTCCAGAAGGCATTATGAAACGTAGGCAAAAAGAAGTGAAATGGTAATGACGCCAAAGAAAATTCTCTCCTGAGGGGCGGCTCAAAGGAGTAGGGGGTTGGCCCCATATACCGAAGGTGACAGGTTCAAACCCGGCCCTGCCAAAAACTGCAAAAACAAAAAAAAAAAAAAAGGGAAGAAAGAAAGACAATTTTCTCTTGAATTGAACTTAGTTTGTGACACAAAAGGAAATGCAGAACATATTTGTTTCTTATTCTTAGTAATATAACATTGGTAATAACTGGTAATAACTTTATTAGTAAGAAATAACTTATTCCTAGTAATAAAAAATTGGTAATAACTGGTAATAACTTTATTACCAATTGGTAATAACTTTAGTTCTGTTAAACAAGCACAGGCATGGGGAAGAAAAGTGTGAAATTGTATGGAAAATAATTGCCAAATGAAATGTTCACTAGAAAGAATGAAAAGCATATTCACACTGATGAAGTTCATATTTATTACTTAAAAAATAGGCTTTAAAAGCATTTTCAGAATCTAAAAAATATAAGTGAATAAAGATGAAAAATTTGAGAGTTGTAAGTGTACATAGACTTTACAATTTTAGACTTAGAAATCTGACCTGTGGCTGCAAAGGAACACAAAAACCTGAATATGAGTAAATATATCCAAATCAAAATTCAAAGATGTAAGTGAAGATGCCTTTCTGATCTGATCTGATGGAAACTGGAGCCAGGCTGACAGCCGTTCCACAGTAATTTCATTCATCTTGGTGGAAGCCCCTAATGACTCAAAACTAGAAGATAGAGCATCATGTGAAGAAAATAGTTTAACAATTTCCTTGTGGCATTTAGGAAAACTGCTTTCCTTAATAACTCTGTATGCCTTTTCAAAATTTTAAGTAAACACAAAAGCATGCTTAAAAATAGGTGAACGATACAGCAAAAGCCATTTTGAGCCAAGAGAACAAAGCTGGAGGCATCACACTACCTGAATTTAAAATTTATTATAAAACTATAAAAACCAAAATACCATGGCTATTAGTCATGTAACACATGACACATAGTTATGTAACACATAGATCAATGGAACAGAATATAGAACCCAGAAATGAATATGCATATTTACTGCTAGAAAATTTTCAATAAAAACACCAAGAACACACACTGAGGAAAGAATACCCACTTCAGTAAATGGTGCTGGGAAGTCTCGATACCCATTTGCAGAAAAATGAAAAAACAACCTTTATCTCTCACCTTATGCAAAAATAAACTCAAAATGGATTAAAGACTTAAAAATATTAGGTTGTTAAGAAAGAAATGTCTGATTTCCTTAAGTACTGAGGTTGGCAGTTGATATCTCTGGCATCACTTTGAAACCTCTAGGTTTTCTACACATGTGCGTGTGTGAGGGCACATCCTCATTCCTTCAAACACACATTTTGGCTTGTGATTATCTTTCAAATTTTTTTTTGTACAACCATTTTTGTGAAACCATAGATGAGTCAAAATTTGTGCTATTTAGAATATGATTTCCATCAATAAATCAAAGAAATGCAGACAGCTCAAAAATCAACAAATTGTTTGGGAAGACTCTGGATAATGAGTGCATAGTACCTTGATGATCTGAGGGTTCCAATCTGGTGATTTTAGTCTTGAAAATGAGCCACATGGGCGACCTGAAACCAAAGTGGATAAAGATGAGCCGAAAGCTGTAGCGAGGCCAAACCATCTCAACCTCCATGTGAATTAGCAGCAAGGTTTGATATTACTGTTCTAACAATATTGGACCATTTGAAACAAATCAAGAGGTAAAGAAGCTGGATAGGTGGACTTTGGATAAACTAAAGGAGAATCAAAAGAGAAATTCTCTCAAAGCTTGCCCTTCTTTGCTATCATGACATAAAGGTGAACTGTTTCAACACTGTATTGTTACTTGTGAAGAACAATGGATTCTTTAAGACAATCATAAGTGTTCAGCTCAACGGTAAGATAAAGATGAAGTGTCAAAACACAGTCCAAACATGAATATTCATCAGAAAGGTGTCTGTTTCGTGGTCCAGTGCTGGTATTAGCCACCACAGCATCATGAAACATGGTCAGTGAATTACAGTAGATGTCTACTACAATCAACTGGAGGACAGGATAAGGATGCTGGTGATTAAGCCATCTAGATTGGTCAACAAAGACAGGCCAGTTCTTTTGCAAGACAACACTGTCAAACAAACAACGCTGCTCAGCTATAGAAGCCAGATGTGAAAACTCTCTGTCACCCACTGTGTTCACCAGACCTCGTGCCAGCAGACCACACTACTCCCAGGCTTTGGACCACTCTGACAAGGAAAAATATTCAATTCTCCACAAGCTGTGGGAAACGCCTTTTGTGATTTAATTGCTATTCACTCTCCAGGTTTCTTTGCTGCTGGTACACACAAGCTACCCTGCAGATGGAAAAACTGTGTCTATAGTTTAGATGCACACTCTGATCAAGTGTACTGCTTTTTTGAGATATAAGAGATATAATAAACTAAACTTTCAAATAAAAATAAGACATTTCAGATTTAATGACCTAATAAGACCCAGAACTGTAAAACAACTAGATGAAAATGTTGAGGAAATGCTTAATGGCATTGATCTGGGCAAGAAGTTTTTGGATAAGACCTAAAATGCACAAGTAACAAAAGACAAAATAGACAAATGTGATAACTACAAAGTTCCTGCACAGCAAAGGAAACAATCAACAGAACAAAGAGATGATCTACAGACTGAGAGAAGATATCTGGAATTATGCATCTGATAAGAATTCAGCCAGAATATATAAGGAACTCAGCTCAATAGCAGAGATGCATAACTATATATATATAATATTCATGATATATGTGTAATATATATAATATATTTATCTTATATGTAGATATGTATATATATCTTATATATAGATATATAAGATATGTATATTATATATATATGATTTTAAAATGGGCTGAAGACCTGAAGAAATATTTTTCAAAAGAAGATATGCAAATAGCCAATGAATACAGAAAAATAATACTCAACATTGCTGATCATCAGATAAATGCACAACAAAACCACAATGAGATATCACTATAGCTTCATTAGGATGGCTATTGCGAAAATGAAAAACAAAAAATAACAAATGCTGATGAAGACGTGGAGAAAAGGGAACCCCTATATGCTGTTGGTGGGAATAAAAATTAGTACAAACATTATGGACAACAGCATGGAAATTACTCAAATAATTAAAAATAGAACTACCATATGATTAAATCATCTCCTTGTTGGTTATAATCTAAAGGATAGATATGTCAGAGAGCTATCTCCACTCCCATGTATATTGTAGCACTATTCATAGAAGCTAAGACATGGACTCAACCTAAGTTTTCATCAGTGGATGAATGGATAAAAATAATGCAGTATATATGTACAATAAAATATTCAAGCAACCAAAGTAATGAAATTCTATATTTTATAATAATATGGATAAGTCTAAAGGACATGATATTAAACAACGTTCAAATACTGTACGATTTCACTTATATGTGAAATGTAAAAATGTTGCTCTCATAGAAGTAAAGAGCAGAACAGTGGTTATAAGAGACTAGGTAGAGTATGGAAATGGAGGGAAAATGAGAAGCAGTTGCTCTGTGGGTACAGTTACAGTTATACTAAGGTGACCAGACGTCCGGCTTTCGACAGGATAGTCCTGATTTTTAACAATTTGTCCTGTGTCCCACAGAGTTTTAAAAAAGTTCCAATTTTTGGAAAGAATGCAAGACAAGCTAGGGAAAGGTGGGACAACAGGAAGGGAATATATGGTTTGGCTGCTGAAAAGGTTAATGTAACTCCATTTGGAACTGAAGAGGTTAATGTAACTTCATTTGGAAATGAAAAGGCTAATGTAAACTCCCTACTCCCCTCCTGGGCAAGGTTGCCCAGGTGGAATAGGT
>NW_003852488.1:3383140-3384251 GCF_000181295.1 Otolemur garnettii | reverse complement strand
CCAAACTGTCTGGAACAAACAAGTAGCCCCCCCCCCCCCAGGGTCCCTAACCATAAACAGCTCAGCCAATAGCAGCCCAGCTGACAAAACACCCAATGAAATTCCTCCATGGGCTTTAAAAACCTCAGCTTGCTTCACTATGGGGTTGCCCTTCCTCCAGCCATGCTGAAGGGAAGAGCGGTCCAGGCATGTGCTTGCAAAATAAAGCTCTTTTTTCTTTACATGTGTGTGCTGGTCTCTCAGCAACAATTCTGGTCCCAACACTGCCATGTGGCTATTTTGCCAGGATATGAGTTTTATATTATTTTTGTTACTTTTATAATGTTAAACTTCAATAATAACAAATAATTGTTAAGAATTGATTATTGAAAACTGCTTATCAAAGTTCGCATTGATGATCAGTTGTTAGAATTTGACCACCATTGTTTGGACTTAATGAACAATGCCAAACAATGCCAAAATTGCCAAACAATTTTTTGGCATTGGCAAGACGAAAACATTTTGTAACTGTCTCTCAGATGATATACATTGTACTGCGTGCTAGTGCTAGTTAAACAAGTGATGTCAACAAATCAGCTATTCAAATAATTTAGGTAAGTAATTTATTTATTTCTTGAATTTAGCAGACAGTACTCATATTATTTATATTTTATAGTGGTGGCAAAAAGTCTAGCGCCAGCCTTGAAAGTGACACTTATGACACTTATTAAAAAAAAAATTGATAAGGAAAAGGTTAACTCTTAGGCATCAGCAAAAATCACAATGGAGAACAAATGTTTAGAAATATTTCATCATTTTGAAACAAACCTTGTTCCATACAATAATGCACTAAAAATTGTGGGATACGTGCTGTCCTTACCAGGAACTAATGCTGTGACTGAATGCGTTTTTTCTATGGTAAATAAAGTGTGGACATCAGAAAAATCACCATTAATTGTTGAGTCTTTGAAAGCCATTTTATGTGTGAAATATAATTTAATAAATTCTTGTGAAAAAATTCATGACCTTTTAAACAACAACAGCAAAGAAAAGAAAAACAGAAAAGAAATTCACTCAAATGAGAAATATGCCAAAGAATAAAATAATACTATACATATATATATATATATAT
>NW_003852488.1:3380104-3383077 GCF_000181295.1 Otolemur garnettii | reverse complement strand
GCCACCCTATACATAATTTTTTTTAAATGTATTATATTTGTAAATTGTACTTATGTTGAAATTAAAAAAATATATATTGCAATACTATTTTTGCATTCTATGAAAGTTTTTATTGCTCCATATAGACCAAATTTTTAATTAAGAATACCCCCCCCCCCCGTTAATGGTGTCCCACTGTTAAAATCTGGTCACCTTAAGTTATACTGGAGAAATAACTTCTGGTGTTCTACTGCAGAGTAGGGTGACTAGAGTTACTAGTGATGGGTATTTCAAAATAGCTAGAAGGGAGGATTTTAAATGTTCTTATCACAAAGAAATGATAAATCTTTGCAGTGATGAAGATGCTAATTATATTAATTTGATCATTAGGCAGTGTATGAATGTATCATGCCATCATGCTTTACCCCATAAATGTGTGCAGTTATCATGCATCAATTAGAAATATTAATAAAATAAAATTTAAAGATTTAGAAAATTAGAAAAATGGAATCCCATAAGACTGAGTCATTGTTCACAGAACAGTGAGATGTAGCCCCGAGGTTACTGATGTGTGCCACTAACATTAGTTGATGTGGATAGAGATTGGCTGCAGTTGAGAAAGAGATGGGAACATACTAGAAAATACATCAGTGATCAAAATGAGTAAAAAAGATAATAAAAACCATTAAATACAATTTTTTAATGATTCTGTATAAAACATTAAAAATCAAGCTGACTTTCAATGTTCCCTTTCATAAAGTAAATTCCTGAAGAGAATCGTGTGATATTTATATAACTTTCAGTGAAAAAGATTTGAGTAATAAACATTTAAATTCCTATCAAGCATGTGAAAATATAAATTTTCAACTATAAAAGCCCCTTGGAAAATGCTCAGTGACACACATTAAATTACTATAAAAGAACTTAGGAAAACAATTCTTGGCCTAGCATAATAGAGGTGCTGAAATGAAAATGAGAACTATAAAAACACTAATATAATAATTAAGTATTTAACTATTATTATAATTAAAGGTCAACAATGGTAAATCTATAGTTGTTTAACTACAGACACAGAAATCCATTAAAGTACAAAGCATGCAGGGAAAATTTTTCTGATGCTGAAAAGAATCCACAGATGAAGGTTCGCAAATGTAAGTCTGATTTATTAATGTATTAGTTGACTACTTGTTTGGGTAGAAAATCTTAAGCTCATCTTTACTCATACCTGAGTTAGGAGCTCCTCAATCCAACTCAGAGACATCATCCTTCCTGTGGTAAAACTCACCAGGAGCATAAGTATTAAAGTAAGCCCCTGCCTGACAGATGGCATAGACTCCCTCTAGCAAATTGAGGTGCTCAAAAAACAGAGCAGACAGCAAGGGCCCAGTGAGGAGCCATCAGGTCAAGAGTGTCACAGGAGGTTCCTTTCTACTATCAAGCTAAACCAGTTTTTGTTGGTGGTGCCAAGATAAACTGTGACCTTAAGGTGTACCCATCCCTCCATCGGCCGTGTGAAACATTAAACAGAGACTTTTGCTCTTGGACTTCAAAACCACCCAATCAGGCCTTGACTATTCAACTGAAAAGTTTGAATTCTTCTTTTGCATAAATGGATGTGATTGAGACCAGGGAGAGAATTTCTTGTGGACTGGGCATGGTGGATCACGTCTGTAATCCCTGCACTCTGGAAGGCCGAGGCAGGTGGATTGCCTGACCTCATGGGTTTGAAACCAGCCTGAGCAAGAGTGAGACCTCATCTTTAAAAATAGCTGAGTGTTGTGGTTGGTGCCCATAGTTCCAACTACTAGGGAGGCTGAGGCAAGAGAATTTTTAAGTTCAAAAGTTTGAGGTTGCTGTGAGCTATGATGCCACAGCACTCTACCAAAGGTGACAAAGTGAGACTTTGTCAAAAAAAAAAACAAAAACAAAAGCATTACTTCTTGTGCATTGTGCCTTTAAAAATCTTTTGTCACTTTGCTTTTATTCAAAAATTCATGCATGGATTTTATTCTGTGCATGTCATTTTTAAAATGTCTCCATAAGGTTTTGATATGAAATTATTACAATATTATGAAATGATTTGGAAAGTGTTTCCTCCTCTATTTCTGAACAATTTCTATTATGTACAATTTCTTTATTTTTTTCCTGACATGTTTGTTCTTGGTCAGTTTTAGTAAGTCATATTTTAAAGAAATTTGATCACTTAATCTATGCTGTGAAATTCATAGGTACTTGAGAAAATTATATCTCCTAATCACTTTCAAAATTTCCAGGGAATGTGTGGGAGAATTGAAACCCAATTCTTTCAATAAGCATTATAAGCACTTAGGGTAAATACTCTATAGAAATCCACCTTGGCTGTGCAGCCAATCCAGTTAACATCAGAAGAGCCAGGGGAGAACTCTATGATGAGTGATCTCAGGTGCTGCTATCATCCTTTATTCTGGGATGACTAAGTTAATGTAATAGTTTCCTTCTCCTTCCTGCTGCACAGCAATTCATACCAGTCATTTTTTCATGGTGAATCTGGGTGTGCAGTTCCCTTCTAGGTACCTTCTAAATAGTAAAGTTGAGGGCTACAGTAGCCAAACACCAATGCAGTTGGGCTTTCCTCACCTTTCAAAGGAAGGATGAGAATAAATTTGGGATATAGAAAAGGAAAGGAATGTCTTTTATTTTTAGTTTACTCTTGACATCCTTTCTTTATTCATAACACATAGAAATGTAGATTCTAAGGAGCTGTCAGGAGCCCTAATTCCAGAAGATGTATGCCAGATTAACATGTACACCACTTCTGAGGATTTGATACTGGCCTTCTGAGGCTATTTTTGATATCAGTAGGGGATAGTGGATTTAGTAATTCATCATTTTCATAAGAGAAGAGAAAACAGTTATCCAGAACTTAGGAATTATAATCCATGATATGAAAATACTGCTCTGTACACATCGTATTGTATAATTTTTAGTAATGATGTTACTAAAAAAAAAAAAAAA
>NW_003852488.1:3361714-3379480 GCF_000181295.1 Otolemur garnettii | reverse complement strand
CTTGAGCCCAAGAGTTTGAAGTTGCTGTGAGCTATAATGCCACAGTACTCTACTGAGAGTGACAAAGTGAGACTCTGTCTCAAAAAAATAAAATAAAGTAAAACAATATTAGGCAAGGTTTCAAGTGTGGAGTAATCACAATAATCAGCTCTTTCTCCCAACAGCCCCCCTGAAATGTAGCAAACAGATCAATAATTCAGAATGATGAATTCATTAGTGGTCATACATGAATTTATGGATGGTTTCTTTGATATGCAAATGAATGATGATAAATCTGTTGATTTGATAACTGAATCCAGTTTTAATCATGTTACTTGCTTTTTCGTGAAATCTTTTTTGCAGTGTCATTGTTTTAACAAATGACAAATAAAAATCATATGTATTTAAGGAGACAAAATTTCAACTATATGGGGGGTATAAGTTCAAGAGATCTATTACACATCCTGGCAACTATAGTTAATATATTGTCTATTTGAAAATTGCGAAGTATAATACATTTTAAGTGTTCCTGGCACTCACATTAAAACACTTCTAATGATGCCTGCAAGAATCAGAGTTCAATGTTTACTTGAGATACACACAACTTCTTTAGGGCAGCAGTTTACCGTGTCTTAATGAATCTTTTGTTACCAATTTCATGGTGGTATATTTACTATTTAGGGAGTACCTAAAAAGGAACTGTACCCTTCAAATTCCCATGTAAAAAGAGCTGATACGAATTAGGGCGCATGAGAAAGCAGAAGGATAATGTTACATTAACTGAGTTATCACCAGGTATATACCTTCATTCAATGAATGTGTATTAAATCAATAGTTTAATTTATCTAACTATTAAATGGAGTGAAGGTAGTTAAAGTGGAGTTTACATCTTCTGGTTTGTCATAGAGTTTGGTAGTCATTGTCACTATGGCATTACTATGGCATTGCTGACCACAGAATCTTTTATAAGACTATTGATAATTTACTTCCTCAATTACATTGGAAGACCTGTACGCTCTGGCAAAAGCATCATGAGTCTATGTTTCTACAATTATATTTTTGGAAAATGGCATATTGGGAGTCTCAGGTATAATTTAACAAAGGCAACACATATGATAGGGAGGTTTGCCATCTTGATGGGAGTGTAATTTGTCATGGTTGCATAGAGAAATGAACATGACAGAAATAAGCAAATTTTGAAACTTTTGGTAACATTGACTTTCATAATATGAATAATTATTACTATTACAGTATTAAAGTAATAACTTTGATATGACAAGAGTTATTTATGACTATTTTGGTAAACAGTAAAACTAGTGTTCAATATGTTATTACTGGTCAAGATTAAAGAGAATTTCCTATTATTTTCATTAAGACTAAATCTATTGTGTTAATGTAGGTTGCTCTCACCAAGGGAAAAGAAAAAACACAATTAAACAAGATATTGCAAAGTTAACCACTACAAACTGATTTGACATTGCCAAATTTGTTTCATGTTTGTGAGTTCAAGTTTTTCTTTCTCTTCTGTGTAGCAAGAACTTATAGACACCTACAGAGCCATCTGAGTAAGAATCTATAGAACTTTTCATTGTTTTTCTGCTGATATTTTATGGTCACTTCACTCACACTTGGCTTATCAGCAATTTATTGGCAAGATAACTTCTATTATTTGTTATTTCCATAGTATTTGATCTAATTTCTATGGAAGTAATTCTTTTCTTACAATCAGCTATCACTGTTTTATTTAATATCAATTTAAATTGAGTAATGGCAATATTAAGTAATTCTGGCACACAACAGGTTTGAGGATGACACACAGCCAAGTCTTGTAAGCAAATGGTGTGATGTCTACTGACCTTGAGTAGCCAGCATTTCATAGAGGCACCAGAGACTGGTGATCCTAGTAGTCAGTTAACCAGAACACTAAGAGAGTTTCTGATGGTTCTTAAATTCTTCACAACTAACATATATCACTTTGATAAAAAGGAAACTAGCAGAAGAACTCATCCATCATTAATGATTAGTAACATTTCTTTTTATAACTACAAAGGGAAGCATACCCCAAAGAGCCACAGATCACATGCATTTAACGAATATCAAATAACCTGTATCTAATATATGTGAGGCAGGTGTTAAATTTATGAGACTTCCATATTAGAAATGATAGAAATAGCATATTCGTTCAAGCATAAAAACCGAACTTCCTGTAATTATTTTATATAAAATTTATGTAAATTACTATTTTTACTAATTCTAAATGTGACCTTCATAAAAAAAGATTGAGTGAAATATGAGGTAAAAATAAAGTTAATACTAAGATGTATTCGTATGAACGCATCAATAGTGAAATGAAGATATTATCATACTGACTCAAGGTTTTGCATTCCAAAGATTTTTACCTATTTGGAAAATTTATAAAGGGAGCAAATATATTTTAGCATTAGGCCTCATTTATTACAAGGTTGTCCAAGCCGACTCAATATTCATTACTGTGAAATGTTCTCAGAGTCCTATTTAAGGAGTCATAAAATTTCTTCCAAAGAACCTGGGACTGAAAGGCAAGATAAAAGTCTCCCAGGAAAACCACCGAAGTAAAGGTCAGTGGAAATAATCGGACAAGGTTGTCTCTGACTCTCTCTGAACAAATGAGGACATTGTCAAGTACAACTACACTTCTGCTCATCTGGTGAATAAGGAATTTGTTTTTTACTTAAATTATTTGGATAAAATTTAGACTATCTTTACAAATAAAGTCAAAACGTTGATGTTGTCCCTGCCAAAAATGATTGTGGTGTATCTAATATGAATTCTTCATGTGCTGTCAAGATTATTGTTACATTTTTATCTTTCGTGAAAAATACTCATGAGAAGAAACATATAATAAAGAAGTGTCTTCTTACTTTTCTCTAAGTTATAATTTTAGTAAGATTTATATCTAATGTTAATGACTTCAAAAGATACATGTACGTTCTGTCACAAAATACAGGGTATGTATATTTTTGAAAGATTTTTTCATTGATTTTTATATGAAACAGTAAGAAAAGGAACAATTTTAGTTTCATAAATTCAAGATGACCTTCAAAAAATAAAATGAAGAAAAAGGCATCCACTTGTACCTTAATCTTAACTGTCCACATCTTAAATTACCTTATACTGTATAATAACACTTCCAGCAAAGTATCATTTATAGCAGAAATATATATGTAAATTACATACACTGCATACTCTTAGAAATGGACATGCACTCATTTATCCAATAAAATGCCTCATTTTTTCCTCAGAAGAAGGAGTTGCATTTTAGTTATGTTTAAGCAAGTGACATAATTGACTCACTGTCAAGATTGTGGACTGGATATCTTTTCCCCAAATTGTGCATTATTCCTAGAATGTTAGGGAGAGACTTAAGTCAACCTGAGTGGAACTACAGGCACAGACCAGTGAAGATGATTCGTTGTAACTGGACATGAACACGACCTACCTTCTCATTCACGTACTAGGCAGAGCTCCTTGGGGTGACTGTGGGTTAAGATGTCTGGTGCTGACATGATGCCTAACCTGCTTTCTCTTTTCCAGAATTTCATCAAAACACACAAAATAAATAAGTGAATTATTTCATGTGTTTATTTGCACTGTTACAAATTCAGGATGTCCATGGTAAACAGGACAGCATTTTTTTTTTTCACATAGAATGTCCATTCTCGTGGGGAGAGAAAGGTGAGGAATGAGCACACAGCACAAAATACCTTGGTTGCTAATCTGCCTCTCCTCCCCCTATGGTAACTTGACCTCCCTTGCCTTACTGATAACAGCCACTGCCTGGCCTTGGTCGAGTGCTGGAATTTCAGAAATCTTTGGTCAGTGTTGTCTTCTTTCACTACCGTTCCCAACTCCAAAGACCAGCCACAGGGGAGCCTTTTAAGTATGCTGGTGCCTCTCATGCTCAATGCTTTGTTGTACGGATTATCCTCTCAGCATCTTCCCATGTGAGCTTCTTACTGACCAAGACTAATAGCAAACAGTTGGCAAGGGAGTCTGGGTAATGTATTTGCAGGAGTCAGCTCCTCAAATGCAACCAATGGGGAGGACATTCAGGGAATCGATCATAGAGAAAACCGGTGAAAGAACACCACAGTCATGCCCAGACCTTCAGTTCCTTTTACTTAATGATAGCCAAAAATAGTTGAAATCAAGTGCGGATTAGTCACTTCCTCCCTTAGTCAAATCTTAGAGAACAAAATTTGTACAAATTCCAATGATTTTCTCCTCTCCTTTTTCTCTGCCTCCTTCTTCTTCTTTATGAAATCATTTATCCAGTTCTTCTGTGAGCTCGGTGAGGTTCCAGGTTTCTTCTGATGTATTCTAAACACGGCCTGCATGAAAGGGTAGTTTATAGATGATGTGGCAACATTTTATGGGATTCTATGATATCAAACAGTTTTCTAAATATAGCATCATTTTTAATTTAAATCCCAAGCACCATTCCTAAGGGTATCTGCAACAAGCTTTCTAGAATGTTATTCATTTCTGTGCTAAGGTAAGACGTGCTCTCTAAAATATTTGAGGTAGTCCCCATGTTTGGCTATCTCTAATATCACCAAAGAGAGCTCATTTTTAACAGCCTTTGGGCTAACCAGAAAACCTCAGATTCCACTAATGAAATTAATGAATCTGTTTACTTAATAAATATACACATGTGGATTATTGTTCATGACAATGAAATAGTTTCAAATAAATTGCAGATATTATGTTAATAAATACATTTTGCTTTCACTGGTGGTGGGCGAAATTTTTAAATTTTCCTAATTGAATTAAATCATCCTCTTTCAACAGTTTCAGAGAGGTGGTGTGTAAATAAAGAAGCCGCAGGCTGACTGGGATCTCAGCTTCACCGGCTACCTTACCTTCTTTATGAGAGAACTTCATTACCCTTTTCAGAGTTTTCTGCCTTTGAATCTTATTTAGTTTCTAACCTTTAGTTTTGCAGACTTCTATTTCTTTAATTGTTTATATTTGTCAGAATAATTTAAAAAAAAAAATTCAGTTCTGGCAGTGCCTGTGGCTCAAGGAGTAGGGCCCCCGCCCCATGTACCGGGGGTGGCGGGTTCAAGCCTGGCCCCCCGTCAACCTGCAAAAAGAAAAAAAATTCAGTTCCAGTAAGTACAGTTTCCTTCTAAAAATCTCTCAACTCTTTCTCACGACTAAGTCTAATGTTATTCATGTTCCAGCCTCTATTTCTCTCTTGATTTTCACTCCTGTGCATTCTCTGCTTTTTTGTTTCTTTCCTGAATTCTATCTATTCCAGATTTCTTAAGGCTCCGCCACATTGTAGCCACATTGTGTGAAATTTCCAAATATTTACAGACCTGTCCTTTCTGCCTGAATTCATTTACCTTTTTTCCTCACATGGTTGATTTTAATTAATCTTTTAAATTCAAGTATTACATTCCCCAAATATTGTTTTATTCCTGATGGAGTGGGTCATAATGGGTCGGACGCTGCACACAAACCTCTGAAAAATCATAAGTCTCTTTAAAATATACAGCTTAACCCCTATAATTATCTTTTTTGCCTCTTTCTTCCAGTCACTTCTGAGCTCGTCAGGTCATAGACTATACCTTTGGCTTTGGTAGCCTCAAATCTTAGAACACTGGTCAGCAAAATCGACATGATACTGTATCTTAATTTGGTTCAATTATATTTATAGGTTTGTGATCTCGGGCTTGTCCTTCCATTTACTTTAGCTTAGTTTCTTCTATAAACGAGGGATAACTGTATATATTTAATGAGTTAGAATGAGTTTTAAAAGAGATTATGCCATTCTTAGTAAATATAAAGTTTTAAACATTGTTAATTAACTTCATGTTTGTAACAAATGGTATAGTAGAAGCTTATTGTATAGTTTTCTGCAACATTTCTGCAGGATTTTTCCTTCTTCCTTCTGTCTGTGGTGAGTGTTGAAAGAGCATCTATAGTATACTTTATTACATGGTTCTTCTGGCCACAGGTCATGGGTCTAGAGCAGCGGTTCTCAGCCTGTGGGTCCAGTTACCCACAGGCACTGTATTAAAGGGTGGCAGTATTAAGAAGGTGGAGAATCATTGGTCTAGAGGGTCACCTGACATAGGCTGTGTTAATTCCCTTCTTGGATTGAGAACCAGGAAGACTGTTTCTCTGTGTGTAGATGTGTTGTTAATATGTGAATGTACAGGTAGGGAAAGAAATAAAGAAATAGAAGGACCCAGAAGGTGTTTGTGTTTTTTGTTTTTAGTTTTTTTGTTTCCTATAGTCCGGACTGACCTAGTTTGGATGACATAGTCTGTTGCCCCTAAAATGTTGAAATTTGATCCTTAGTCTTGGAGGTGAGGCCTGGTGGGAGGTGTTTGGTCATGTGGGTGGACCTCTTAGGAGTGGCTTGGTACCCTCCCCTCAATAATGAGTGTTCTCTTTGTTGGTCACCCTCTTTTGCTCTTTGTCTCACCACAAGACACACCTCTCCCCTTTGTCTTCCTCCTTGATTGAAAGTTCCCTGAAGTCTTCCCCAGAAGCAGGTGCTGGTTCAATGCCTCTTGTACAATCTGCAGAATCATGGGTTGAGTAAATCTCTTTTGTTTATAAATCATCCACCATTGGGTATTCCTGTAGAGCATGCAGAACTGATAAACAGACAGCTATATTCCTGTCGTGGGTCCTGTGACACATCCCTTGATTCTTATAATAAATTCCAGATTTGCTTGTCACTAGGGTTCTGTCTTGATAAACAAAAATTCCAACTAACCAAATAGGATTAAAGTGTCTTTAGAAAAAAATGCAATAATAGTGAATGGTCTGTGTTACCTTAATAAAATCACCAATGGATGATTAACTTAGATTAATAAGCTGTGTTCACAAGAGCTGGCAAAATGTGACTCAAAATAGTGAGTCACATTTTCCCTGGTATTCAATGTTCAAATTGTATACAAGTGTTTAAAACTTAGTAGGCAATCAACAAATATGTGTTCAATAAGCAGATGAAGAATGTAATAATAAACATCAATTTAGTGAATATCATAATATTATTTTATCATTTCACTGGTAAGGCAATGTAGAAAATGTAAAATATGTCCATGCTGTCCTTGACTTCCATATTGTGGGCCATTTCTCTAATTAGTACCAATTCACTTCACCTTAACCAAGTATTCAATAGTCTTAACTATCTGTTATTCTTTCTATCCATTGAGACCAAGGTACCAAAAAATTTGTTTAATTCATTTGATTTATAATGCAAATAATTTGAAATGTTCAATCATGAAGGATTATTTTACTTGGGATAAAGTGGAGAAAAAGTCAAGATTCCTTACCGCCTTTCAAAAAGTACTAGAGAGTGGGTGGTGCCTGTGGCTCAAAAGGGTGGGGCACCAGCCCCATATGCCAGAGGTGGTGGGTTCAAACTCAGCCCTGGCCAAAAACTGAAAAAACAAACAAACAAACAAAAAAAAAAAACAAGTACTACTAGGAGAGAACTTTGGGAAAGTATAGAAGCAAGACTAAACTCTCATAGACAGTAGGGTTGGAAGAAAATAATTTTAAACATGTATCTTCAAATACAAAATAAAAGTAGAAGGCATTTCTTCCAAACAGCCAAAAGTCAGTCTTTCAAACTTCAATTTCTGAAGTGGACCACTCTCCAGAATTCGACTGCTCAGACTGCACTCGGGCTGAGCTTTGGTGTACTACTTGGTTTCCCCAGGAGCTTTCAATTTTACAAGCCGCTTCTCCAACATTTTCAGAGCTGTCCTATGGATGGCATTGTTGTTCCTTTGCACTGTGTTCTCCCGCATTGATTTTTCTGTCCATCTCGTCCTCCTGCTCTTGCTTATGCTTTCCTGTCTCCTGTGTCATCCACAGAAACAACGCAACAGCAAAAAATTCTGATGGCAAATACATGCCTGTTTGGAGGAATCTAATCGTCAATTCAAGTATGAAGAGATCTTTCTCCATGTTATCCCATACACTTCCCACATGGTTTACAGAAAGGATGTCAAAATTATTATTGTCCTCAGTAATTCTGTATACAATAATTGTATATTATAATTGTGTATTATATATATACAAAAGAAGATATGTATATATGTATGGTAGAGGTAGATTAATTATATTCTTAATATACATATGATAATATATTTATATTACATATAAATAAAAGATATATATGAAATATGCACTCTTTTTTTCCCTTTAGAGATTTTCAGTTTCTTCAGCATAATTATTTATCTAAAGTCATCCATCCTTTATAATATGTAGTCTCAGTTCACATACTTACAACTAATCTCAGTGTTGGGAAAAACACAAATGTAAACATTCCAGATACTGGACTTAGTTCAGTTTCTTGAACAAGCTGGTTTTTTTCCCCTTAAAAGCCTTCACATGATGCCTCTACCCGTAAGTCTCTAATATTTGCTTTACCCCTAATCTCAGCTGAACTGTTGCTTCTCAGGGAGGTCTTCCCTGAACTTCCTCTCTGAATTACACCTCTCTTTTACTACTGCTCATAGCATTTTGCTTTGGACAATGTATCCCAATTTATTTGTCTATGGTTGTAAACCTAATGCTTAATATCCATCTATCTATCCATCTAACTATCACCATCTATCTCATCTATCTACTGAGTGAATATAGAAATTCATTAATGAGTGAGAGGGAACAAGAAATAAAGAGCGAAGAATGCTGAAAATCCCTCAAGTGCTATCACATAACAGCCTTCAATTTGTTTTTGAAAACTGGGTCACATACTGTATGGTGAACTGAGACAATTAGAGGTTGAATTATAGGGTAATTAATGCTGTTTGATTGTATTCACAACTCCCCTGCAAGACTTCCTCTCCAACAAAGGGCTTCCATTACTTGGCTGTGTAAAGTCTCGTTCTTGTTTGAGGCTTGTGCCATGTGACTCCAGCACTCCCTACCTGTCTTCATTGTTGTCATTTACTCACCTAAAAGGACTCTCATTCGGTGAGGGCTTTGAGAATAAGCATAGTGTCTTTTTTGCATTTTGAACTGTTGTCATAAAGTTAAGAGATTTCAAAGTTTCAGGAGGAAATTCATCTAACAAATAAGTACTAAAATGGGCAATGTTCTTTCATGTAATGACCTTCACCTCCATTAACTTTGACAAACCTGAGGCCTACCTCAGGACAAACCTGAGTGTAGTCATCATCTGGACCAGCTCCAACCTATACATCTGAGATGCAAATGTTTCATTCTCATTGGTGGTGCTTTTTCTCCTTGTTCTCTCAGAACATCTTACCTACTCTAACCTCATGAGAACTCTTTTGAGCTCCCCATGTACTTTCAGGCCGTCATTTTCCCCAGCATTCTTCTACCCTACGCAGCCAAGAACGTACATAGCTGACCTTTTCCTTCCTTCTTTCTCTCCCTCCCTGCCTTTCTTCCTCACTCCCTTCCTTCCTTCCTTTCTTTCATTTTGGCTACTGAGCCCCTTGAACATGCTTCTATGGTCACATTCTTTGAAGCCAAACACTTGCTCTCCCAGGCTCTAATACATAGGCCTGTGTCCTAACCTGTGGCAGTCAGATACATCAGGCCAAATAGAAAATTAGTGACAAGAAAAGCTGGCACCACTTAGATCTGCTTCTGGGAAGAATATCATAAACCACTTCCAGTTTTATTGGTGGCAGTCACTGAGCTTTTACTGATAGCAGCTAATCTCCAGTGTTGGCTTGCACTGTGATGTCATCTATGCAAGCTGAAGTTCTGTGTTGTGCAAAGACAGCTGTGTTCCTCCTCTGCATGACTTTGCAAGGCAGTCATGTGTGCTTTCCTCTTCTGCACAGTTTCCAAGACAAGTGCTCTGGCCTACACTTAAATAAATTCCTTTCCTGATTAAACCAGTCAAAGTGAATTTAAACTGATTATATCCATGATGAAGATGCTCATCTGCTGGTGTTTAAGAGCACAGACTCTGGATTTGGATTTTTTAACGTAGCAGCTATTTGATCTTGGACAAGTTATTTCCCCTATCTGTGCCTAGGTTTTCTTATTTATTATGTGAGGATAAGAACAGTAGCTATCAGGAAGGTTTTACGAGGAGTACTCTGCACATTGTAATCGCCACATGAGTTATGTATTTGCTAATCATTACACTTAATAGTAGCATTTAATTGATCATCTAAACTACTTCCTCACTGGCAACTTTAATTTTATTTCCTAATGTAGATCAACAGTAGAAAACACTTTTTCTAGTTTATTGTCTAATCTCTTCAACTTTGTTAAGGAAGCCTTATGAAGGTTGAGCGAACCTGTGGCTGTGTCAAATGAACTCTCTGGTGGGTCTTTATTCATCAACTTTTACTAGTTCTTTGTCAAAGTCATCTGTTCCTGCAAATAACTATTTCAGATCATCATTTGATGCTGATTGCATGATTTTTGTAAGTTAGGCTATTTGATATCATTTATTTTATTCTTGCCTATATGGATGACCTATATATGTTTTGTCTCCATTTCCTCCACTTACCAATTGTAGTATGTCTTACAACTTGACCTTATGAAGATCATTCTCATTAAGGTCACTGAAAGTCTTTTGATTGCCAGATCCAAATGGTAATTTCAGACCTTATGATGCTGTGACTCTCTGTGCTATGCGATAGCATGGTACACTGCATCCTGATTGAACTGTTTGTTTCTTAAGTTTCCATACTAACATATTTTTCTGATTATTTTCACCCCTCTGGTCTCCTAAGAACACCCATTCTATTGTTCATGCTTTCATTTCTGGTGTCCCATGTGATTCACCGGAAAGCACACAATCCTTTGTTGCTCTCCTAGTTTCAGTTACCAACAGGCCACTGATGTTTTCCAAATTTGAATCTTCAGTCCAAATCATTGACCGAGCTTTATAATGCATTGTAGACACAGGAAACATGTGCTGTCTTGAAAGTTTCTTTGTATATATAATTATGCTTGGGTAACTGGGATGGGTACAAAGATTTGTACTCAACAAAGAATCTAAAGGTAATAGGCACAGTGATTAAAGAAATACTATGAAGTGTCTTTAGTAGAAAAGGGTCAGAAAGTTGAGAAATATGAAAAGAGAAATGTCTGGTGCTCTAATCTAAATGTCTGGTGATCTCATTTCTTAGTGTATGACTTTTCCCCTTTGAGGTCTTATCATTGGATAAGCATGCAGCTTTGATGATGAGGATTGTGAATGTAGAAAAAAATAAAAAAATACTGAGGGTAAGATTAAACAGAAATATCTCCTGTAGCCAGAGGGAAGTTTTTATTTATGGTATTGCACATAAAAAGTTAGATTCTACTATTTCTGTCCAGTGGAGGATCTGATTTCAGCTTAGGCCCCATTAGAAAGTTACTTCCTATGGCATAAGGAGGAATATAATAAATGCCTATTTCACTGCTGTGTGAACAAGAATATAAAAGGCACCAATTCATGGAAACCATAGGCAGAGTTACATTAGCACATCAAACATCGGAGAGAAACATCCCTCCATGGTTCCTGGAATTAGGGGTAGGCTTTTTTTACAGCATATTGTGGAGATGTAGTTTCTTTAGCAATACAATTGGTATTCTTTTACTGAAAAATCTGACATGGGCACACATGCAGTGAGTACAATCTGAGGAATTATTGTCCTGATACAAGAAAGCGACCCCCAGAGAAGACCAAACCAGAATGGGGACATTATCTGACATCAGAAGATGTCCCTTGTTCATACAGGAGAGAAAAAGTTCACACTGCAGTAGACATTGGGTTTCTCTCAGCCTCTACTATGAGTGTTCCTGGATCTGCAGTTAAAGAAAAAGAGAATACATGTGATAATTTTATTATATATATATATCAAGAAAGTAATATTTTTATTATATATCATGAAATATAACATATTGTGAAAATAACATTTTTCATGTTATTATAGCTAAATTGTATAGAGAGCACATATTCCTCTTTTAGAATTTGTATCAAGCATTAAAAGGGAAACATTGATTGTTTTCATAACAGATGACTTAAATTATCTTTCAGGAATTGTGATATGGACTATGTAAGACATTACATAAGTAACACAGGGGAGCTTTATGTGCTTGTGAGTAGAAAATGCCAGACAAGGCAGGTAGGAAAACCCATAGACTGCTGAGTTAATAAATTGACTTTGACCTGTAAGTTCTCTCTGGCATGATTGTACCTGTAAGGGTATGTGTTGCACTAAATACCCTTGCCCTTAATTCAATTTTACCATAATGTTTATGTTTAAATATTTTAGAAATAATTTGTATACTAAATTAGAAATTATGGTTCATAAATACACTCTACATGTGACTCATTTATGCATTATTTTTAGATCAATAAATTTATTAAAATTAATTGTATTACCTACTTTTGATGGTATAGATTTATCAGTAATCAAGGCTAATTAAGCCTCTACCTTCTTAGAATTTTTATTCTAATTAAGAGAAAAGTAAATTAAGACTTAAGTCAAAATTACAATTGATTTATGGTGTGAAACCAGTAATAACAAAGAAGGGCAATAGTAATTATGAGGAGGACTCTGAGGAGAACCAGAGAGAAGGGAGAGTACCCGCAAATGGCTCGCGTAAGCAAACAGTTGAGGAATTCAGGGCATGAGGCGAGAGCTATGTGGGGAGAATTGTGGGAAATGAGAGTGGAAATGTACTCAGAGGGTCTTGTGGATGGTAAAAAATTTGAATACTCTCTACATAGGACCAAAAAGGATGGTGTAATCTTGAACAAAATATGAAACTACTCAGACTCTCATTTTTAAAAGATTATTCTTGCCACTGAGTGAAGTGTAGTTGGTAGGCAATCAAGACTGGGAGCAGAGAAACCAGTTAAGATGCTCTTTCTTCAACCACTTGGAAGCTGATATAAGGCTTTTGGCGGAAGCAGTGTAGGTGGAAGGAAATGAGCAGCTTAGTGAGAGACCGATTTTGTAGAACTAACAGAATTTGCTAATGGCTCAGATGTGAGATTTAAAAGAAGAAATAGCATCAAGAATGTCTGCTAGTCCTTTGTCTTAAGCCAGCTGGCTAAATGAAGGTCTTCATTTACAGAGACTTAGTTACAGAGACTGGGGAGGCCAAAACTCTGGGTTAAGTTAGTCAAGGATCAGTCAGAAACACAGACATTTTTCTGCAACTTACAGGAGGAGAAAAGTTAATAGAGTCAATTAGAAGATAACAGAACTACTGGATGGTCCGGGGGTTGGGGGGATCAGGAAAAGCTGAACCTAACTTCAAGAAGTCAGGAAATATAAAAATCAGAGAACATTGGCAACAAGGATAACAATTTCCTCAAGCAAACCTCCATTAGACCCTCAAATATCACAATCTCCTATTTGGTTTGTGTATCATAGTAAATATCTGGATCTTTAAGGATTATTATCTTTTCAAAGCAAGTGTTCAATAATTATACAAAATTGTGAAAGAATGCCCCCCCCTCTTTTTTTTGTAGTGGCCAAAATATGTAAAGAAAGAAAGAAAGAAAGAATCCTTTGACCCTTTTATGACTGTGATCAAATATTTCAAAATTCAGTGAGACTCAGTTATCCTGCTGATAGCTAATGGCATCTTGGACTTAGCTGTTAGATACAGCGTTGAGGAAAAGATTAAGAGACAGGGAGGCAAGACCTCTTGCTGAATAAATCTATTGATAAAGATCAAAGATAAATTATAGAATTGACTCAGTGTGAGGCACCAAAAATGAACTGTAAACAATTTCTTACGTTAGAACTATTTCAGATTCCTACATTATGCATGCACCATCTTCTAACCGAATGGTGGATTTGAAGGAAAATAATACTTGAAACCAAAGGTGAAAAAAGTTCCTGAACCCTACTATGTATTAAATTTGTGGGTATTTAATTTGTCCAGTCTTTTCTAATGTTAATCTCATTTGTTAAATGATGAAACTGAGGCTTAGAGATATACAAATTACCCCAAATCATTTAGTTGACTAATGGAAAATATGGGGTTTAAACATAAGCTTGAGTATCAATTCCTTTCTTTTACTACTCTTCATTCTAGTTTCTTCTGATTCTTCATCAAATAGTCTACATATATGCTATCTATGCAATATAACACATATATTATATTAACATATATATGATATAAAAATATCTTCCAGTGCCACATCTCGGGCTTTATGATAGAATTAAATGAGATAATTATGGAACAGTATTAGAACAATAGAACACTGGATATAAAATGGATTTTTTATAATTTTTTAAAATAAAGACATTAAATGAGCTGTTACTTTTGTATAGGGTAATTTTTAGCAAATTCAGATGTAAAATAAACAAACAATAATCATGAAAATAGCCAAGAATACAAATTATAATCACCACATGAATTTTAGATAAATATTTTCCCAATCAAGAAAAAATGATGATGCTGGATGACAAGACATTTTCAATGCAAAACATTTCTCAGGTTTGAAATAACACAGAGAGATGAGTAAATTGTTGCATGGATACAGTAAAAAGCTGGACAGAATAAGGGAGCCTGGGCATTATAGATAATGATGATAGGAGTAAGAAGGTTTCTAGGCAGGGACAGGGAAACGAATGGGAGAAGAAAGAGGGTCAGGAGAGGGGCCAGCACAGCCAATGGACCTAGAAAATTTCCAGCAGGAAGTTTCCTAATCACCACTGTTGCCCACATGACCTATGCAGCCATTAGTCAACAACCTGGCTGGGTGGGACAACCAAAAGACCCTCAAGGGGACTGGGTGCCAGAAGCCCAAAGGAGAGAACAAGCCATGAGCCTGCCAGAGTGAACAGGAGCTGATAACCAAGATCTGTTGTAATATGAAAGAACCCACCAGGGTGCACCGCCCATGATCAGGAGAACACCCAAGGCTTAATACACCATAGACAGAGAGGCAGAAGCAGCAAGTGGCTCAACCCTAACCCCTCTGCCGGACTGGAGGCTTTGGCTTTCTCTTTCCTTTCTCCTCAAATTCTCTTCCTTTCTCTTACTCCCAGTCTGTGAATTCATTCTTTGATTCCCAAGATCAAGGACTGGTGGGGAAATCCCAGTATCAATGATACTAACAGAAGATTCCAATGCCATTCTGAACATTTATATGTAATTTCATTCATAAGCAAGAAAACAAAACAAAACAAAGTGCAAAATGTCTGTATTCTTAACTAGTTTAGAAAGAGAGTTGATGCAGTTTTCTTTCTCTCTCGTTCTTTCTTTTTATTTTCTCTATAGATTGGTGAGAAGCAGGTCTTCTGAAAGGCCAAAATGCTTAGCAAGCTGAAATGGCAATTTCCAAATTTACTTGATTGTTAGTTAAACTGTGAAGCCCATGATCTGATATCTAAAGGACTGACATTGATAGAGAAGGTGATATGACCCCCAGTTTAATGGAGTCTTTTTGATTGTCAAAAAAATTCCTTCCAAAAAATTTCAGATGTGCTATTTCAAATAACCTTGTGCATTAAAAATACAAGGTTAATAATATAATGATTTAGTTTATGTCACCCCAGACATTTTAAGAAACACAAGTTAAATACTGGACTTTCAAATTTTGGCATGGAAATTTTTGGCATGGCAGTTTTTGATTTGTTTATATACATTTTTATTTCTCAATTTGTTTCATTTTATCATGAATCCTATATATCCTTTTCTGCTTATATACTAAATGTTTAATCCAGAACATAATAGTGACAAATATGGACTAGCTAATGTCCTAAGAAATGTTCATAATTTTAATACTTAAATAATGTGTTCTCTACATCAGTGGCAATTATTTCTTTAAAACATAAAACAATAGAAAAATTATGAAAAAGACCTTATTTTAAACCACATGACTCTAATAAAACATAATTAGGAACACAGCAACAAATCAGTGGACTAAAACTAGACATAATTAGAAACAGAGCAATTAAATTATAATAAAGAATATGGGACCCATCTGTAGTGAAATATAGATGGTAGAAGTAGGTTAGAAATATAGATGATGGACTTTACAGGAGATGGGAAAATAATAACTTCCCTATAGAATTTTTAATACAATTGCCTAATTTGTTCCTACAAAAGTCCTCCAGTCCTCCAGCTTTGTCTCATCTTTTTTCCCCACTGTCAGCATTAAAATTGAAGACACTGTAGTGAGACTGAATTTAAAGCAATCCTCACAAGGGGTGATTCAGAACGTTTGTTTCCAAGTAAATATTTTCAGTAATCCTTTTAGCAGAACTCATAGAAGGTTTTTCATACTACTAGAACTGTATGATCTAAGCCATGGAAAAAAGAAATAAAATCAATCTTTGACAATGTGTTAAGAATTAAATTTGAATTGTTTAAATAATATGGAATATTAAAAAAAATAAAAAAGAAGGAAATTCTGATTTCTAATCCCTTTACTGGGAAAAGTATGAAACATGAGTGTATGTTCGCTAAGGCCAAACTTTGAAGGTTTTTAAAATTTGTTTTTGTTTTTTATGATTTTATTTTATTTATTTTTCTATGTAAACTGCCACATCACATACAGCCAGAAAACATTTTGAATGTTTTAGGAGACATCCTTCACATATAAAGCTGCTGCTTCTTTGTCTTGATCATCTAGTGTATGTATTTTGGTAATAATTGATTTGTGTTATTAACGCTTTATTTTAAATCCCCTCCAAGCCCATCATAGCTGCTAAGGCCTTTAACATTATGTGGCATTGTAATAGCTTCTGGTTCTGGAGACATTTATCACTTAGCCTTGTTAGAGATGAGCATCTTTAAGTTATGAAGTCACTTCACATCTCTTAAATAACAGGTTCTCATTACTAGCAAATAAAACAATAATGCTTTTAAAACATGTATAAGGCATATATAGTTCTGTGTATATTTATTTTGTAACATGTAAATTTACTGAATTTATAGAGCAATTCCAAAAGTCTGTTGGCAGAATCTTTGGGGTTTTCTAGATATAAGATCATATCAGTGGCAAAATGTGATTGTTTGCTTTCCTCTTTCCCCTTTGGAATACCCTTAATTTTCTTCTCTTGCCTGATTATCCTGTCTAGGACTTCTAGCAGTATGGTGAATAGAAGTGGTAATGGTGGGCATTCTTTCTCCAGTTCTGATTGGAAATGCTATCAGCTTTCCCCCATTCAGCATGATGTTGGCTCTGGTTTTGTTGTATATGGCTTTTATAATTTTGAGAACTGTTTCATCTATGCCTGTTTAGTTCAGTGTTTTTATCATAGAAGTGTGTTGAATTTTGTCAAGGTGAGAATCAAATCAAAAACTTAATGCCTTTCACAATAGCTATAAAGAAAATAAAAAGCTTATAAAAGTATTTAACCAAGGAGGTGAAAGATCTCCATAATGATTACTATAAATCACTATAAATTGCAGATGATGTAAACAAATGGAAAAACATATCATACTCATAGAACAACAGAATCAACTTTGTCAAAATGTCCACAATCCCCAAAGTGATTTACAGATATAATGCAATACCCATCAAAATACCAATGTCATTTTTCACACACCTATAAAAAATAATTCTGTTTCATCTGAAACCAGAAAAGAGCCAAGCAACCTCAAGCAAAACATCAACAAGAAAAACAACAAAAACAAAAATAAAATAAAATAAAATAAAATAAACAAACAAAAAAACAAATTATGAGGCATCATTCTACCAGATTTTAAACTTAAACTATACTACATGTACAAGGCTATAGTAACCAAAATACCATGGTACTGGCACAAAAATAGAGACATACACTACTACAAAAGAACAGAGAACCCATGAACATCCTGTCA
>NW_003852488.1:3359132-3361623 GCF_000181295.1 Otolemur garnettii | reverse complement strand
TATAGCCACATGTAGAGGATGGAAGCAAGATCTGTACCTCTCACCACTCACTAAATTAACTCAAGATGGGTGGTAGACTTAAATTGATAGATACAAAACCCATGGCAATTCTTAAAGAAAATGTCAGGAAAATTCTTCTAGATATTGGGCCAGGCAGAGAATTTATGAAGAAGACCCCAAGGGCAATCACAGCAACAACAAAAATAAATTAATGGGATTTGATAAAATTAAAAAATCTTCTACACAGCCAAGCAAACAATTAACAGACCAAATAGATTACATGCAGATAGGGGAAAAATATTTGCGTGCTATTCATTCAGTAAAGAGCTAATAACCCTACAAAGAACTAAAGCAAATGAGGGAAAAAAATGAATAACCCTATTAAAATTAGGCAAAAGACATGAACAAAAGGTTTTAAAAGACGATAGACTAATGGCCAATAAACATATAATAAATGCTCAGTATCACTAATTATCAGAGAAATGCAAATCAAATCCACAATGAGATATTACCTAATCCCAGTTAACATGGCTTTTACCAAGAAGTCCCCAAACAGTATATACTGGAATGGATGTGGACAGAACGGAACACTTACACACTGTTAGTAGGACCACAAACTAGTACAACCTCGGTGGAAAACAGTATGCAGATTCCTCAAAAAACTAAAAGTAGAGCTGTCATTTGATCCAGCAATCCTACTACTGGGCATTCACTTAATAGGAAAAAAGTCATTTTATGAAAAAGACACTTGCACTGTAACGTTTATAACAACACAATTCACAACTGTCAACAAGTGGAAACAACCCAAGTGCCCATCAATTTATGAGTGGATTGACAAAATGTGGAATAAGTATGCCTTAGAGCACTACTCATCCATAAAAAATAAATTGATACATTTTGCAACAATTTGGATAGACCTAGAGACCATTCTCCTAGGTGAAGTTGGCAAGAGTGGAAAAACAAACACTACATGCGCTCACTATTAAATTGGAACTAACTGAGCAACACTCATGTGCTCAGGTGGAAGTAAAACCTAATGGAAATCAAACAGGGGGTGGGGGTGGAGTGGATGCTAGAGAGAGCGTATCTAACGGATACAATGTGCACCATCTCAGTGATGGGCACACTTAAAACTTTAATTCAAGCAGTATAAAAGCTTTAAAGAAATGTGTACCTGAAAGAGCCCTCGACCTTTCCCTGCCCTAAATACTTTATTTACAGAAAGAAACAATCACTGCCCAGCTCCCAGGTATGCATTTTCAGACCCAATTCTTGTACATGTGCCTTATAAAATATATCATTGTGATGAATAATTGCAGTTTTTAAATGATCATGTGCAGATTTAATATTTTTCTCAAAACAACTTTCGTGACAGCCTGGATACATTGTCCATCTCACATACATTACTGATAATTTCAGTACCACGGCTGTGTGCTTTATTCTGAACTCACAGGGAAACTTTACTTAAAAATTTAAAAGTTACAGGTTATGGAGAGTAGAGAAGATATGTTATACTGAAGCTGATCTTATTTCCTAGGAAACAGAAATATGCCAAAGGAATTATTTCAGGGTAATTCATCATTCTGGAGAGAGTTTCTGAGTCACCGATATGTCTACATGTAAGCCAAATTTAATTTCACTTGCAGTTTTATGATAATATATTTTAAGATGCATATATCTAGATAGAGAAGAATGGGAGTTTTAGCTTCTACTTATATATTTAGAATATTTATATAATATAAAATGTATCAAAATTGAGCATAAATATTTTTCCATTGTGTTGGTATTGTACATTGAGGAGATTCATAAATTTAGTACTTTTAGCTTCCAAAATATTTTTTTCTGAATGGAATCAAACGCAAATTTCCATAAATCTTTTTGTTATAGATTGCTTGTATCATCCATTCATGGTAACATGCTACTTCAAATACAACTATACTTAAACAATAAAAATAAATAAATAAGAAATAAAAAATATACAGTGAAGAGCAAGAAAGAAGACCATCTAGTAGAGGACAAATGATTACTATTATGATTTTAAACTATCCAAAATTAAATATAGTGTGTTCCAATGGTTGCCCTATGTAGGGAAAATGGGAAATTGTAGCTAAATGTACCTTTCCATACATTACAAAGTATGGAATATAAAACATTCATTACAAAATTTACAAAGAGGTGGCCACCACATAAAGAATAGTTTGTAATTATTTTGTAAAATTTTGTAATGAATTTTTCTAAATATAGGTATATTTAGCTATAATTTCCCATTTTCCTACATATGGCAATCACTGGGACACACTATCTGGATATTTCCCTCATTTTCACACATATCATGTGCAGTATGAATATAATAAATTCCATGACTGATGTAGAGGAAATAAATTAGAGTAATGATGCTAAAAAAGAAGGAAAATTATTTCTCAGCCGAGGTGTCTCATTTGAAAATTCATGGCAATCTCTAGACCTAATTCTTTTTAACTCAAGAGAGAGA
>NW_003852488.1:3357919-3358903 GCF_000181295.1 Otolemur garnettii | reverse complement strand
AAAGAGAAATTCACGATGATTTAGTAGTCATTTCCTAGTAATTTTATAAGACGGTTCATATTTTTAAATGATTATCTAGATTTTATAAGAATTAGGTATACATTGGAATTATCTGCTAGGATAATCACTGGTGTAACATGTCTCCAACCGGCTCAAGTAGCATTTAAAGTAAAATATGTCTTCTTCTGACCAATTAGACTTTGAAAGATGCTTGGATCGAATTTTGTGCCAATACTTGAGGCCGATGCTGGTAGATGCTGTGCGCCCAGCACCTGGAGACCCACTTTCTCCAGCCCCAGGAGACAGAGCTGCTGGAGCCCTTCCCCCGGCCAGGAGAAGCCAGGCTCATTCACCAGGGTGTGCTTCTGCTCTCCACAACAGAGTGGTCACAATTTACCCTGGAAATGTGCATCTTAGTTTTTTTGTTCACTACCTCTAGGTCTTCTGTCTGGTGAAATCCAAATCCTACCATCCTTGATAGTGTATCAGAATGTCCTGCAAAACATAAGTTCTCCACTGACCTGGGAGAGACAAAAGTTACGCAAAGCTCTGGTTGCAAACGAAGGGTGAAAACCTAGATGGGGGTGCCATCGTGTTCTGTATCAAAGTGAAAGTCTCCAGGAGATCCACGTATTATATCAAATACAATTAGACAATTGACACAATGGGCAGTTACATTGTTTCTAGCGTCACGAGCTCCTCTGTTGTCTGGGTAAAAAGCTGTCACAGCGTGAACGCTGCAAGGCCTCCTGTCTGGCGCTGCCTTGGTAAGTACTCTGTAGGTAACATTTAAATGTCACAGATGCCATTAGATTATATATGAGAAATAAATTTTAGAAAGTGCTTTGTGAACGCTGAAGTGCCATAAAATATTAATCATTTCAATAGTGCTTCTGCAGACTTTAAAAAGGAGACGTAAACCTGAGTGTTTAAGTCAATGCTGTCAAGGCCTTGAAAAAGGCAAATGTAATTAAAAAACATCAT
>NW_003852488.1:3346952-3357707 GCF_000181295.1 Otolemur garnettii | reverse complement strand
AAAAAGACAGAATCTCACTTTGTTGCCCTTTGTAGAGTGCTGTGGCATCACAGCTCACAGAAACCTCCAGCTCTTGGGCTTAGGTGATTCTCTTGCCTCAGTTTCCTGAGTATCTGGGACTACAGGCGCTGCCGTAACACCTGGCTATTTTGTTGTTGTTGTTTTGCAGTTTGTCTGGGGCTGGGTTCAAACCCACCACCCTCGGTATATGGGGCCGGCACCCTACTCACTGAGCCACAGGTGCTGGCCTCTATTTGCTACTCTTATATTTTAAAAATTCTCTTCATTTTACATATGTTCATTTAGTTTTTATGGTAAAAGAGCTGTTAAAACTATAAAGATATATAGCGTATGGATAAATGGCACACTTCTTGGGTGAAAGTCATAACTATGATTAAGACTTTACCTCACAAATGCAAAAAAAATGTAATGTAATCATGTGTACCCCCATGATGTAATGTAATCATGTGTACCCCCAAATAATCAAAACCCCTGAAAACCCAGACATGTCACCCAACAACTTAAGAAATTCAATGTCTTACTTATCTGATGAAAAATCAAAAAGAAAAGCATGAAGGAATAAAGGAAGGGAGGGATAAAGGGAGGCAAAGAAAGAAAGAAAATGTACCCATTGATCCTTCCTGGCTGAGTGTGTAACTCTCGTCCTTTGGATAAGGCTATTCATTCTTGGCAATAATAGTAAATCACTGAGAATTGCATCTCGAGGTAGAAAAGTTCTTGTTGTGGATGAAGATTTGGAAACACCCATAACTTATTTAAAAGATCTCTTTTAAAAAGTATAAAGATATGCAACTCATAAAAATTAAAATAAAAAATACAATGATATAAAACTGCTTCCATATTGCTTTTATCTATGTTCAAATATTCAAAATCCATAGTCAGTCCCTTCTTATCCATGTTCTAAAACATCTGCTAAGTAGATGCCTGAAGCCTTGGATACTACAGAACTCTATATATACTATGTTCTCTCTATACACACATACTATGGAAGGATTCACTGTATACCATAGGCACTGTAAGAGATTAACAACAATAATAATAAAATAGAGCAATTATAACAATATGCCAGCCTCACCACTCTTGCACTTTGGGACCCTTATTAAGTAAAATCGGGTACCTTGAACAAAAGTACTGAAAACCCTTGACAACTTATCTGATGACCCAGATGGCTCCTCAGTGACTATAAAGCAGACAGTGTAGATAGCATGGATGGACAGGGAGGATTCATGTCCCTGGTGGGGCTGACCTCCTCCAGGGCAGCAGGAGATTTCATCAGGCTTCACAGGAAAGCATGCAATTTACAATTTACAACTTGTTTACTTCTGGAATTTTCCATTTAATGTTTTCAGACTGTGCTTGACCACCGTGGAACGTGAAGCCGCAGGTGAAGGGGGACCGCTGTGCTGCCTAACTTGAGTTTTGGTCTGTTCACAGATTGTGTGTAGAGGCCACCTTCTTCTCTGATTTCAAGTAATTTGTCAGTTTTCAAATAAATTATGAAACATGGCATTTAAAAATGGACTATACACATTGTTGGCATCACCTGTGCTCTACCCTTAATTAATGAGATTCAAAGCCCACTTCCCAAATTCACTGCTCATCCACAGTGTCACCAAATGCTCTGAGGCACTTTTGACTTAATATTCCTACCACCAGTTTTATAAGGTGAACATAAAATTGAAAGACTGCTTACTAAGTTCAATGAGTTTCTTATCAAATAATATGCATACATTAAATAATGTTTCTAATTGATATTCATGTTTATTGAATAGTCATTGTCATGAAAATGTCATTTGAGAATATTGCCTAAACAGAGCTCACAGTTGGAATGAAGCGTATTTTGCCAGTTTTCATTAGAGTTATGCTCTGCTTTCAAATTTATCTTTTAAGGTAGAATGACTCTGATTTAATGACTCTTCCATAGGTACTGGATATGTGTCATGAATTATTTTAAAAATCATAATCGATTTCTATTCTACTATGTGTTGTGGCATCTATGGAGACATTTTAACAGAAATGTTACACTTCAACTCACTGTTGTGCTAATTTTGAAACTATTAATGAGGATTTATTCCACCACATAACCCAATATCCCTTTCATGAGAACCCACGTGAGATGCATCTGTGGGAATTCATTATCAGAACAAGCTGCTCATAATTGCACTGTTTATTTTTAATGTAGCAGGATTCATTGTGTTCTCTAGCTAGTGCGAACCACTAGATCTATAATTCTCCCCCAGCAACTGATTCTGATTTTCTAGGTTGTGTTTAATTATTGCATCCATGCCTGGATTCAAATTTATTCTCCTTCATCCTCATTTACTCATTTTTTTAATCTTGTTATGTTATGTTTGTCTCTGTAGCTCATCTGATTTCTCTTTCTATGATAAAATAGATGAAGCAACAAGAAGGATTATACCTTATCTCAAGTTTACGTACAGCCATGCAGGATTAGTGGGAGAAGATGGACAATTAGAAAGGAAATAGAGCTAAGGTATGTGCACTCTTGAAAGAACACATTCAAAGTATTCCTCATTCGACGTTTTACTTCTTCCTTTTTAAAAAGCTGAAATACCCACCTAGGCTATGACATTTCTCTGCATATTTTAATGAAATTCGAGAAAAGAGATCCATTCAGGTTTCTTGCTGGATATTAACTGTTTTTTTTTTTATTTGATAGATAAGGAAAGCTTATAAGATTTAGGAAAGTGAGCAAGATTCAGCATATTTATGTACTGAATAAAAGAAAGCAAAATTTACTGTGCTCTTGTCAGTAACGGCTGATAATGAAAATCTACTAGTTTCTGTGATTGTCACATATTGTAAGGACAACAAAGGTAGAAATAGGGAAGAGGACAAAATCCTTGCTCCTGCACTTTGCAACTTAGTTGTGTACATGCCAGTAAAAAAGGAGTCCTTGTTGAGAATTTTTATGTAGCAATTTCAGGGATGATGGGCCAGTTTCCAGCAGGCTGCTTCTGTCTCTAGGAAAAAAGGAACCTGGTCATAGAGCCCTGACAATAAGCACCAAGAAGGAGATCAGGAAGAGAAAGAGGAACTTCTTTAATAAAATCACTAATCTAGGTATTTTAACGTATAAATTTGTGTTCAGTTGTGTTCAAGGACACAGACACTGAAACCAGAGCAGAGACATTCTTGAAATGTAAAACACACTACTGACCTCCTTAGAAGTTACCTACACAAACCTGTGGTCATATGCCAGTGTAGTGGGTTGACCAGCATCCCTCCAAAATTCACGTCCATCTGGACCCTCAGAATGTGACCTGAGTTGAAAGTAGGTTGTTTGCAGGTATAGGGCAGTGCAACAACTCTGGAGTCCATGAGAAAGCTGGTAAGTTTTTTAAGCCCAAAAATTGTATCTGGATAATGACAGGCTGAATAATGAATTAAAACACAACCAGAAATGATACCCAGTACAAGCTTGGACCTTATTTATCACCTGCTCCTAGAATGCCACTCTCCAGGGAGCTGGCAGACCACACTGGGTTTCAGCTGGAAACCCTGGAGCTCTTCTGCCAAAGCAGCCAGTGGACCACGAGGTGGTTCTGCTGGCTTCCCACAGTGGCACACAGAGGCCAGTGCCCCGAACTCACGACCAAAGTGTCAAGGGCTAACATAAACATGTGTGGTCATCATTTAAATGTACCAGTTGTGTAAAATTGAACCAGCATACTATGTACCTGAACTTCTTTGTTTATATAAGACAAATGACACTTTATATCAATATACACATATTATGATGGATAAAACACGTAAAGAAGTTGTGAATGCTCTAACTTTTCTACAGACATTAAGTGATTTGATTTTATCTTTTACAGCCTTTCTTGGACCAATGAATTCCAATTATTGCATTAATTTCTCTATTGCCTTTGATTCAAAATGAACATTAAGAATACTTACATCCTCTTTATTGATGCAAAAAAATTTTAACATCTTGGAGTTTATAAAACTAAGTGTGAATATATTTACAAAAAATTAAGTTTCATAGTACACCTTAGTAATAATCTATCATGATGCTTCTGTGTTTGGTTTTACATTATTTAATAAGTTTAGTGTTTTGCCTTTCTGAGAGACTAAGGCAGTAAACTACTGAAAAGCATTAGACCATAAGTAGCAGGAAATAAGTGGACATCAACTGTAGGGTTTCGGTAACCTTATATCATAGATGTGTTCTTTTAATTCTGCTACCTTCACAGAATGGCTCAGTAACTTTGTTTTCCCAAGTCTGAAACCATAGTTACCTTCTTTGAAAGTTAGAAGTTCCTATCATTCATCTTTTGTAAATTGCCCTTATGTAATAGTATCATTTCTTATAATGGAAACCTGTAACTATGTTGCTAAGCAACACTGTAATAGAGACCTACAGCTATCACTTGATCCGATTTCGTGTTCCCAGCTGAAAGCTTTCAATCATTGACATTCTAATTCAAAACTAATTTCATCCTAGTGGGTATTAGAACACAAGATGGTAAGATCACCGCACATAGTTTCACTGAGAAGAAAGACAAAGGGAAAAGGGGATAAACCTATCCAAACATTTATTAGGCCATGGTAGGGAAGGAAGGACTGGTCAGCCTACTTAAATATTCCTTTACTTAGGAAGTCTCTGGTTTCAAACAGAGAAAAATGTCACTAAAATTAGAGGACTAATTTCTACATTCAATTCCTATTTGTTACTGACGTCATAACTTCAGTGCATTTAAAGATACATGAAAACCTGAAAATCATTTCATCCTTTGAAAGCAATAATCCTTCCAATTGTATAGCACAATATGTCAAAGTGTTCAGCTGCATGTGATCTCATTGCTACTCACACTAACTATATTAGGGAGACTTCCCAGGAGTTGGTATTCTCATTTAATAGATAAAGAAGCTACAAATTCAAGGTAAGTAAACAACCCTGTACTGTAAGCCAAACCGGGAACTAAATTCAAAGGTTCTCATTAAAAATTAATTCTTTTCATGTTCTGATTAAAAATACACTCTTTTATCTCACTGTGATACTACCTTTCACTTACGTCTTCTTTCTGTCTATTCACTAAACTTAAGGTACAAAGGAAGAATTAGCCTCCCATGGTCACATGGCTAATTACTAATTATAACTGAGACATTACAAATTACATCTTATGACTTAACAAAAATTGAGTAAATAATAAATTATCAGCCCATTAAAAGAATCTTACATGCTGATCTTAGGTTGTTGTCAAAGACAAGATATCCCTCAGCAAGACAGCTGTCGGTCACATAACAGGTCACATCCTAATGTAAACAATGAGTTGCAAGAGGCACAAGGTTCTCAAGGTCATGATATATAATTTTTAGACATCAATCCTGGAAGAGATGGAAAGTCTTGATTCATAAGCCAATGAATATTAGTTTTAAACATACTGTAAGCACTAGTTCAATTATGATACATACAATTCAGTATCAATAAAGGGTCTACTCATGCATGCAAACATCCTTATTCTGTTTTTATAATATATGAATTCAAATTATTGCACTCAGTTAATGATTCATGGGGGAGATAGGGAATCAGCATTGTAAGCAGAGAGAAGGGCCAGGGCAGCAAATGATAGAGGAAATGGGTATTTCAATTTAATTTATGTGAAAGATAAGTTAAAGGGGGGAAAATAATACTGAGAAATTAGGATGGTAGAGGCCTTGAATACCAGGCTAAGAATTTTATATTTTGTTTTACAGTCAGCGAACATTTTTAGCATATGGGTCTAACATGAACAAGAAATGCTTTAGAAAAATTACTCAGTGAAAAATATGTAGGATAAGTGGGAAGTGAAAGAATTAGAGATGGGGAGATTATCAGACTAGTCTAGGCAAGAGAAAACAAGGGTGTGGTGTTGTTATTTCTGTTGCTTACAGTGTAATAAGTAATAAGAGGTGACTTGAATGTAACACTAGCCATGCACCAAGGATTTCTCTACGCACGTACATGTGATCTTCATGTTTAATCTTGACAACTCAGGTCTAAGTAACTATGACTATTATCCCCCATTCACAGGTGAGGAAATAGAGGCATATAGATGCTAGTTGATTTATCCAGTGTCAGCCCACTAGAAACCAGGAAAGCCACCAATTTTGGACACTGGGAGTCTGACTTTAGAAGTCATAACTCTTTACACTACTCGTAAGTAATAAAGAGTATATAACTTTTAAAATGCATAAATAGCCCCTTTTCATAGCTCTTCAGCAAGCATTCCCCTTTATACTTGCATATCTGTGTGGGTTTTATTATTATTATAGCTCTGAAAGAGTGCATCTAAGTTCATTTAAGAAGAAGAAAAATGCTTTGGATAGAAACACTGTCTGTGAACCATTCTTTTTACTCTCTTGTTTCACCTCACTATTCTAATGGTATTTATTGATATTTACTGTGTCCAACATTTACCATGTGTCCAGCACTGTGTCCTTCACCGAGAGGCAGACGTGGTTCTTGCTGTCAAGGAGGGAGTGCATGTTGGGGTTTTAAATTTTCTTTGTATCCCAGCACCATTGGTGGGCTTGGGCATATTCTATGTAGAACAGTTTTTGCTGTCTGTCTGCATGTTCAAGCTGGTTTCCTTTTTTGTATTATATTCACAAATATTACATACTATATTATAGATAAGACATGTTTATGGTTACCAGAAGCCAAGTCTTGTCCCCTTTCACTATTTCAGTGTCTTTCCAGAGCCAGAGGGACCCTGCCATCTCCTGATCCCGTCCACCTGACATTCTGAAAGGTGTGACCCAAACGGGGCTGATCCTGTGAAGTAAATATAAAAATCCCAGATTGCAGGCAACTAAAATTACAGTTCTTAAAATTGGTTAAGCCTGCCTACTTCAAAAAATCTAACTCTTAGCAACATAAAGTAAGGAGTTCTTGTCTTAAAAGATTTAGGTATTAAAACTGAATCCCCAAACATTGGTTGGTCTTTGTATGACTTCTTTGACTACTGGGTACATTCAACATTTATTGGGTTGGTAACTGCCTCTTTATAGTCCTCCATAACTAACACTTAACGTGGTGATAATGAACGTCTATGGATTATGGAGCAGTTTTCGTATCATAAAAAATTATGACATTTTCACCGTCTGCTCAGCCTATTCACCTCACTTTTGAACTTTTCCTAAACTAGCCCTTCTTTTATTTCTGCAAAAGATATTTTTCCTTTATGCATTCCTCATATTTATTCTTCCTACTTAGGCACACAGAAAATAGGTTATGAAAAAATTACCAAGTATATTAGAAAATGTTTTTTAGAAACATGTAAGTATCTGATGCTTGGTTCTATGCATATCCACATTTTAAAAATGTTTTAAATGATTTTTTTTTTTTGATATGTGACACGGCTACCTCATGAGAACTCAGTAACAGAAATCTCACAGTACAAAAGAAGGAGAAAAAATGACTCCTGTCAGAGCAAGGAAGTCCTTAAGTCTTACTATACAAATAACTTCTCTCGGTGACTTTATAGGCTCTCTGAAACTACTCAGTTATTAAAGAAACAAAGATTATGTTTGACTTCCATTGTTATGTCTTTTATAATAGAAAATAAGACACAAATAATTTTCTCTTGTTATCTTTCCTTACAGAGTCTGGATTTCCATTTGAGTAGTATACCATTTAACAATATTAATGGGATCATCCTCTTACTCAGCTAAAAATAGCTCTTGAAAGATTAAACACGATCTTTTTGTACCAGACCCAGCAAGTCATTTGTGAAAGAACAAATTCTTCTGTAAGTGATGTCACGTAGTCTAATACACATGAGGACAAAATGAGTACTTGCCAATAACTGATCTACAGGGAAAACTACATTTTTATGTAAGTCTAGAAAGGAAAGAAGAGAAATAACTTTAGATGTCTGGTACATTAATCTTCAAGAAAAGGCTGAAATATATAATTTGTTTTGAGGATCATTTTCGCCCTGTGACTATTTCACATTACTTTTTTATGTGAGAGAAGAGAAAAATGACCCTCACTCAACTAATTACTACTGACAGCCCATTATACGAGGAGACATTACATCATGAAACAGCAAAAATTTCTCTGTCTCAAAGCAATTTCAAAGCTGGAAGGAAATTGCATTCTTTCACTTTATATTCCCATTTCTAATCACTAATTTGTGCAATCAGGTAGGAGAGTGATGAACTGTGGAATTGGAAAATTTCAATGTTCCAGCAACCTGTACATACAAAGCACGCAAAAAAAAATCCATTAACTTCTCTTCAGAAGTATAACAGAAGGAAACTAACTTCTGTCTGAGAAGCATTTGTGTAGGTTCAGGAAGCAGAAAAGCAAAGACTTCTTTGCTTAATCAGCTATTTAAGGCAACAGAGACTTGGCTTTTAAAAATTTCTTCTACAAGGGCACACTTTGCACAGGAAATGAGTCACATCTAAAGAAATAGATTATTATGCGTTTGCAGTCCATTCTTACGTTTCTTCGTATCCTAAAATGAGCTTCCCATCAAGCTGTACACCTTGTCCTGTCTTTCCTCCATTTCTTCAGGGGCGTGGTGGGATGTTAACTCCTATCCAAGGTTGTTTCTGATTCATCTCGCCTCTCCCAAGACGTCATGTATGTTCCTCTTTGTTTCCTGCCAGTATTTGTACTTAATTCTATTACAGCTGTTACCATGCTACATTCATTTTTTTATGGCTTAGTGTTTAATTCCCCAAATCACAATTTCTCCTGGCATGACCCCTATCTTCCATGCAACTATCTTCATATCTAGCAGAATATATTATTTTGATTTTCCCAAAGGTAAACTCTGATACAAGGATTCAAGTGCAAATAGTTTATTTGGGAAGGGTAGGAAACACTGCTAGGGAAGTAAGGTTAGTGACACAGCAGAGAAGCCATCAGGGGGCCAAACTATTAAGGGGACCACTATATGTGAAATGCTGGGGGAAATGTGGACAAGTGGTCCCACACTAGCCCTCTGAGTTACCCTTCCCAAGGATAACTGGGAGGTGGGTAATTAAACAGCAGCTAACCAGAGTCAGTGACTGAGAGCTGCTATCTCCTCCACACTGCCTGATTGCTGCATTGTGCACGCGAGCACCACGGCTTTTTGGAGAGTAAAGGAAAAGAAGGCTGGGGACACGTCTGCAGATACCAGCATTTGGAAGCCTATCGGAACACGAAAGAAGTTTCACGGGATTTGAAACACACAGCAAATGCAGAGTCTGCATTTAGCCCTGCTCAAATCCACCCAGGCCTCATGGGAAAGTCTTCCCTCTCATTGCTGCTTCTTCAATATGGTTGTTGTGAGAGTTAATGGAAGGGTGGATAAAGGAGACTTAGCAGGACAAATTACAGTTCCCATTAGTTACAACGGATAACCTTTCTCCTAGACCGTTCACTCCACACTGCCCTCGCTCTCAGCTATCACCTCCCCGGTTCTGGAGTGTTAATTTAATGACAAAACTTAGACTTTCATGCCTGAGGGATCTCAGCTCCTTGCCCCGTTGCTTCTGTCAGTCTGTGGTGCTGGAAGCACCTGTTTACAGTTATTACTAGACAGGGAGGCACAAAGAGTGGCTCAAGTGTATCTCTCTCCCCCATCACATGGCAGCAAATTTATATCCTCATATTAATAAGGAACAATTATCCCTTTTGACATGAAAAAACCCTTTTTTGTCTGCTTATCTGTTGAGCAATCAAGTGTTGGTGTAAGATTAATTTTAACATGCCAAATATCGTGGTGCTCTGATCTGTCCTGGACAAGTCATGCTCTCCCTTGTGTTATACGTCTGCTCCACAGCAGATGTTCCTCGGTGAACGCGGTCCTGGGACACAGAGATCTGTTATCAGTACGCCTAACCCCATCACTACAGCCACTTCCTTTCTCTACCTGCCCCAACAACTTATTTTATGTTTAAATGTTGCTGTTTGGGGTCCTTGACCAGCCAACCAAGCCATTTGCAGCTCCTCTGGTTCTCCTGCCACCCAAACCGATCATCTGAATATCTGTCTGCTGAGGTACAGTTCCCTCATCACTGTTGTTCAAAGCCACATTTTAGTAGAACTCTGGTGTAGCAGAAGTGCATTTTAAGCTTTTGCAAGTCTGTCTATCAAGCTGTTTACGAACCAGCCTTTAGTTTTTCCCTCTTCCTGAAGTTGGCCAAAGGGAGCCACCTAGGAGACTGCAGGTATAAGTTGGGGGAGAGGCATCAGTGGAGAAGCCCCAAAGCTTCAGATGCCGGCATGAGTACAAAGTGAAGGGAGCAGTTACATGCTGTCGGTGGGATTGCAAACTAATATAGCCTTGTTGGAAAGAAACACAGAGAATCTTCAAAGAGCTACAAATAAACCTTTCATTTGATCCTGCTAGGTATCTACCAGAAGGCAAAGGATCATTTCACCATAAGGACATTTGCGCTAGAATGTTTATTGCACTTAAATTCACAATTGCCAAGACATGGTATCAATCCAAGTGCCCATCAACCATGAATGGATAAAGAAACTGTTGTATGTGCATACCAAGGAATACTAACCAGCCTTAAAGAAAAATGGAGACTGCACATCTTTTGTATTTACATGGAAGGATTTGGAGAACATGCTTCTAAGTAAAGTATCATGAGAATGGAAAACCAAGCCTCCAATGTGCTCAATATTAACATGAAACTAATAGATGAACAACTGCATGCCCCCATGAGAGAAAAGCACATTTCAATTTGAAAAGCAGGCAGGGAGTTTGGTGAGCTCCC
>NW_003852488.1:3336606-3346632 GCF_000181295.1 Otolemur garnettii | reverse complement strand
GCAACCTGAACTTGACCTAGCAAATGCAAACAATGTAACTTAATTGTATTTGCCTTTATATTAATCTGAAATTTAAAAAATAAATAGAACCTCTTAATGGTTTGATACACACTTCTCTTTTCTAGTTCAGAAAATTTATGGCTATGAACACTTACCTGAAAAATTCTTATCTACAGTGTACTTGTGATACCCCACTAAGGTTTTAAGTACACAGACTTCCTTCTTGTAAGAGTATTATTTCTATGATATGAAAACAAAGGACTTATTATAATCCCCTTTGAAGCTAGTTTTATATACATAGGAGATATTTTTTCCAAGCAATCAATGCCAAAAAATGTATTTGTAGATAATACAGTTATCCTCAAATAATGGTTAAGGGACAGCATTGATGTCTAGAAAAATTGATTATCCATGAAGTTATATTAAATAGAAAATCAAGGCTTGGAAACCCCTGTAAAGAAACCTGTGTGGTAAGTTTGCCAACAGGTGATGACAAACACAGCCCTGAAACAGGGGTCCACTTTCTGGTCTGTTCTTCCCTGACCTGTGATATGTTTGATTTGCACTTCAGAGCTTTGCCATTCCTTCTCTGTCTGCCCAGGCTTACTCCACACCTCCAATCCACACGTGTGCGGTTGATATTTGACAGTGCCCTTCACTTTTCCTTGTATTTCCTTTTTTAGATACAAAAAAGAAGTGAATATCTGCTCGTATGATACCCTTTAAGAAGTTTCTACCAAAGAAAGATTCAAGAGAATAGAAAAAGCAGTTAGTGCATATGTAATCTTGATTCCCATAAAAACTTAGTTGTCAGTTACAATCACCTCAGCTTCGGAGATTGCTCAGCGCCCTGAATGAAGACAACACACATTGGCATTTCCTTTAGCTGCCTTTTCTAAAGAAAATTAGATTTTACAGAGAGGAAGCATTGAAATCATTTCAAAGAAAAATATTTCTGGAATGCCTACATTTCCTGTAACTGGAGTTCTAATCTACATCGTATAGCTTACAAATTGACTTTGGTCAATTTATATGACCTAAGCCTGGGTTTTCTCTTCTGTAAAAAGGAAGAACATACTCTCCTTCATATGTACATACAATAAATATACTCTTTTTCACCAAGATGTAGGTAGTAAATGAGACAATAAATGATAAGACATATGTACTGTAGATTCAGACCCATAGTAAATAAACAAAAACTTCTACCCAATTAGATTAGCATAGAAGGGAGAAAACAGATACATGACTTCTCAGCTGCCTTTGATAAGTGTCACCATCTTTCATATTCTGGGGAGGGAAACAGGGTCTCACTCTCATCCTAGGTAGAGCACCATGCAGTCATAGCTCACAGCAACCTCAAACTCTTGGGCTTGAGCAATTCTCTTACCTCAGCCTCCTAAGTAGCTGAAACTACAGGCATGTGCCACTATGCCAGGCTAGTTTTTCTATTTTTAGTGAAGACAAGTGGGGAGGGTGGTGCCGTATCTCACTGTTGTGCAGGTTGGTCTCAAATTCCTGAGCTTAAGCAGTCCACCCACATCAGCCTCCCAGAGTGGTAAGATTATAGGCATGAGCCACCGCACCCGGCCATCTTTCCCATTTTTAATCTTGGAAATTCTATGCAGCTTCTTCATTCCATTAGCAATTCCATAAATCACGAGAGTGTTAACCCGTTTTTAATGTTGCCAATTATCTCTCACTTAACAGAAGTTTCCTTTTAATTATTTTCATCTCAGCCATGTATGATAGCAAAATAATAATTTATCAAAATGCATATTGTTATCCCCAATGAATTTAGTGACACTTTCAGGCAATAAAATACCACATTTTTAGATAATATAGTTATCATTAGAGAATGCTTATGGGATAATTTGGAAGACTAGGAAATTTAATTATATTGAAATGGCTATAATATTTGTATCTGAGAATCTTATTAAGTTTCATAATCTAAGCATTAAATAGTAGTCATGAAAACCTGAAAAGTCATATAGCCCATGAAAACCTGAAAAGACACCAAAGTAAGAATTCTTTTTCCTTCTTTTTTGTCTTCCTCCTCACAGCTTCCAAGAAGTGTTAACTCACTCTTTAATATCAGACTTACTCAAATAAATATGGGTTTAGTAATCAAATAGGAAAATCTGAAACTAGCTCCATTAAGATCTTAGTTGTCCCATGTACAATTAAGAGTTGTTACAAGGCTTAAATTTAACCATGTATTCCAAGATACTTTGCAAATCTAAAGCGCTACCACAAATGCCCTCATTTCATATGCACTGGCTTCCTCCTTCACAGGACATACCTTGCTGTTGCTATAAGGAAGTTAATGCTTTCTTTTTGCTCTTGGGGAACACAGCCTCACAAACAAAAATGAAGGCTGTAGCAACTTAATGAGACATTTTGGGCGAATTACTAATGCTCCTTATGGGAGCTAAGTGTGCTTCTCCAGGATCATAAGTAAGAAAATCTTTTCAACACCCACCTGTAATTGACGGATGACAACCTTGCAGGAGGGACTGTCATCTCCACCCTAACATTGGGCTGATGTTAGCCCTACATAGCTGCTGTGAATAGACGTCTTTGTAACATCGTAGGTGAAAAGGGTGGTCAAAGCTGCATAGCTGATAGCAGGTGTTAAGTGGTGAGCTGAAGAGAGGTGAGCTGCCAAGAACCAAAGTGGGCAATTAGGAAAACAAGCCCAACTGTCAAGAAAGCAATGATTAAGACTTCATTCACTGGTTGTGAGAGCATAAAGCAAGCCAGAAGGAAGGTGATGTCTCCTTTCACATTCTATTTTTACCCATGGGACATCCCTGGGTGGTGGGTATATGTATTGATAATGGGGGGAGAGAAAGTCTCACTGCAGAGGTACCCTGAACAAGAGGCTCTTGCCTTTGAATTGACCCAGGGGCCAGACAGACAGAAATGTAGAAGGGCTAGAGGTGGAAAAATCCTAACAGCGAGGAGAAAGCATCTACAAGACTCATCAGTGTGGAGGCATGGCAGAGGTGCCTGTGTAGGGCTGAGGCTGAGGGTCACTAGATAAGAAGGCCTCTGAACAGAGATACTGAGGCTGGAATGCAACATACGTCAGAGAGTGGCTGGCCTGGGGATGCTGAGTCTTCAGATGGAACTCCCTGAAGACTGTACCAGGTCTGGGTTGGGGGGCAGCTTTCTCCCATGAGGTCTGCCAGGTGAAGCTTTCATGATTGCCTGAAAAATCCCAGACAGGAAATTGGCCCTCAGCCAGGCCAGTTAATGAGATTGTGTTTCCTCTACATCCCTCCTGCCAATGTAAACATATCACACTTCTGATTCTTCCTAAGAATGGACAGAGGTAAGCCCATGACTTATGACAAGAACCAAATTAAACTTGAAAGTCATGAGACACAAAACAAGAGTTGGGCAACAATCAACTGTCAAGGTTTTTAAAAGACAAAAAAAATGCCAGTAAATTTTTAAAAAATTATTGCTACAGAAAGGAACTTCGAGTAACTGAGTTGTAAACACAAGTGTAGCAACAGGCATTTATTCATGAAAATTCAAATAACTTCTTGTGTTTTGCTAATACAGAAATTATGGCATAGTTAACAAAAATGGAAATTAGTTGAGAAAAAGGAAATTGATTAGCAAAAACTTTAATCTTTTCTATAGAATTCTGCTAGAATTAGTTTATTATAGTATAAACATAATAAAACATAAAATGTAAAGCAGTATAAGTAAGATAATGGAATAGCTGACTAGTAAAACATACTCTCTTTTCTGATTAAGTTGTATTTATTATATAAAAATTACACTCCCCAAATAATTAAGAAAGGATAGTCTGTTTATTAAATGGTGTTGAACAAGTAGTTGCCATAATGTAATGGAATTTAATTTTCATAGAAATTACATATGTATCGAAACATTTTAAGGAATAGAAATTGATATATAGAAGAAAATATTGGCAAGTGGTTGTCTGACTTCTGGGTGTAAATGTCCTTTCTAAGCGTTGTGGCTAGTCTGCAGATGCAGAATGTACTCCCAGACAGTTTGGCTCAGATGTGAATAAATAACCTTAGCAATGCACACCCCAAGGAGATAGGAAAACACTTACTTTCTCACATAACAAGGCTTTGGGAGAGAGCAAAGAGGCCTCCAAAATTGATCCAAAAATAGCTTTAAAGAGCAGGGAATGGAGACTGACTTAGAGTTTTTGTGTGGCTGGAGCCAGAGTTCCTACTTGCAAGCATGAACTGGAGTGGCTTGAATCCCACCCTTCTTAGTACCAAAGGAGGTGTGAGGCAGAAAGGGAAGAGTGAGGTCTGAGGCTTAGCAGTTGTTAGAAGTCAAACTTGAAAAACCGGAGTCAGAATTTTATTCTATTAAGCATGCATCAAAACATAGATCACAAAGAGGAAATCACTGATGTATAGTTTGGTAATATTACTTCAACAAACATCAAATTCTTCATAATTAAACTGAGTGGTACTAAAAACAGTAGGTATATTCCCAATGTTGGTAGAAATGTTTGTAACAATAAAGATTTTTGACAAATGAACAAGAAAAAGATGACAATTCTGCAGAAAATTAGCCAGACACTATTTACAGCTAATTCACAGACACAAAAGGCAAATGGCTAAACACATATGAAAAATTAAACACAATAAATAGCACCAGAAAACATCTGTAGTTCTGCAGATCAGGAATATTTTTCTTCCAGAAAAATGGCGCAGATTAACCAAAAAAATAGTATGTAGATTAGGCAGTCAGACTAAGCAATTGCAATCTAGTAAACTCTTAAATTGACTGATATTTCAGTCATTTTGAAAGCTATTGATGGAAATTGTGATGGTAAACTTTCTGGAGTATATTGGAAATAAAATGGCAAAATCATTAAAAGCGAAACTCTTTGATCTGGCAATTCCACTTTTGGACATTTTACACATGGGAATAAAATAAGTATGTACAATTATTTATAAGGATGGCAAACACAGAGCTATAGATAGAAAAAAATAAATCTCCAGAGACATGGTAGCAATTATATGTCCAGAAACATAGTTTATAAAGACTATGCTATATTTATGTAAGAAATGTCTACATAGTCATTACAATGATGTTTTGTAAATCTATTAAATTATTTAAGCAACTATTAAGCATTAAGCTCAAAAATTGGTTACAGAAACATAGTTAATATTCATATATGTTGCATATGTGGATATTTGTGTATATACATATGTTTCTCTTTCCATTAGTTGATGTTTCCACTTGAATATCTAACATCTTTTAAATATGGTATCTCAAACACAGAAACTTTTGGACACAGTCCTCTTCCTCCAACCCTTTCCCTCTGTCTTACCCTTTCTCTGTAAATGGCATCGCCAACCACTCAAAAACCCAGCTGGCATTCTGAATTCCATCCTCTTTTCTTAATTCCCTCCTACATTCCATCCCATCTAAAGACTCATCACTCTCCCTCCAAAATACTTAGAGTCTTACGTCCTGTTCATTCTCACTGACTCTCTCCCAACCCAAGCCACCTTCCTCTTTAGTCTGGATGAAAATCTCCTTCACGTCAACTCTCTCTTCTGCTCCTACTTGGCCACACTTCATCCTTTACCCAGAAGTGTTCTCTTCTAAGGAAATCACATGATAGCACTCTTTTTACTGTAATTACTTTTAATTCATGACAAAATAAAACCTAAACATCTAACCATGGCCTAATCTGGCCCTGCCTACTTTTCCATTTTCACCTCATTATCAATCTCTCCCTGCTCAACATTTCCCAGAACTTTTGACATGTCTTATATTTTCCTGTCCCGTTACATTGAAGCTTATTTCCACATTAGGTGTTTGCTTTTTTATTTTTATGTTTTTATTTTTTTCTCATGAGAAACTCTCATATCTGACTCTCTCTTTTTTTCAGCCTCTATATCAGACATCTTGTCTGCCTCTCTTTTCCTGACTACTCAGTTGCATGACCCATCCTTTGCCCTTTCCCTGTCATGCTTTACATTATCTTGTTTTGTCTCTCTCGCCCCTATATTCTGATGCCAAACATTTTCTTGTTCTTCCTTTGGTTTTTCAGCTGCTCTCCTGCTACAATGGAGGTTTCAGAAGCAGAACATTGGCTGTTTAGAAAACACCCATATTAGCTCACAGCAGGTCCTGAGTAGATAGTTTTTACTTGAATGAATATACAAAGAGCAGAAGTGTGAGCATCATTATATTGTCAGCATTTTATAGGGGGAGTGAAAGAATAAATAAATTTTCCTTGTTTATCTCTCCCGAATCTTCAACATTTCCCCCAATCAACACACACCAGATTTGTGTAAAAGAAATGAGAGGAAAAAATATGTATTTTAAAGACTTTAAAATACCATTAATTTATTCTCCTACCTTAACATCATGTCTACTGAATTTAATGTAATTTCTCTTCTTTCTTCAGCATCATGAAATGTCTCAACAAAGGAATGTAACAGTTTGATAAAACTGTATTTGATGACTTCTAAGACCTTTGCCAGATACAATGATCAGATTTCGTAAGAGGCGTTAAATATAGAAGGTGATAAAGGTAAGATGAATTTTCACAGATCATACAAACTGGATTTGTCTTCTACAAGTTTTCATTGTGAGAGTAGCTGCTTATTATTTCTTGCTTATTTTTATGAATTAAAGGGAAACGTATTTAAATAATCATTATTTGAAAAATTTCATTTAGTTGTTTGGGTATTAACAAATAGATTCTGCATGAAAAAAGAGCAATAATAATACAAAATCATTAGGAAAATAAAATTGAAACACTCTTTTCTTTCCTTTTTTTCTTGGATCTTGACGTTGTACATTTTGCTTTATTCTGCATATTTTCCAGCTTTCATGGAGTGAAATAAAATTAATGGGGGAAAGTTGTAGCAGCAGAGCCCAAGCTAAAGTCTGTGAAAATCATTACTGGTGTTCTCATTATTGACACATGCCACATTCCAGGTCCAAATGTGTGATTTTTATTAAGATTTGGGGATATAATGGTTCATTATACACACACACACACACACAAATTGAGCCCCCCCCAGCAATACCTATACCTATCAAGAAAGCAAATCATTTCCCATGTTTAATACCAATTTGAGAAACAGAGTTTTTAGAAATAATCTAAGTAAAGTGTATTGCTATATTTCTGATGATTTTTGTTCTTGAAAATGGATTTTTTGGTAGAAAATTACAATGCTAAATGTTCTTCAGATAAAATCTAGCACCCAAATAAAAATGAAATAGCTTCCAAGTAAAAATTATTTCATTCCTATAAAAATTTTTATTCATAAGACTTCGTATTCTTGGTTATCATGTGAATATTTGCTGATTTGTTCTAATCATTGCATAATATACTGGGTATGCTGAGGATAAAAGACTAATAAAATCAATAATGAATATAGCAGAGGTCAGAAGAAAGCCCGCATCTCAGCAAGATTGGTCATGGACATCAAAACAAACCAACAAGGGCACGGAAGGCTGTTTCAATTATGTTTAGAGGGAGCATAGAGAGGGAATGTGTTTCCTCTCTTATTTCTTAAACTATAAAACTCTGAAGCATCGAATGTCTTCTGGGAGCTCACCCAATTCTTGGAAAAATAAAGCTTGATTCTTTGGAATTTGATGCATTCCTTTCCAGAATGCAAGCTTATCCAGAGTTGGTGTGCTAAATGAATGCCGGAATCAGGAGAAAAAGAGAGCAGGGAGAAAAAAAAAATCGATAACAATGAAAGCCGATCGCGAGGGACATACACATTAATAACGCTCGTCTTGAAGGGTAATATTTAAGTAAGCATGAAAAGTGAGCCACCAGAGAATCAAGAGGAAAATTAAATCACATGTTTGTTCAATAATTATTTGAGTAGAAGCTAAACCATACATTAGCAAATGCAAATGATTCTTTTAATTAGACAACAACAAATGAGGTCCAGTAACAGAAGCCAAGCTGTTTGGTCTTGATAATTTTTGTTACAGCACTCCAGCATCTCGGTGATAGTCCCCTGAGTTTCCATATACTCAACCACAAGGAATAATAATGTAATGCTTTTTTAAACATTACATTTTTTTCTTTGTTGCAACTGAATATTTTGAGAACAATTTATCCCATTTCTTCTCTAATGATCAAAAGGCAAAAAAATATTTATCAAGTATTCAGTAAATTTAATCAATATGGGAAAAATGTTCTGAAATAAAACAATGGGTTTTACTTTATGGTAGAAATCGGGGTTGAGTTGAATTCATAGCTGAGAAGGTTTCTTTGTTTGTAACCCACAGAATTCACATGCCACAGGGCAAGGGAAAATAATACATCTACATATAATGGAAATAATAATCTCAGTATCATAGTTATATATTTTATTTTATTGCAATTTCCCAATAACTACAGAATATTTAGTAATATTATTATATTACATACATAAATTTGAATACATAGTGATGCACAAGCTTAAGTAAATTGCTAAGTTACATAGCTACTCAGCAATAGAGTTGAGATTTAAAGGACAATATGACTAAGAATCCCATATTACCTACCTAAGACAATCAAGTCTACCATGGAGATAGAAAACATTTATTTTAGTCCACGTGGTAAATTGGTAAATTCTTAAGTCTGTTTATTCAGCTTCTTACTTGGCCTCACAATTGAATGCTTTATCCTCAGCATATAGAAATAACTCCAGGGGAGTTATCTCTACCCACATATCTCAAACCACCTCCTTCCCAACCTCTCCTACCTCAGGGTAGGATATTTCACCTCCAACTCCTTCTCTCTGGATCCCCGAATGAAAACAACTCATTATTTGTATCTCCAATAATCTTTGAATGTCTTAACTCCTCTCTGATCTCCATATCTATCCCTACTGTCCAATAAGGAAATAACATCATTTATAATATATTTATAAATTTCAATGTCCAATAAAATAACAACTCTAGATAAGTTGAATAATTACTTAAACTACTAACATAATTCTTAATTTGTAATTCTTAAGTCACTGGTTTCACTGAGTGCTAAATCTATTCAGCTATTTCTAGATGTAGGTACATTTTAAGAATGTTTTCTCTTAAAATGAAAAAGTCTAAAATTAATTGGACTTTATTTCAATAACAAAATAAGCATACTTGATAATTCTGAACTTTAATCTCTAAAGAAATTTAAGGACCATGTATGTGGTTGGAACTAAGATAATTGTGAAACCGTCATCTCAGATTGATGAAGAGGTACAAGGTGAGAACTAAAGACTCCCAAAACCCTGTAAAGGAACAGATTCAGCTAAAAATAATGATAATAATCAGCCATGGTCCCATTCTGTGCTTCTCTGTAACTGGTGCTCTGGAGTTGCACAGCTGTTAGTTGTAAAGATTCTTAACTTCCTGTGAGTTGTAAAGATTATTAACTTTCTCCACATAACTATTAGTTATAAAGATCCTTAACTTTCCTCCATAGATAACATCACTGTTTGGAATGCTACAGGTAACATCTAAGATATCTTCCTGGTCTCACATTCCAGTGGATTGGCTCACCTGCCTCAACCAGTGGCCATATCAAGGAAACCAACCCAACTGAAATGGCCCCAATAGCTGAAGCAAAACAAGAAGATGCTGTTCACATCCCTACAGTTTTGCCCCAAACTAGTCGTCTCCTATCTGTCAAATTATTCTTAAAAACCTTGTCTCCCAAATTCTTGGAAAAGCAGATTTGAGAAATTTCTACCCTCTTCCCACTCAGCACCCTGCAGAATAAAGTCTTTCTCCGTTGCAACCCCGACTGCCTCAGTGCATTGGCTCTTTTCTGTGTAGCAGAGAGTAAACCTGGTTGGGTGGCAATAATTATTTATTTATTTATTTATTTATTATTTTTTGAGGCAGGGTCTCATTTCATCAGCCCACCCCCACCCCCAGTAGAGTGCCCTGGTGTCATAGCTCACAGCAACCTCAGACTCCTGGGCTCAAGCTATTCTCTCTTTTCTTTTTTTTTCTTTTTCTTTTCTTTTCTTTTCTTTTCTTTTCTTTTCTTTTCTTTTCTTT
>NW_003852488.1:3329024-3336554 GCF_000181295.1 Otolemur garnettii | reverse complement strand
TTTTTTTTTGAGACAGAGTATCACTTTGCTGCCTCAAGTACAGTACCATGGCATCACAGCAACCTCAAACTCTTGGGTTCAAGAAATGCTTTTTGCCTCGGCTTCCCAAGTAGCTGGGACTACAGGTGCCTGGCACAATGCCCGGCTATTTCTTTATAGACAAGGTCTTGAACTCATTAGCTCAGGCACCCACCTCAGCCTCCCACTCAAGTGATTCTCTTGCCTCACCCTCCGGAGTAGCTGGGATTATAGGCGCCTGTCACAATGCTTGGCCATTTTTAGAGGCGAGTTGTGCTCTAGTTCAGGCTGGTCTGGAACTTGTGAGCTCAGGTGATTTGTCCTCCTTGGCCTCTCATAGTGCTGGGATTACAGGTGTGAGACACCATGCCCAGCCAATGTGGCAACAATTAAGAAAAGAAAAATTCATTAAAATTTAAAAATTTTATTTTTAAAATTAAAATAGTAAAACTGCCTTTGTGTTTCTTTTGGTAAGAAATTATGTAAATTTTAATATATGTATATATTTGTTTAACCTCCATCAAGCAAGAGTAAAAGAAAGAGTTCGTTCCTTTTTATTTATAATCAGTATTCCATTTTGCAGCTACATCACAGTTTGTGTAGTCATTTACACATTGAAGAATATTTGGGGTGTTTCTAGTTTGGAGCAATTAAAAGAAGAGATACTATAAATAATTTAGACAAGTCTTTTTGTGATCGAAACCTAGGAATAAAATTGCTAGGTTATATGGGAAGTATATATTTAATATTGTCAGAAATTCCCAAATATTTTTCCAGAATAGCTGTGCCATTTTGCACTCTTACCAGCAATGTGTGAGAGAGCTCTGGTTGCCCAGTTGCTACGGAACTTGGCGGGCCCTTGGTATTATCATTCCTAATGGTCCAAGTTTTCTTTGGCTATCATTTCTCTCTGTCTGAAATACTTCCTTTCGTAGTATTTTCAGCACAAATTTATTGTCAACTAATTGTCTCAATTTTTCTTCATGAAAAGCGTCTTAATTTCAACTTTATTCTTGGGGGATATTTTCTTTGTATATGATAGTCTGGTTCTATTTTTAACATTTTAATATGATATATTATTTTATCTAAAAAGAAAGGTATAGTCATAATGCATAATATTAGTGTGCAATAATTATTGGAATGGAGTTAAAAAGTTTTTATCAAAAAAAGAGATTATAGAAAGAAGGATGGAGACAAGTTAACTCATATATTTCTTTCAGCATTAAAGAAATGCTGAAAAAAATCCATTTAATAATGATAAAAAAATAATGACCAAGAGAAAACCCAGACAAATAGGAGGCCTATATGTTGCTGAACATTACAATTATCAGGCATTAAAATAAGTGTGATAATGTATTTAGAAAATATATGCCAAAATGAAGTCTAAAAAAGCAAATGCAAATTGCTAAAATTTGGAAGCAACTAAGATGTCATTCAGTGCATGAATGGATAAATCAACTGCGGTGCATTCAACAATGGAATATTATTCAACATCAAAAAGAAAGGAGCTAGCTATCAAGTGATAAAATGATGTGCAGGAAACTGAAATATATTTTACTACATAAAATAAGCAAGTGTGAAAAAGTTATGCAGTGAATGGTTCCAATTATACAATATTCTGGAAAAAGCAAAACTGTGGAAGCAGTAAAAAGATCAGAGATTGTCTGAGACTCGGGGAGAGATAGAGATGCACAGGCAGCGCACAGAGGATTTTTAGAGCGGTGAAACTGCTCAGTATGATACTATAATGGTGGATTTCTAAATTTGTTCAAATCTAGCGAATGCACAATACCAAGATCAAACCCTAAAAGAAACTGTAGACTTTGGGTGATAATGCTGTGTCAGTGTAGGTTCATCAGTTGTCACGAAGGTATCATTCCGGTGTGGGATGTTGGTAATGGTGGATAACGGAAGGAGACTTGCTTGTGCAGGGCAGGGAACCCTTTGTACCTTCTGCTCGATTTTGCTGTCAATATAAAGCCTAAAACTGTGTATCAGAATATAAAAATGACTCCTATAAATCAAGAAGGAGTTAGACACCCATTTGAAAACTGGTAAAATATAAACTGATACATATGAAGGGGATAGACAAATGGCCATGATACAAATGGAAAGGGGATCACCATCACTCTTCAGAAAAATGCAAAACAAGACAATGAGATATCACTATACCATCTCTAGAATGGCTACAATGAAAAAACAAACAAAAATCCCCTCTAGTTTACAAAGATGAAATGAGAAGCTAGCCTCTCCCTCGCTGGTAGGAATACAGATTAATCACAATCACTTAAGCTCACTACTGACACTGTCTGCTAAAGCTGAGCAGCTGAATACCAGGACATCTACCCCTATTTTCCCAGAGGAAATACATTTGCATGTGTACCAATAGACACACAGAAAGGTTAATAGCAATGTTATTTGTGATAGTCAAATACTAAAATAATTTAAATATTCATCAATATTCCTTCTAAGGAATAAATAAGTTACATATTTATGGAAAAAAGTTGACCAGGAATACATGCATGCAATTACATGGAAAGAATTTGGTTCCATTTGAAATTATTCAATTCTCCTTTGCTTAGAAAAAGAAAATAGGAAACCATTTGAAATTTGCTTTCAATTATTATGGACTTTATATCCAGCATGTTAGAGATAAGTTAGAGCAATATTGAAATGACTCCCTTATAATTCCCAATTCCTAGAATCAATATTCCCACACAGCCCTTATTTTAGGATTTGGGTGTATATCTGAGAATGTTTATTTCAAATCATTTTTGGAAAAATTTAAAAATAAATAAATAAATAATGCCGGGGCAGGCAGGAGGTGGTGGTGATGGAGAATCCCTAGACCCTAAGCTGACTTCAGCCCTTCAGAAGAAATAGCTCTGATACCGCATCCTGAAGGGGATAGTGAGAGTCAGAGAAAAAATTATTTCTGTCATATTTCTGTTTTGAGTATTTGAAACTATTTTAAAAGAAGAAAATTGAAATTATTGTATTTCATTTATGAAAGTTTTCTTATTTACTACAACTGTTATGAAAATTAGTCATGCAAGAATGTAGATTTTATTGATATGAAAATATTTTAACTTATAAAATAGAATAACCAGTCTTATATGTGTATTTACTAGTTATAACTTATATTGATATACCATATTCTGTTTTCTTACTATTATTAAGGGCACACAACTTGCTAATATGTTCTACTAAAAATACTGGATTACTTGAGATTGTTTAGTTAATGTCTCAGCTAAAAAAGCAAAAATGTTTACTTATTATTCCTACATATTATTTTAGAACATCAATTGCAAAGCATAATAGAGGTTGATATTTTTGTCCCAAAGTAAGAGTGTATTAAAAAGCATTCTGATTAAATAAAAATGGTAGAGATGTTAGACACTGGTCTGGAATGATTGAGATTAAAGGATTGCTTCCTGCTTTAACAACTAAAATAAATAAAGTAACCCTTGTCATAGAGTGGAAAATAAAATGACAAGCCTATCAGTTTTTTAAGAGTCAATGTCCGCCTCCTCAATCTAAAAGTTTGTGTGGCATTTCTCATTGTGGAGGTGTTCATTTAAAAGAATTATGATTAATTTGAGAATCCACTGAAAAATAACTTGTAGCGAGATTATGGACAATCAAGTATAACAAGAATCAGATTTTAAAAAGACGCAATGGTAGAAATATATATTATACACACATATATCTGCTTGGGATGCATAGGTGTATGTGAGTATAGATAGAGATATATAGATAAATGCTTAAGACATTGTGTAAATATATTTATCCCTATCTAAATATATTTCCTGTTGTTGCTGGCATCTGAGATTTTAGAACCATTTAGTTTGAAGAGCTGAGAATATTCCACGAAAAATGGACCTTTTGAAAGAAATAGTATTTTGATGTGTTTTTCACGATCGTTTGGATTCAGTAGAATGTTTTCCACATTGTCTGTTGTTTAGGTTGGAATTCTTAAGTTGCTTTTCATAAGAAAAATCATGGATCGTAAATGCGTGATGCTACTAATTGCTAATTTGTTTTGAATTCTCATTATTCACCTTTGTCTCTACTTCTGATGGTACCTTGGTGAGTTTTCACCTGAACTATCATATTAACCCTTCCCAAGATAGGGTATTGTTGCTAATTCATTAACTCAATGACTATCCAACGCCAGTTAGGTACTATGCACAATTATTTAAATCTGGAAATAGACCAAAGAACAAAATAAGCTTTCATGAAGTTAACGTCCTTCTTCAGAGGAACACAGATAGAGAAATGATGAGTACTATGGGGGAAAAACAGAATTGTAAAAGCTGGAAGTTAATCTTCCTAGCCAGTCCATTACAAAGGAAAATCCTTCTCTTTCTTTTGGTTTTTGCACTCAATACTACTCAGTGAGTAGTATTCCTCAAAAACATTAAAAAGAACAAAAAGAAAATAGACATGATACTTCAAGATATCCAGGGAATTATAATTTATTGAGTTTAGTGTAGAATATTTAACATTTTCACACTAAGCATGCAAAATTACTTATGATACAGTTTGTTTTCTTTTGAGGAGTTTCTGTCCTGTTATACAGCATTGATAAAAAACATGTCAGAAGTTCCGATTTTCTGGTGCTTTTGGCTATACAAACTGAAGAGAATACAGTGACAGCTACCCACTGTCAGCAACCATGTGGGCCACTGTCTCAGAGCTCAGAATGCATTTTTGGGATGCCTTTAGATATTTGAGAATCATTTATTCTAAACAAAAAAACCCTTCTTCCCTTTTGAAAAAACTTGAATGGATATTGCAATTGAAATTGACTTTCAGTAGCAACAACTGACTTTTAGCTATATAAAATGAGTTTTGCAAATCATACAAAAAAGACCAGCTATTTTGACTGAAACTATTCCTGGCAGCAGCTCTTGAGGTCTTTATCTTTATGTGTTTTCTTGTTATCAAAGTAGCTGTTGAAGCCTCTTTCAATGCCTCTACCTAATATAGAAGTAACTTTACTAAATTCATGTGGAAAGTCTTGCATAAAAACATACCATTTGGTACCTGTGGTTCAGTGAGTAGGATGCCAGTCCCATATCCAAGGGTAGCAGGTTTGAACCTGGCCCCGGCCAAACTGCAACAAAGAAATAGCTGTGTGTTGTGGTGGGTGCCTCCCAGCTACTCGGGAGACTGATGCAAGAGAATCACCTAAGCCCAGGAGCTGGAGGTTGCTGTGAGCTGTCACACCACAGCACTCTACCAAGGGCAACAAAGTGAGACTCTGTCTCTAACAGAAAAAAATATTGGTGGTGCCTGTAATTCAAGTGGCTAAGGTGCCAGCCATATACACCAGAGCTGGCAGGTTCAAATCTGGCCTGGGCCCAGCAAACAATGGCAACTACAACACAACAACAACAAAATACCATTTTGAAACCTAGTAATAATTATTTTTATTTCTTATAATAGCCCAAAATATCTGACACAATTTTTTTTAATCAAGATAGGGAATGTCATAGGCCCATTAATCCCTATGTGAAGTATACTATAAAAATTGGCTAGTAGAATGACTTTAATTAGTTTGCCACCAAAAATATTTTAATTTGGTCATCTTTTCCCTGTATTTGAATTATTCAGTCAAAAACAGAAGGCAAAACGAAAATACTTTCCTTTTCTACTTTGTGTAGATCTTTTTGCATTCATTGTGAGTTCACTTTATAACAACTAATTAGTTTTAAATGGATTTTAATATTCAATGAATAAGTTTTAAGTAGGAGCAAATAAACTTTTAAAAATTGGGAGGAAAATGCTTGCTAATTTAGTATCCAGTATCCTACTTTCTTGCATGTTTATGTGCAGAGTATTTGTTCAGGGAACTTTTAACTAAAAGCTAAATCTTGTACACATGTGTTTACATGGATGGAGCTGGAAAAGATTCTTCTTAGCAAAGTATCCCAAGAATGGAAGAATAAGTATCCAATGTACTCAGCCCTACTATGAAACTAATTTATAGCTTTCATAGGAAAGCTATAACCCAATTTTAGCCCAGGAATATGGGGAGAGCGGAGCAGGAGAGGAGGGGAGGGGGGAGGGGGGATGGAGGGAGGGTGAGTGGTGGGATCACACCTATGGTTCATCCTATAAGGGTACATGTGAATCTCTCTAAATGTAGAATATAAATGCCTTAACACAATAACTAAGACAAAGACATGAAGGCTATGTTAACCAGTTGGATGAAAGTATTCCAAATTGTATACAGAAACAGTACACTGTACCCCATGATAGTATTAATGTACACTGCTATGATTTAATACAAACAATTAAAATAAAAATAAATAAATAAAAGATAAATCTTTTGAGTAGTTGACTTCTCAGCATTGGTTAGCTATGTGGGATTAAAGCAAGGACTTGCTTTTCATTCCCTCAGCTGATTATGAAAATCAAATCTTTTTTCCAGAATTCAAATAGGGAGTTTGAAAGCATTAATAATTGTTTTTAAAAGAAAATATAGAGAAGATTAAATACTTACAGTTCTTGGATCCAGGTGATTCACAGAGCAAAGGCAGATTTTCACTCCTTGCTCACGCATATTCTAGTCCATGAAATCAATATTTAAGGCAAAATATTCCTTTGGATATTAAGTAACAACAACAAATAGCCACACTTCTAAATAATGTATCAGTGAAAGAGGAAATTATAATGGAAACTAGAAAATATATAAAGTTTAATAAGAATTAGAACACAGGGCATTACAATTTAGGAGAACCTACGTATGTTAGACTTAGAAGCAAATTTATGGTCAATCATCTGTTTCTAAAAATTGTGATAAAATATATATAACATAAACTCTGCCATTGTAACCATTTTTAAGTGTAAAATTCAATGGTGTTTATTATATTCATGCTGTTGTGCAACTATCACCACTATCTGTTTCCGAATTTTTCTATCATCCTAAACAGAAATTCTGTAACTATTAAGCAATGGTTTCCTGTTTACCTTTCCTCCCAACCCCTTAACCACTATTCTATATTTTATCTCTAGAAATTTTTCTATTCTAAGAAAAAAGAAAAAAGATCATGCCAAGTCTTATAGACAGTAGAACTAGAAATACTTCAAATTCATTCTACTTAGTCTGGATACCCCTGATAGCAAAATTAGAAAACATATATTATAAAGGGGAAATTACAGACATATTCTACTGATGAATAAGGATACAATATGATAAACAACATATTGACATGTTGAATTAAAAATTGATGTTTAAGTAATATACGTTGATCAAAATTAAATCGAGTTTGTGTGAGAATTAGTCATTTACTTTTACTTATATATATAAGTCATCTTTTTTTTTTAGACCTTGGTAAAAATATAATAAGGGAAAAAAATTGTTTGCTGTTTGTATTTTCTCTTGTGTATTCTGTAACAAACAAGTAGTAAATGATTATGTGTTCAAAAAAAATTGCACAGCTCTTGTTAAAGCTATATTGATAGGTACTTTCTATTTTGGTTGCTGATACAATGCTATGTTTC
>NW_003852488.1:3286233-3328858 GCF_000181295.1 Otolemur garnettii | reverse complement strand
TCCCAATGTTATCTTCAATGATTATGTCAATGTTTTGTGTATAGTTGATGTTCTGTAAATATTCATGGAATAAAGGAGCCTGAAATTAAAAAAAAAAAAAAGAATTTTTCTATTCTATGTATTTTATAAAAGTAGACTCAAATACCAGTTGTTCTTTTGTGTCTGACTTATTTTATTTTATTTGTCATAATGTTTTTATGATTCATCAATGTTGTATTATGTATCAGAACTTAATTTTTTAAGGGCAAATAATATTCCTTTGGATGTGTATACGACATTTGTTTATCCACTCATCTTCTAATGGACATGACTTGTTTCCATGTTTTGACCACCATAAATAAATGTTGATATGACTATTGTTGTACAAGCATCTGTTCAGGTCTCTTCTTTCAATTATTTTGGGTATATACTAGAAGTAGCATTGCTGAGTTGTATGCTAATTCTATGTTGATGAATTTATGTTTTTGAGAAATAACATTCCATGTTGTTTTCCATAGTAGGAAAACCATGCTATTTTCCAAAAGCAATGTATAAGTTTTCCAATTTCTGCATATCCTGGCCAACACTAGTTATTTTTCTACTATTTTTTTGTATTAGAACCATTCTGAAAGTTTTGTCATAATACCTCATTGTGGTTTTGATATACATTTCCTTAATGACTAAAGATATTGAATATCTTTTTGTGTGCTTATTGGCCGATCAATTTTTTTTTTTTTCTGAAATGTCTATTTCTAGTCCTCTGTCCATTTTTAAAATTAGGTTGTTTGTATTTTTGTTTTTGGGTTTTAGTACTTTAAAAAGAAAATCTGGATAGTCAACACTTGCAAGATATATGATTCACAAATATTTCCTCCCATTCTGTAGGGTATCTTTTTTTTCTTTTGATAGTGCCTTTTGATACACAAAAGTCTAAAATTTTGACAAAGTATAATTTATATATTTTTTCTTATATTACTCCTGATTTTGGTTATATATTTAAGAATATGTCGCCAAATCCAAGTCTATGATTTATCCCTAGGTTTTCTATGAAGGGTCTTATAGTTTTAGCTCTCATATTTAGGTTGTTTATTCATTTTGAATTAATTTTGTAAGGCTTGTAGGGTTCACGTTCAACTTCATTCTTTGTGTGTCTTTGTGTGGGAAATTCAGTTATCCTAACAGTGTGTATTGAAAAGATTGTTCTTTCTCTCTTAAAAAAGATTTTGTATTCTTGTGAAAAATAAATTAGTTATTAATGTATGGGTTTATTTTGGAACTATCAATTATATTTCATATCAGTGCTTATATACACTATATATATAATATAAGCACTTGTATACAATATAAGCACTGATAGATAATATAATATACTACAGTATAATGTAACTTATATACAATAGTACAATACTAATTTACTAATTTTTATTTCTATCATTTTGTAGTAAATTTTGAATAGTGAATTGTGAATCTTCTGACATTGTTTAGTTCCCAGATTGTTTTGACCATTCTGGCCCCGTAAAATCCCACAAAACTTTGAAAATCAGCTTTTCCACTTGCACAGTATGTGCTTAAAATTATGGGGGGGGAGAGTGTATTAAATCTGTAGATAATTTTGGCTATTTTTGATACTGTAACAGTATTAAATCTTTCTACGCATCTATGAACATGGAATTTCCTTCTATTTAGGGAAGGCTTCTTTAATTTATTTTAGCAATAGCTGGTAGTTTTCAGTGTGCAAATTAATCACATCCTTGGTCAAATATATTATTAAATACTTTTTTCTTTTAAGTATTATTGTAAATGGAATTATTTTTTGGATTTTTCTTTTGAATTGTCCGCTGGGTGTATATAGAAACACAACTAATTCGGTGTGTTGCTAATGTATCCTGCAATTTTACTACATGTATTTCTTTCATCTAGTAACTTGCTTGAAGAATGTTTGGGATTTTGATTATATAGGATCACATCGTCTATGAATATAAATAGTTTCCTTTCTTTTCAATTTGAATGCCTTTTCTTGCCTGATTGTAATGGGTGGGACATCTAGTAAGAATATGGAATGGTAAAAGTGGGCATCCTTGTTTTGCTTTAGAAGTGTTTTTAAATGAATATTAAAGGACAGTGGTAAACATAAGAAAGAAAATAGAACAGTAAATATAAATAAAACTAAAAGAATAAACATTTTTCAATCCTAAATGAATATAATAAAAATAATAGAATTCACTAAAACATAACACTTTCCAAAATGAGAGCTAATGCTCAGCTAGGTTTTTGAAAAGTCCTGTTGAACAACTTACAAATGAGCCTCAAGTGGTTGATGACTTCTGGAGAATAATGTAGAAGAACTGTAGCAAAATATGATGCAAACTGAGCTATAATTATATATGTAATTTTCTTTCAATGACTAAAGCTAATATGGAGGGTTCATGAATATTTGTTATATAATTTTCTATATTTTCATATATGGTTTAAATATACACAAAATTGTGTAATTATAATTTAAAAGAAGACACAAAGGATGTTTAGTTTTTACAATGTTTTCATATACTTAAAAAGTACATTTGTCCTCTAGTTATGTCTCCTGAAAAAAAAATCTTGTGTTAAGACACAGAAATAAAGGCCTCAACAATTTTCTTGCAAAGGAATGAAGTAATATCCACAAGAGATGGGGGGGGGCTCTAACATCAAAACAGACTTCCAAGTTATTGCTGTGTTTTTAAATTTGGGGTATTTATAAAAATTAACTGCCATCCATGTTCAGTTTGTGCTCATGTTTAGTAAGAATTATTTTTTTTTTTGTGAACTATAATTCTGGACCACAAAATAAAAATGAAACTGCAGAAATGAACGTGTGAATGGAAATACCGTACCCTTCAGACATCAGAATAATGTGGTTTTTAAAAAAAAAATAAAAATTTTTTTCTGAAACAGACAGTGTCAAAGTTCCACTGAAGTTATTTCTGTTCAGATTAAGAAAGGACTTATTTCTTTTTAAATAACTCAGAGTTTAACATTTTATCCACAAAAATATTATTCCGTATTTTTTCTAGCAATATACATTTTCATTATTCCAGTGTTATGAAAAAGCAAAATGCTAAATCTCAGGAGTGATCCCATGCTTTTTTTCTCTCTTTAAAATTGTAATATTTTTATATTTTCAGTCAAATTTATAAACCAATTTTGGATTACTCCCTTATAGCAAAGTTAGATAGCCATGTTGTACAGCAAAGCAGTCCACACTCAGAATGATGACATCTCATTTTAAGAGGACATGGACACATCTCAATGAATAAATTCATGAAGTCTCACCGCTCTGTGACCTCAGATCTCCAGTCTTTTTTATTTCACCCAGTTCTAGCTCATTACTGTTGTAATAAAAGCAGCCATTTTATTTCACTTTTGATTTTATCTGCCCTTTAAAGGTGAAGAAGCATAACAAAACCAAGAAGATAGGACCCATCTTTTTCTTTCTTTAAATAGACAGCAAACTTTGCTTCATTTTAATAAGTTCATTGAAAAAACTGTAATTTTTCATTTGTATATAGGTTATACACCCATTCTGAAAATATAATTATTTCTACCTTCAGCTAATTTGTTTTCAAAAATGCTTTTGTAGTGGATGAAGTGGATTAACATGCAGAAATTATTCCAATGATACTCTGAAGAGATGGGGTAGAGAAGTGAGCACAGACAGAGTCCCTGCGAGGCAGTCACAAGTCAGAGACAAACCATTAAAACACTGCTAAAGGGTCTTTTGATGACAAGCACACAGAGTATCATTCTTCATTACCTTTTCTAAGTCCTGCTTCCTAAAATCTTGCTAATTCACATTTATATACAGGAACAAAGACGTTATTAAGTTTCTAAGATCTGAGGAGTATGGGGTGATTTGCAGCAAAATTGCTTGCCCAAAAGTTCTAATAGAAATCAGATGAATGTGGCAGATTTACTACAGGGAATTATCACTTCTGCTTCTCAAAACCTCATAAAAGAAGAGTGATAGAATGGAAAGGGGTAAAACTACAAGGACACAGAGAAAATGAGGTGATTCAAAAGATTTTAATAAATCTTTGACATAGAATATGGGAGGAAGGAGGATTGGCAAATTACTTTAAAAGTGGAAATAGTTATAACTTAAAAGCCTTTATTGAGGGGGAGTAAAAAGTAATGAAGAAGTTATTTTTCAAGACCCAGCACTTGAAGGTATAAGGCAACAGTGGAAAGTAACAGAGATATTCAAGACTGTAAAGACTGTGGTTGAACACACAGATTTTTCCTTTTTTCACTTAGTGTGCCTGGTATATTTCCCTCACATCCACCTGTCTCACCCTTTCTACAGTGGTTTACTTTTAATTTCTCCAATAAATGCTCTAGACTCAAAGTTGCAAGTACAGCAGAAGATGAGGGTGAGAGAGAGGAGAAACATGGAGATTAAGTTGGGATTTGCAGGTCCTTTCCCCCACTACAAAAACACCTGCAGCCGGCAGGGATGTTGAGAGGCAGAATACAGTGGGAACGCAGAGTAACAAGAAAAGGACAAATAAATCAGACAGAAATAAAAGGAAGGATGATCAAGTGGGAAAATCATAATGCTATAAAGACAGAGGTACTCAAAACAATCTTTGCCATCATAATTTTTTTATTTACTTGGAATATTTTATTTTGAAGATAGTATGTTTTCAAAAAGTATTTTTTCAAGCAGAAAGCTTGAAATATATATATTTTAATTTATATTTGAAATACATATGTGTATATAAATACATAGAAATACATAAACATGTATATAAATATAAATAAATCATATAGAGCTTCAATAATGAATACTATATATGCCATTGCATCTAGCAGTGTTAGCAGAATGGCTCTTTTTGGTGTTTTTATATGGTAACAATGACTGAGAGAGAATCTCTTTGTGACACAGCTATTATTTTGCTCATCTCCCTATAAGGAAAGTTTTGGTTACTTTTTTATTTAGAAAACCTTAAACGTCGCTAAAGTAAAAAAAAAATGAGCTTTTTATTTGTTATATTTATGTCGTAACACATGGCAACTATTTGAGAAATATGCATGCCTTTACTGTGCTGTTACATCCTATTTTTCTCTAAAATGCCATTTGTTTAAAAGACTTAATCTCAATCATCATCTTTTAATCTTTTTACTTGAAATGAGATCACAACAATTTTAAAACACAATTATCATGCCATTAAGAGGAAATGTTTTTCTTTTGTTTGGATGCCATTTATCATTAATGGTTGCTTAAGCAATAGATGGAGGAAAGAAAACCAATAGCAAATGAGGCACAGAGTATTATTATTAATAGCATATTCCTTGGTATTTGATTTAAATTTACCCTTCAATGGATTCTTCCGCAGGACACAACTGTGACTCACTTTATTGAAATCACCTTTTCAACCTTATATCCAATGTGTCTTTTTTGTTTGTCATGTAATAACAGTTTCTTGAACTGCTGTTATAATAAGATCACTGGAATATAAATGCTTTGACCTCTGTTTTACACACAAGGTTAAAATAATTTTTTGAGACTATAGTAAGCAAGCCACATGTTTCCATTACGCTCAGTGACAAAGGTTGGATAGAAAACAACTTGTCAACTCTCCCTACGTCTATGAAGTCTTCAGGGCAGAGGACCATTTTAATCTCATTTTCAACCAACCTGAAGAGAAGAATGCTGTTATTTACCTACCTGTCTAATTAAATACCAAAAGTGATGATTTGGCAGATAGGAGGAGAGGGAAATTGTGGAGGCTGTCAATTTGATTTCATAATTTTTCATAATGATTAATTCATTTCTCCCAGCATGTTACACTCGCTAAAGTAATTCATAAGATGTAGTCTCTATTCTTTGGCATTTATATGGCTACGGCTACTAAGTGATGTAATAGGTCAAGGAAGATATAATTAGCTGTAGTATCACTATGGGCAGAAGGCCATAAAATGCTTAGAATTACTTTTGTTTTATTTCTTCTTTTCTCCCAAGGACTTTGAAGAGGGGTAGGTAATACCATCAACAAGAGTGGAATCGATCTGCTACCAGCACTGCCTTTGTGCAGATTATGATAGGTGCATCCTCTAATGCTCGCCCTCAGGCAAGCGGATACTGAACTCTTGCTGAGACATTTTGATGAATATTTTCTATTTGTACTATTACATGAAAATCTAATGTAAACTGTCACTACACTCTGCTATGTAGAGAAAAAAATTGTCATAATATTATATTTTTTACGATGCCAGAATGCAATCCCAAGAATACACATTTGGAAATTTTTCTTCAGGGCTGACTTTTCCCTATCATAATCATGGTGGCATTTTAGCTACATTAATGAATAATCATTATTGACATTCTTAAATTCATATTATTACCATAATCTTTCACTCTCTGTAGTTATTGTGAGTTAATACAGAAGGAAATTTTCATACTGCGATCTTACATATATTATAGGGAAAGCTATTTCATATTGTACCGTTATGAAAATACTAACAATATATTCACTTAGATGGCAATCAATAATTTTTAAAATATTAACTATTAATATCTTCCTTCACTCCTCCAAAAAATAATGTTGCCTTAGATCAGCTAACAAGAACATCTATCTATTGAAATATAGCAGTGAACAGCAAAAAGAATGTTCTTGCGTTCACCTTTGCTTCACTATTCACTGGTGAAATAATAGCTACCAGTCTATGTTTGTTATGGGGTCAATAAACAGACTACAGAATTTACATATTTTTGATGTATTATTTATTACAAATGAAGGTGTCATCATCCTAATTTTTTCATTAAGAAAACAGATCTGCAAAGTCATGTAACTTGGCCCTACTAGGTTAGAAAAAGGGGAAGCCAAGATTCAATTCTGTATCACATTCACCCCAAAGACTCCGCCTGTCACCCTTCCGTACTTGTAGCTCTGTGCCCGGGAAGCATCATTCAGTTTCATCAGTAGGACTTGTGTACATGCTGAAAATTATCAAATGCTGAAACATCTTGAAATTAATTTATACAACACTTACCAAGTTTGATGGATTGAAGGGTTTTGTCCCGTCTACAATTCATATTGAAACTTAATTCCTAGTGCAATAGATGCTCAGCAGCTTACAAGGTGCTTTACATCTCAATAAACCCATCCTAAGTGAAAAATGCATGTAATATACCTAACCTACTGAGTGTCAGAGCTTATCCTAGCCCACGCTGAATGTGCTTAGAACACATACTTTTGCCTACAGTTGGGCAAAATGATGTGGCCCCACAAAGTATCAGTCGGTCGTCCTCCTGTCTGACTGAGAGCTGCGGCGCATGGCTGCTGCCCAGCATCACAAGAGCATGTAGCACTGCATGTCACTAGCTTGGGAAAAGAACATTCAAAATGCCAAGTACAGTTTCTAGTAAATGCCTATCACTTCACAGAATTGTAAAATTAACAAATTGTGATTCTCATTGATTCTAAGTTAGGACCATGTGTATAAAGAACTGGAGTCTTTAAGAGGTGATTAGGTCATAAGGGCTTTCCCCTGGTAATGGAGATTAATGAAGGCTTTTCTAAGAGAAACGTCATACTTTTTTTTTTTTTGGCCAGTGCTGGGTTTGAACCTGCCACCTCCAGTATATGGGGCTGGCGCCCTCCTTTGAGCCCAGGAGCCACCCTGTTAAACCTTTTTCTAATACTTTGGTCTCTTCTGCCACTTGAACATACAGCGTCAGTTTCCTCTGGGATGCAGCAACAAGCAAGGTACCATGTTGGAAGTGGACTAGACATCAAAGCTGCCAGCACTTTGATATTGGACTTGCAACCTCCAGAACTTGAGAAATAAATTTCTATTCTTCATAAATAATCCAGTTTCAGATATTTTGTCATACCAGAACAAACAAGGTAAGATATCAAGCTTTTTATTAAAAAATGTATATAAGCTTTGCTTAAGGAATGATAAAAACACCTATACGATGGAAATATATTTTTACTTTCAATGCCATTATTTTTATCTTCATAGCCTACCTTTTCTTATTTTATTTTATTTGCAGTTTTTGGCCAGGGCCAGGTTTGAACCCACCACCTCTGGTATATGGGGCCAGCACCCTACTCCTTGAGCCACAGGTGCCACCTCATACCCTTTTTTAATAAAGGACAGTTAACTTAATTTAGACTGCAATAATTTGAATAGTTTTTTTTAGTGAATATTCTCTGCAAAAGTACAGTTATTTAAAAAATGATTGAAAAATATTTGCTTGAGTTTCCACATTGAAAAAGAAGACATGAAACATAAGATTGGAAAAGACAAAGTCTTTGTTCTAAATTTTTTAGTCATCATTTAATTAAAGAGAAATTACATCTTTTGAAAAATCTTTAAAAATTCAAGTAATATACATCTTGGTGTTTTCTTTGTCTTAGAATTAATTAATATTCCAAAGTCTTATTGCTTTCCTACATTTTTCCATGTACAGTCTTTAGTTTTTATTATTTTGAATTCTCCAAATATATCCTCACAAATGTAAGTGCACATAAAAAATGAACACAGGGTATTCCAGCATAATACCTCAATGTAATGGGGCATAGTATCATATAATATTTTTATTAGAAAAAGTCAAATATATATTAACTGAATATTAAAATTAAGCACAAATGAAAAGACTTGAAAACTTTAACAAGTAATGAGCTGAGCATGCCAATATCAATAAAAATGCTCTTTAAAAACATGTTATTAATGATAAATTATCTATAAGATTAAGAGATCTATGTCAGCACAATGTCTTTTTTCTAATATTTCCTTTGCCTGTGGTTAAACGAAAATGTCACTGGGGACCAGATCAGGTGAGTGGGGGGGGGGTGTTCCAATACATTTATTTGTTAACTGGCTACAGACTCCCTCACAGACACTGCCACATCAATTGGTATATTGCTGTAGTGCAAATGCCATGAATTGTTGGTTAACATTTTCAGTTCAGATTTTCTACCTGTTTCTTTATCAGTGTTTACTTGGTCTGCTATGCTTCTAACAGTCAGCCAATTATTTTGATGTGTAATTCCATGAATTTTTGCAATGCTTTCATAAGTTCTGCTTGTCACTGGCCACCCTGACCATTCTTCATCAGTGACACTTTCTCTCCCCTCAAAAAAATGTTAAGTGCATTTGTACACTGCTATTTTCCTCACAGCATTATTCCCATAAACTTGTCATTTCCATTCTTGCCAAGTTTAACAAGAAATTCAGGGTTTGTTAATTGCTCTAATTCAAAGTCCAGCACTCTCATGATGGCGCACAAAAGCACTACATATTTTCATACTTCTTATGTGTGCTCAAAGACCTGAGGGTCAAATATCAGAATACCAATAATGAACAATAATGAATACCACTCAGAAAGACATTGCCACAGGTAGGTGCAAACACAGCTGTGAGACACTGATATATCAAGGTTATGAACTCTTAACATGTTGTTTGTACAGTGCTGCCAACATAAGTGCACAGTGGCAAGCTCACAAACTTATTTGTATTTACATAATATTATTATACAATATTATTGTATTTACATATTATTATTATACCTACACTGTGAATCTAAGTACTCTGAGTTTTGAACCTCAACTCTTTGCACACACATAAGAAGTATGAAAACATGTAGTGCTTTTTGCTGTTATTTTGGTTTTTATAGTTACCTTAAATTTTGGTCAGTTTCTCTATGATCTCTATCTTGAGGTTTTAAGAGGCAAGCCTGTCTAACTTACTGAGTAGATTATTAAACTTTGCAATCATTATCTTTAAAATATAGAAGAGAAATCTGAATATATGTTCTTACTGTTGGTGGGAAGTACAGTTATTTACAATGTTTTTAAGATTCCATATTTTTTTTTAGAAATTAATACAAGATATTACCTTGGTAGGTAAGTACTAAAACTGGCTTTCCAGACATTAAGACTTTATAACATTGTTTCTAAAAATATTTCATATTTTTATTTATATTGAGTGTTTTGTTTGGGGATTCAGTAGAACCAAGATGTCTTTCCTTTGTGATTTTATCAAAACAATTTCAAGAACCATTGTAGGGCCATCTTCTGGAAAATATTGTCTGTGGTTGTGACACAGAAAACTCTTACTATAGTCTTGATATTGTCATGCAGACATGCAGATCTCTTACATTTCACTCTTTTACAAGATCAAGAGAGACAGAGCATATATCACTTGGTCCACATGTTATAAATTAAAGAGCTTGAACTGAATCTGTATAGAAATCTCCATTAATATGTGCATATATTACCACTTTTATTTAGCATGTTAGGCACAAAGATTTTTGCACAAGTGTTTATGATGAAGGAAGGATTTTCTTCATCTGAATTTTACATTTATACATAGACAAGATTTTAAAAAATATTTTGAAATATACAGTGCTTGTGGATCAGGAACTTTAGTGAATAGAATCTGCATGTTCCTTATAATTAGTTTTCAGATTTTAAATTTGGATCACCTTATGCACATGCATTTGTCTATGGTTAACATTCAGCAGTAGAATTGCTGGAACAAAGGATGTGATCCAACATTACCAAACTGTTTTCCAAGGTTATACCAATTTACACTGCCACTGATAGAACCTGATAGTTGGTTTTTATTTATTTATTTATTTATTTATTTATTTATTTTATCCATATCCTTGCCAATACTATATGCTAGTGTGGTTAATGTAATTGGCACCTCATTGTGATCACTGATTAGTAATGAAGTGATACCATATTTTTTATCTTTTTGGATGATATATGCTCTCATTTGCAAAGTGCTTATTCAAGCCTTCTGATTTCAATTCAGTTGGTCTGTTTATATAAAAACAGGATGGTGGAAACTTGACATCCCAATATTCTGGACATGAGTTCACTTTTGGTTATATATGCTATAACTTGTTTTTTGATATTAATGTTTTTCTTATTACATCTGCTTATCCAACAAAATTTATGTTTTAATATGATACAATTTTTCTTTTTAAATTTGTATTTAAGGCTTTTTATGTCTTTAAAATTCCTACTAAGCAGTCATAAAGATAGTCTGCCAAATAATTTTCTAAAAAATAGTTTAGAATAGCACATTTAGGGCAATAATTTGGGTTTTAGCCTATTTTCCAGTACCTCTTTCTCATTCAACAACACGCCACTGTGAATGCTAAAGTATATGGTCACCTGCCCATAACACACATGGTATTTTCTTTTGGTATATTTTAAGGTAGGGTCTATGTGAATAAGATTTTTTTTAGGTAATATACAACATCAAATTTTAGGTGGCTTTCAAAAGTAAATATTTATTTTTCATTCACAAGTCTGTGACCTGATTTTGGCTCTCTGTATAAGAGCTTTGGCTTTGCTACAGTTGGTTAGGTTTGATTCTAGACTAAAAATTTTTAGGTCTATTTTACAAGACCCTCATCCTATTAGTTAGTTAAGAGAACCCACATTCCATTGTGTAGAGTAACCTACATGGTCAAGATGAAAACTGGTAGAGCAGCAATATATGTACTGTGTACACGGTTAGAACTCTGGCAACTTTTTTTTTTTTTTTTTTTTTTTTTTGAGACAGAGCCTGACTTTGTCACCCTGGTTAAAATACCATGGTATCATACCTCGCAACCTCAAACTCTTGAGCTCAAGTGATTCTCTTGCCTTAGCCTCCTGTAGCTGAGACTACAGACATTTGCCACAACACCTGGCTATTTTTCAGAGACAGGGTCTTGCTCTTGCTCAGACTGGTCTTGAACTCCTTAGCTCAAGCAATCCACCCACCTCAGCCTCCCAGAGTGCTAGAATTACAGGTGTGAGCCACCATGCCTGGCCCACAACAGGCTATTTTGACACCACCAAAGGATCACACTAGAACTATTGACTCCATAAAATAAGAAATTTCCTCCAACAAAAAGGAAATTTTTGAAATGTCATCTGTGAAATTCAGAATAATGATTGGAAGTAATATCAATGGAATTGATATGAACGTTGAAAACCAATGCAAGGAAACAACAGAAAAATAATTCAGGACATTAATGAAAAATGCATTAAAGAGATTGATAACATAAGAAAAATATAATGAAATTTCTGGAAATCAATGAGTCATTTAAGGAATTTCAAAATACTGTGGCAAATTTTAGCAACAGATTAGACCAAGACGAAAAAAGAATTTCAGAGCACAAAGACAAGGCTTTAAAATTAACACAGTGAAAAATGAAGAAATTAGAATGAAGGATAATGAATAATCTCTGAAAAATATGAGTTTATAGAACATGAAAAACTATGAGAATCATAGTATCCCTGAGTTAGCAAAAGAAAAATCAAAAAGCAGGAAAACTTATGTGAGTGAATAATGGAGGAAAACTTCCCTGGTCTTGCTACAGATTTAGGCATCCAGATACGACAAGGGCATCAAACACCTGAAATATTTACAATAAATAGGATATTACAAAGGCACAGAGTTATCAGTATTACCAAATGGTATACTGGTAAAAGTGGCCTAGGGAAATAATTTATGAAGAAGATCTCAGTAGCAATCATGGCCACAAGAAAATAAATAAATGTGACATGGTTAAAAATTTTTCTGCACAGTCAAATACATAATCAACAGAATAAATAGCCTATAGAATAGGAAAAATATATGAATGCCATATATCTGATAAAGGGCTGATATCCAGAATCTATAAAGAACTCAAGCAGATCAGCAAGAGAAGATCAAACAACTCCATTCAAAAGTAGGGACAAGGCATAAACGAACTTTTCAAATGAAGATAGTCTAATGGCCAACAAACACATGAATAAAATACTCAACATCTCTAATAATCAGGAAAAATGATTAACTTAACTCCAGTAAAAATTGTTTGTATGAAAAAAGTCCCAAAGCAAGAGATTTTGAAGTGGATGTGGCAAGAGAGGAACATTCATTCACTGTTGATGGGACTGCAAACTAATATAACCTCTATGGAAAGTAGTATGGAGATATCTCAAAGAAATAATGTAGATCTACCTTTTGATCCAGATATCCCACTACTAAATATTTACCAAAAGAGAAAGAAAAAGGCATTTTATAAAAAAGACACTTGCTCTTGAATATTTGTAGCAGCAGAATTCAGAATCCCAAAATGTGGAAACAACTCAACCCATCAATACGTGAATGGATTGATAAAATGTGATATATGTACACCATGGAGTACTACTTAATCCAGACATAAAAAATAATGGTGATCTGGAATGTTTGTAACAACCTGGATGGAACTGGAGACCATTCCTCTGAGTAAAGTCTGGCAAGAATGGAAAAAGAAACACCACATGTACCCAGTACTAAATTGAAAGTAGTCAATCAACATTTATGTACACATATAGAAATAAAACTCAATGAGAATCAAGTAAGTGGGAGGGAGGAAAAGGGTAGGGGGGTAAATTCACACCTAACTAGCAAAATGTACATATTCTGTGTGAAGGACACACTTCTTTGACTTAAAATGTACAAAAGCAAATTATGTAACCAAAATGTGTGTACCCCTGTAATATTCTGAAGAATAAAACCCCACAATTCAAAACCAAACCAAACAAAAACAAAGCCCAAATAGCCAAAGAAATCCTAAGGGTCAGGAAAAAAAGAAGTCTGCAGACATCACATTATTTGATTTCAAATTATGTTACATGGCTATAATAACCAAAACACCATTTTACTAGTATACATGTAGACATATAGACAAGTGGGAAAGAAAAGAAAAATTCCAGAAATAAAGCCATATAGCTAGAGCCAACTGTTTTTTGACAAAATGGACAAAACGTATACTGAAGAAAGGACATCTTATTAATCAAATAGTTCTGGACAAATTGGACAGCTACATGCAGACCAATGAAACTGGATTCTTGTCTCCCACCATGTACAAAAAATACCTCAAGATAGATTAAAGACTTAAATGCAATACCTGAGGCCATAAATATTCTAGAGGAAAATGTAGGAAAAATAATTCTGTGCATTAGTCTAGGCAAAGAATTTATGACTAAGACCCCAGAAGAAACAGAGCAACAACAAAGACAAATAAATGGAACTTAACTAAATGAAAAGGTTCCTGCACAGCAAAGGGAATAATCACCAGAGTAAACATCCCACAGAATGGGAGAAACTACACATTCGAGAAAGGGCTAACATCCAGAATCTCTAAAGAACTCAAACAAACAGCAGGAAAACCAAACAACCCTATCAAAATGGGATAAAAGGCACGAACAGATTCTTTCAAGAGATAAAGGAGATTTCTGAGCACAGTGTTGAAGGGATGGTTGGTTTTCTTTTGCTGTTTACAGTAAAATGTAAAATAAAAGAGATGGATTAAAGGGAAAAAATTAAGCAAAGAGGAGCTAGAATATAAAGATTTCAGAAATTACCAGCCCATCAAACTGGCTAACGTTGGAGATTCATTGCCAGAAAAGTGTACTCTGGAGAGAATTCAAGAGTGTGGCTGGACAATGTTTAGATAGTGCCCTGGAAGGATCAAAAGCTCAGATAGTTCTCTTTCATAGAGGGCTCCCTAGAAGGATTAGGCACATGACTCATGGGTCACCCCAGGGATCTCATGAGAAATGAAAAATGGAGATAGGATTATCCCTGAAATATCTGTGGACAAGCTTCCTGTCTAATTAGGCAAATCCAGACTACATACAAGGGAGACCTAAACAAGCCTCAGGAGAATGTGATCCCAGCAGAAACATTGTCAATGTGAGTTGAAAAGGAGACAGAGAGGACATAACATAAAACACAACCGTATTACCTAATTTCAGCTTTCAGGAAACAGACAGAAATTATTACTGAGCTATGAACCTTGAGCAGGTGGGTGGGTGGGGTGTGGAAAGGGAGGAGTAAAGTCACACCTAATAGTCACACCTTCCACACGATCTGGAAGATGGGCACACTTACAACTTGGACTCAAACTGTACCAAAACAATTCGTGTATCCAAAAGATATATCTCTCTCAAATATTGACATGAAAAGCAGAAAATATACAGATAGTTAGCATTTATTCAATAAAAATTTATTAGATGGCTACCCAAAAAGGGGAAAGAAAACTCCAAAGACAGAGAGATGGGCCCAGAAGGCAGTGTTAAGAGACAGAGGATTACCCTCTGGCCTTGAAACATGAAAGAATTTCACTCCAGATTTTGATATTGCTTATGACCAATGACTCATCTTTTCCTTCTAATTTTCTCCCTTTACAATCAGAACATCTATAACTGGTAACCTATACCTGTTCCACTATTATATTTTGGAAGCAGTTTGGCTTCAAGTTTCACAGGTTTACAAATGGAAAGGAATTTTGCACCAGGGTACATTATTCTAAGAGTCTGTACTACCAGACCTAATGTAGATGATTTAAATGATAAAATTTTCTCATTAGTTAAGACCTTTTAACTAATGAGACTTGGGTGGAATGTGCACTTTAGGTGATGCTATCATGGGATGAGAATTTGGAGGCCTTGGAATGACAGGGATATACTTTGCATGTGGAAAAGACATGAATCTTTGTGGTTGAGAGAGCAGGTTATGTTAAGCTGAATAATGGCCACCCAAAAATCCTAACTCCCAGAATCTGAATATGTCCTCCTACATGGAAAAAGAGACCTCATGGGTTTCAATTCTTTATAGGCTAGACTTTGTCATTAATAATAGGAATAATATACTTTCTCCTCTTAAATAAAGTAGCCAAAGAAAGAGAAACAGAGTATATTTAGCAATCATTTTGTGGGGGGTAGTATAAACTTGGTACCAAATAAGAGATTTGCTCTTGGCTTCCAAGTGAAATTTTACAGCAAAGAGATCAGTCATCTTTTCTATGGTAGTTTCTGCACCCTCAATGCAAATTATACTCTGTGTGTTCAATACCTACTTAATAATTTGTCACAATGTATGGCATATAGACACATATAAAGCACAATCTAGGTATTCAATTTCAAAACTAGAAAAATGGTTTACAGTATATATTTTAAACTAAATTCTTAACTCTATTTTTAGCAGAGTTATTTCTTGGTGAAATCTTTGAAAGCATGAGAGATTATGAAAATAAGAATTTTCAAGACAAGGTAGCAGATATGCAGGATGAATAAGTCCACAAATTGCATGTATAACATAAGGACCATAGTCGATAAAATCTTATTGTACTGGGGATTTTTGTTAAGTAAGTAGATTTTAGCTGCCCTTGTCACATATACAAAAGTACTTAAGTGAGATGATAGATGTGTAAATCTCCATCGTCGTAGTAACTTTCACTATCCCATAACATGCTATAAACCTCAAATATGTGCAATAAAATTTCTTAAAAATGTAATGTAAGAATATTTGATTTCTAGTTTTCAAACCGAACTCACTACCTTTTTAATTTTTCTGCCTAAAATAAGAAAGTTCAGTATCTCAATTTGTTTTTACAGTCTGTCTTATCTTATAATATTATACCTTAAATATCTATCTTGCTTCATCACATTCTTTTATTCAGTATTAAATTACACAGTTATATTACTGAACAAATTTTAGTCAATAATGCCTCCTCTAACTGAAAGGTTATAATTAATTCACTTACTAAAATCTAAATTCCTTTTCAAAGTTTTCCCAAAAGAAAGGAGCTATCAAAAAACTATAAAAACTTTGACAGCTTAATCTTCTCAATATGTCACTGCAAGAATTATAAACTGCCATCAGATTTTGCTGATTTTGAAAGTGACAGGACTGGTATTACAAAGATTAAGTCATAGGAGAACGTGTCACGTTTCAATGTTCCATGGAAATGAATATCAAGAGAAAGAATAAACACAATTGCACTTAAGAGATTTTATCAGTTAAATGTTGTAAAAAAAGTTAGCACCACATGTGCAGGGTTGCAAAGCTAACTTTAATAAACTAATTGATTTGCAAAATATATAATCTATTCTTACTGGGATTCAAGGAAAAAGACGTTCTGCCAAAATTCTTAAGTAATAGTATAGAAGTAGATTGATTTCTCTTTAATATGCTGTTTAATCATTCTAATGGCAGAAGATAAAGGAAGATAACAAACCATGCGTATAAATCCTTCTTTCAGCTGAATGATCGCAATGCCTAATTTAACTGTATTTCATTTTTTATCCTGTCAGAAATGACACCTTTAACTATTGGTTCCATTAATAAATTTTACTGGGTTTGAATACTCCTGAGTGAGGATGCTCCAGTCATTGTTTTCTCTTGACTCTGCCTCAAAGATTGCCTAAGATCCCTGTTCGAAGACATCAATTTCATTACTGCTTTGTGAGTTATTTGGTGCCACTGTTCCTCTATGAATTCAGTCACACTACCTCTTTGTCCTAGATTCTGTTCCATTAGAATATGTCTGCCCTTCCTCCCCCCATCCCCACCCATCAACTTAATTCTTAGCAGCTTTGATTTTCTGTCTTCAGATATGGATTAAGGGGTGGCGTCAGTTAAGCAAATACCATTGGTAGCAATTCTGAGAGGATATCTTTCAAGAAAATAAATATACATTTGCCAGAATTCACCTGAAGTACAATGCAGGAGTACAGAATTCCATGGAAAACCTTGAAAGTCCCTTTAGTTAGAGGATAAAATTCCTTAGGGACTAGATGAAGACTGGTTTTTAGTCAATAACATAATCTCTTGAAAGGGTGGATTCTGTTAGAAACAGGGCTTTTCTTTTGTTGCTTACACTAAGCAAGTTTGGGCTAGAGCTGAATTGCCTTGGGCCACATAATGAACATTAGTCTCCCTTCATTATCATCAAGTATGTTCAGAATTTCTTAAGAAAAAAAAACCTAAAAATATTCACAGAATGACAGTATGATGGGATACCAAATTATCAGCTGCCACAGGTCTCATGAATGTCTTTCCATTCTTGTTTGTAAGAGAGTGATATAATGAATATTAAACTGATAGAAAACCAATTATCAGGAAGCTCTTTCAATGGACTCCACCTTATGGCTTAAGTGACTATTGCTCTGCAGAATTACAATTTTGAGAAAAAGAAGGTTATACAAATCAAAATCCTTCTTTTTATAGAGGGCTTATATATACAGTAATTGAACTCAATAAAAATTAGTGGTGGAATGGATATAAGATTATAAGCTTTTTCTCAGTAAAATGTTCTGATATTTTATTAGAAACCCTCTTTGTAAGTCTGTGATATATTCAGTATATCTATGTAGACACCTAGACTATATGATTACCAGATAGTCTTTGGATATTGATGCCATATTTTTGCTATATTCACAAAAAGTATTCCTTGTAAAACCAAAATAAACCCAAACCACCCTCATAAACATCCTTTTCCTTTTTTTAAGCATAGACGACTTTTGTCAGAATGCTTATCGGGTATTTGGTGACATCATCAAGCTTTAGAACATTTTAGACTTATTAGAATATTTTGAATTTAATTTTATTTGGGTCTTTATTTGTATTACTCTGACCAATATAGAATAGTTTATATTTTTTGCTACTGAGGCTCCCTATATTAAAATAATGTATGGCCATAAAGCAAAATAATGATAAAGGTTTGATTTTTATAGAAGTATAGCTGTAGCTAAACACTAGCCAACCCTTGTTCCCTAACTTCTCTACTGTTATAACTGCTTACTGCAGATTTGTGACTTCACCAAAGGTTCCTGTAGGTAACATCACTGTTGTAAAACCTAAATGTGATCTTCGAGATATAGTCCAGACTTTGCATTTGGAGGGACCAACTAATGTCAACTAGGCCAGTGGCCCTGATTGGGAACTGATCCAACAAGTCCTGTGATCCCTTGTCCATGAACTGCTTCAGCTGAGAAGACAAATTTTGCTTCCCAACCCAACAAGTTCATTCTCCATCAGCAGAACCTAGCCAAACCACCATCACTAGCCCCACATTCTTGAGGAGATGGATTTTAGAAATTTCTCTTATCCCATCTTTTCAGCTGATGCCTTTTACTATTAAATGCTTTCTCTATCACAACTCCGCTGTCTCAATACATTAGCTTTCATCTGGGCAGTGGGAAAGAGACCCAGTTGGGTAGTAATACTATGTCCTAATTTGTCTCTCAAGAACATTAAAAAACTTAATATAATAGTGTCTGTACTCTGAATCATCATTAAACTTGCACTTACCATACATTTTCTGCAAAGATATACCATATTGAACCCTAAGTGCAAAGCATAATAGATGCTTAGGCTATGGATATTTCTTCATTTCTTTCTACATGTGAATCTCCTCTTTCTTCATTGTTAATTTTTTACTACTATTATAAAACATCATCCTTGTGTCATATGTGTATCTTTATCTCTTGTTTTTCTCTTCCATTAACTATTATCAATCATCAACAGGTCCTTTAGTGTATCAATTTATGTAAATCCATATTTCTACCCCTCTCTACCCATATTGCCCAAGTTACTATCTACTCTCAACAGTTTTTAGAGAGACTTTTTGGTAACCGGTTTTGTTCTTTTCCATTTATTTTTACACAGTAGCAAGATTGTCAAAGGACTTAATCCTTTTAGAGGCTTCCCAAACTAGAAAACAAAAAGTAGTATTCTACATATGAATTAATCACTTGTAATTTGAAAAATAAGCTTAATCTCATATTGTTTATTAAACAAAATAAATTTTCAGGTGGTATTTAAATGGAAAATATGTAAATGTAAATGTTTAATAGTTCTAGAAGAAACCCACTATTTGTAATAACAGAAACAGGTGTTTCTAAACAAAATAAAACCCATATAACCATGAAAAAAGTCTGACTTTTATATACATATAAAATAGTTTTTATAGAAAAAAATGATAAACATTGAGAATAGGACAAACTTGAAAATAAATTAAAACATATATCACATAAAGTATAATTGAAAAATCATGTAAAGGAGTGATTACTCCCACCAAAAATAAAAATGACCAGAAAGCATACTAAGCTTTTATTCAGTATCATTTATTTTTCAAATAAATGAAATGTAAAGGTAATGTTAAAATGTAAACTGAGACAAGATAGTATTTTCTCCTGTGCTATCAAATAATATTTTATAAAATCTAGTGATGCTTCATAGCCTGGAAATAGTGTGTGAAAATAAAGAATCTAAAGTTTTGAGAGCTTTTATTTATGTAGTATTATTGCTAGAACGTTGTATGTATAAGAAATTTACAAAGAATAATTCATGATGAAGTGAGCCTATTGTAATGCAAATAAATATAGGCGACTATGTAGTATATACTTTCAGTGTGCAAAAGTGGAGAAAGAATAGCTTGAGAGATTACTGAAAAGATTTAAAAATTCAAACTGAGATGACTAGTAAATTTGATATGCATTTAAATATACTTTGAAAATCACTTAAACTGTTTTTACTTCATGGGTTAAACTGCAATGCTTTCATTCTTCAGTTTTTCTATTGAGAGAAAAATTTTGTGCCAAAAAAAATGATAAAGTGGGAAGCTTCTGCAAGAACTAGGAATACGTCTATTGTTTTGTTTGCCTATTTAATTTTGTTACCATCTCTAGTGTCTAGAAGACTATCTAGCACACAGCAGGTGCTCTAGAATTTTACTGAATTAATCCAGCATGAGTTAATTAGAAGAGAAATAAAAGAAGCAATTTTTATAGACCAGGTATATTTCATGAGAGAGGAAACATAATAAAATGTACTTACTTTAAATAAAAGGAATTCTAGGAGTTATTAACATATGAATTTGGCAGTAGCTGTAATTATATGAAATATTATATCCATCATGTATTATTAGTTTTTATACATAATTAGTTATATATTTCATATTAGAAATGAATGGTGTTTGAAGTACTCTAGCATTTTGATAATTGCTTAGATGATCTGAAAGCTGATAAGTGCAGTCAAATATCTGCTAATGATGAGAAAAATGAGGCATCTTTTAGGGCAGAAATATGAGGGCACAGTGAGGCAGCAGGGCGTACCTGGGCAATGACTAAATCAGAATTCTGGAGATTCAGAATCTAGCTCCAGTTCTAGACAAGTTTTGTGCCCTTGAGAAAATTAACTGAATTTTCTGGACATCATTCTCATCACCCCTAACTCCAGGGAAGTAAACTAAAGTGTATGCTTGAATCCTGACAGTTGTCACATTGACTGACTACTGGACAGCTTTTCCTTCTCCTTCTTATCAGGTGAATTTAAAAGATGACAATAATAATAACAACAATAATAATATGTACACATAGCTTGAGACTAAGGGTTTTTAATAGAGATTTAAATTTAAATTATTTCAAAAATAGCTTTAAAAAATAATATTTTATAAAATATATAAGCGAAGTCAAATTAGCACACATTTAATTTGACAAAGCATAATAGATGCTTAGGCTATTGTCACCTATGTCCTGTAGCTGCTTCTTTCCAAAACTAAAGTCCTGTGACTCACATTTGCAGACTCAAATCTAAGATTTCAAGATGATGTGTCCTTAGTGGGTAGATATTTAAAAAGTACTACACTTTTAAAGTTAGATAGTTGAGAATGGAACTAAAGTTTAATCTATCCTTCCTCTGTCCTTGTTTCCAGGTCTAGCAAGGCGGCTTCTCTTTTTCTTTTGTTTTTCTCATGGGATTCTAGACCAGTAACTAATATTTATTATATTTATTAAATTATTATTTATTATAGTTTCAAACTATATATTCTAATTTATCTCAATAAAAGACATTTTCTGCAAAGACATACCATATTGTACCCTAAGTGCAAATGAACTATTTAGTATGAGACTATATTTCTGGAAAAGATTAATGTTGAATGTAAAATGTCATTTAGCAAATGACAAAAATATATTTTAAGTAATACTACTTACGTAAGACAGAAGAAACATATATGGCACCTACTATATAAACACAGATACAAGTCTACCTTCACATGTGTACGTATATACAATTGTATGTATACATTTACATTAACCAAAAATTTAAATACAACAATGTATAATGGCCATTTATCTTTTTTGTCATTCTTCTTCAATTCTTGGGTATTTAGTAGGCAATATTATATAGAACAAAAACTGGTAGATTCATTATTTTAGCATAGTTTCTCTGTGAAACTATGAGAGGACAAATAGAAGCTGACTAGGAGATTAAGAGCATGAGTATTATGCATAAAGTAAGAAAATTAAAAATAAAATATTTAAAATAGAATGTCATCCATTGTATCCTATAGAACCAATAGTTTTGGAACAAGTCTGTTGCACTGTTTTAATGAATGAGGGTGTGGCCCTTTCTAACTCTTGAAAGTGTCCTATTTGGATATTAAATTGTATGCTCATTGTATACTTATACAGTATACTATGTTAGAGGAATATACACAGTCCGTTGCAAGGGATTCAGCGGCGGGGGGTGGGGGGAGGAAATACACCTTTATTTTGTGCAGAAATTAATCTTTTCCCTCTTTCATTCCTACTGTTCCACAACTGCCTGAACAAAATTCAACAGTCTTTTTCTCACCAAGTAATGTCTACAGTCTCCCCTTAGAGTAGGGTGTAGTAGAGTCTACTCTTGCCGTGTTGATGTGTTCCTAGGACCTAAAGATATATTATTTGGGTCTGCTCTAGCTCAATGTTATAATCCACTACACATTGTGTGTGTTTTAATTTTATCCTCCATTAAGTAGAGTGGTGGATTCTTCAAAGCTGAGTGATAAAGACAGCTATAATACCTTTAAATTATTAATAATTTAATACTTTATATAATTATCTATAATTATTTAAACTATTTCATTCATTTAAATTATGTACAGGTCATAGGCCCTATGTAAATATACAGCATAGCAAGTGATATTCTACAAACTCTTGCTAGCTTCCCAAGAAGATGAAAATCATTCAGGCTAAATTCAGGGGACATAAATTGAGAGTATAGCATGTCTGAACATAGAGGATTTGCATTTGTTATGTGAGTTCGTTTAATGTCTTTCTAATTCCTCGGAGTTTTGCATTTCATAGACAGCCGGCTCAGTGTGAAGGCTGTGAAGCTGTTCCAGAATCATCAGAAAGAAGGATTGAGTAACAGATGGCAATAAACACACCATAATGGGCCTTATTTTGTTTTATTTTATTAGACCAAGGTTATGGCCACAGTTATGAACTTAATCTGTCTTTTTTTATAGCATGATAGTGGCTTGCATTGCATTTGTATCACCAGCTGCCTTTGCTGAGTCAAATGCCTTTTACTGCTTAAGGCAGCTAAGCAATGGAGCAAATAACGTATTTAATGCAGCCCCCTGCCAGTCTGGAAATAAAAGAGAGTATTTCTAACAGGGCCATTTTGGATATGGATAACACACATGCTTAGTTTTAAGACTGATGAATCTCTACAACTAAAGAACAAAAATTTATTTTACATAATGGAAGAGTCTTAAAAATATTCATTATCAAGTCAAGCTAAGAAAGAAGGGAAACGATCTCTGCCAATATGTGAAAAGGGGAAGAGAAGCACAGAGAATCTCAACATGGAGTGTGACCTTTTAATTCAGATGATTCTCTCACCTTTTCTAAAAATCAGTACGGCTTCTTTAGTTTAATATCATATTTAGGTTATTTTATGTTTTTATCAAAATAAACGAGACAAAGCATCCAAAGTGCGTGAAGGAGAGCTAAGGCTTTTATTACGGAGTCTACAATGTACAAACTGGTTGTATTTATCACGTAGGTCTGAACGTGTTTCTTCATGTAAAGAGAAAAAAGTAAAACAGATATTTATAATAGTCTAGAAAATTCTATTTAATACACAGTTTGGTAGCATATATACAATTAGTATCATTGGTTATAAAAGTTTGAACTTCCTTCCACTCTGCAGCTTGCTCACAGTTATACCCATTATATTTCTATTTATTTCTGGGGCAGACCGGTTAGCTCTCTCTTTTTCTCAATGTCACCCGTCAATATGCTTCCAAATACTCTGTTACCAAGAAGCGTATGGCATAGATACTGTACACGCACGTTTAAGCTCTGGTAAGGAATAGAGGTACAAATTTCACTGATGTTTTGATACATGCATCAGTCATTACTGAACTCTGTTAGAAATTTTTAGGACTTGAAATCCAGGGAAAGTCCAGTTTTACTCACAGATTTCAGCCTTTTAATCTCGAAAATTGAGGATCAAGTCCATGTGAACCCGAGTGCCATCAAGTCTCCTCTTTGACACATTACTTCCTTAACTCCAACGTCCAACATCACAGAAAATATCATCTGTACAGAGCAACACCCTAATTTTGTCTGCTACCATTTACACTTACATACTAATCTGCTTTGCAGCTGATTACAAAAAATATTTTAAAATTATCAAATAGTTCTGAGTTTATATTTTACATCCACCAATTTATGTTATAACAATCAACTGCTGTAATAAGAATGCAGAAGTAACATAGGCAACTCTGCTTTTATGGGCCTTTTTGCCGAGGATTCCTAAAACTAGCAAATGTTTTCATAGTTAAAACTGAAAGGCTAACTAGTTCACAACTTATGGTAGATTTAAAATAATTGTCTCAGATGTGTCTTTAGTACAGGTTATAACATTCATAAGTTACATTAAAGAAAATTTGCTTGGGAAAAATAGAAGATTGGATTCAAGTACAATACTGAAATTTGTGATAGAACAAATGTGGATGGTAAAGCTTGAAAATCAGAAAGGAAAATAATGTAAATCTTTTTCACTAGTTTCAAAATACATGTGTCTATTATTTTGGGCCAACTATAGTTAAACCCCTAAAATCATCTTTTACCTGAAATAATAGTGAGAGCATGGCTGTCTTTTATCCTCATTCGGTCTCCTAATTGTACCTGCTCTTGGCAGAATGGTGTTCTCGGTAAGGGAGGCAAAGGAATCTGTTTAACCATTTCTCTTGCTGCTTGCTTTACTTTTGAGCTACATTCAACCGTCCTCAAACAGAAGTACATGACTCAGACAGATCAGCAGAACTGATTCTGCCTCAGGAGCTAAAAACTGAGCATATAATGAAACCAAGTTCTCAGAGTTGCCCTGACTGTGCATTTATTTTTCCCTGGAGCTATTACAGTCCTGAAACGGTCCACAATTGGAGGAAGGACATTTAGCCTTAAGTGATCAGAAGAGTCAGTATCTTAAATTTGGGCTTCCCCAGATCCACATCAGCTGTAGGGAGCTATTTGTTGGTGGGTTTTCACATGACTTGGCAAAGGGGATGAGAATCCAGACTCACATCCTTCTCCTGTTTTTTATTAGTTTTGTGAACTTTGACAAGTTCCAGATCTCTTTGGCCATTAGTTTAATCATCTGTTAATTGAATAAGCAGAGATCATCATGCTATGTCAAAGGTTAAACCTGTGGTAGGTTAGGGGTATAATAAATGATTTAGGGGAAATAGTTTTTTTCCCTAGGACCAATGAGCAACTTCATCTCCAAAGTCCTTATCTACATAATACTGTAGCATACAACATCTCCTGGATAGAATAAACATTTTAGTCACTTCAATAATGGACTCTAATTGCTTAGAGTATCAATTAAAATTGTATCTTAATATATACTTTTTAAAGTCACAGCCTTTTCTAGTCTGAATGGCTAATACCTGACATTATTGTTTAAATCATAAATTGGAATTCGCCATAGATAGATAGAAGTGATTGGACAATGGCTTTTAGTGACAATAGCTATGAGCAAGTCCTGGAGCAGTGATGAGTAAGATGTCACTGAACTGGTCCACTGACAGGGTATAGGGACGTCACACAACCTAGAATAGGGTTGATCTACAAACTAACCTAGCATGTGAAAAATCTCTATGATAGCAGAAATTAGTGGGAAAAGTCAAAATTTCTTAGTCCAAGAATATGTAATAGAGTGAAAAGTAATTATTTTAAGTACACCCCTGTCTTACCCAATTGCTGTGGATGGACCTGTAAGGGAGAACTCAGCAAGCAGTATAGGCCAGAGGGGAAACATCACAGTGGCTGGGGAAGGAATACTTTAAACTAAATATAGACAGTCCTAAGACTGTTTCCCTTCCCCAAATCCTTCCACATCACATTGTAATGACAATTCAAGAAAACATTCTTGCAAAAAAAAAAAAATCATATCTGAGCAAAAGTATGTATTAAAATATGTAAGCTCTCTGCACTGAGCCAGATGCTCTCTTTGTACAAATAGACACATTTATCAGAGGGGGCGTAAGCTAGTGTGTAGAATTCATCCCTTCCCCCCAATACGCATCACCAATGAAGTTACTAATACCTGGGGGAATATGGGTCCAGCAGGAGCAGGGACTCTGTGAAGAACAGACCACAACCTAATACTTAATTCAAGATGAGTGAAAAAAGGATGTAATATAGCTCTATTAAAATCTTCAAAAATCCAGGAAGGCTAGTTGAAACATAAAGCAGGAATAAGAAACGGTGAACATTTTTCACATTATAATAGTTAAAATGAAAACTCAGCAGGTGAGTTGAACTGCAGAGTGATGGAGCTGACCAAAAAATCCGAACAAGATTCCACTGGATTAAAATAGAATACACATGGGATACAAAAGGAACTGTATTAATGTGTGTGTTATATCTGCCTTTGAAAGTGAGACAAGTAGAAATGAATGTAAAGAAAATCAGATAAAATGAAGGCTGTTAACTTCCCAGAATTACAGAAAGACCTACCATTTCGGACTGAAGGACATAGAAAGCAAGCCCAAGATTAACAATATAGTTGACCCTCGGACAGCTGAGTATCAACCCCCTCCTGCACAGTTGGAAATCTATGTATAGGTTTTGAGTTCCTCAAAATTAACTACCTACCTTTACTGGAAACCTTGCTAACATAAGCAGTCCATTGACACATTTTTATATGTTTTGTGCATTATATACTGTATTTTTATAATAAAGTAAGTGCAAAAAAAATGTTATGAAGGAAATCATAGGGTGGAGAAGGAGGAGGAGGTGTTGGTTTTGCTGTCTCAGGGGTGGAAGAGATGGAAGAAATCTGTGTAAATGGATCGGCATAGCTCACACCTATGGTGTTCGAGGATCAACTGTATTTTAAATCACACAGTGTCATGAAATTCAAAGCATCAAACACAGGGGAAATTATGAAATCTGTTAGCTAGTTCCTACAGTAAATAAGAATAGTGTATTTTAAACATCATTACTCTTACAGATAAAAGAAGGCAGTGAAATAATATTTTCCATCTCTCAGGAAAAGAGAACTTTAAGCTCATAATTTTGTACCAAACTAAATTTTTGAATCAATCTGGAGACTCGATGACGCCACTGTCAGGAGCACACTCACTGTCTCAGAAGTCTGATCATAAACAGATCCTCTTCAATGAGAGTCTTCAAAGACATATGCTGTCAAGAAAAATGAGAGGTTCTACAGGATATTATTCAACCTGGGGAGAAAGAGTGAATGAAGTCAGAATGGGCAACATATCTAGATCAGTGAGAAGGAAGGGTTCAAAGGGTAGGAATATGATTTGTAGTAGGAGAAAAAATAAAAAAAAACAAGCAATAGTGAACACTTGCATAAAGCAAATATACTTCCATGCCAAGAAATAAGGGGTGTGATTAACTCCTAAGCGAAGGAAAATGAAGACAAAAAAGAACGAGACCAACCAGAAATGAGGAAGGGAAGGAGATGAGGTAGATCATCACTGAATTTCTACTGAGAAAGACTGAAAACCTCAGCTTAGCATGTATGAACGTTTGATCTTGTATTACAATGAGAAATAAAGCAAGGATATGGAGATAGTTAATAGAAAATATAGAATCCCAACGTTCAAAGCAAGGATTCAATCTGGAGACCACAGAATTCACTGAATGCACTTGAGTAGGCAAGTAACCCAATAAAGCTATCTTTTTTAAAAGATAGCTTTGGCAGAAATATTCAAATTCGTTGAAGGGAGAGAATGTAGGAAGGCATTAAGAAAATATTAAAAATTCAATAAAAAATTTATAATTCCTTGAAATAGGATTATGGTGTAGTTAGTTGACATTAACAGGAACAGCTGAATGGAAATGTCCCTTAAGTTCTCTCATCTATACTAATGTTAAATTGTGATTCACAGTAATGTTACACTGATATACAAGAAATAAATGGATTGTTTTCTCACATACCAAAATGAAAATTTCTCTTTTGGCAGAGGGTGCAGAATATATACCTTATCTATAATAAAATTGTGAAAGAAAATGGAGAGCATAGATATATAAATTAGAAAGCGTAATTCAAAAGGAGATAGGCCCCCCAAAAAGCCATTACTCGGTCCACCAGAGGGAGAAGATAAAACCCAATCGCCCTTCTATCAGGGGAGTTGATGGAAATGAGGAGGAAAGAATTTGAACCAGCACTATTTCTTGCTGTTATGACTAAGAAAGAGGTTAAATGCTTCTAGAAATAAATTCTTCTTAAATTACGCTAACAGAAATGATTTGCTTTATCTGAGAGTTGCCCAAGTCAAATGGGCTCCCTTCTGACATAACCAGCAAAACCACAGCTCTCACTGGCCAGGCAACAGAAGCGGAATCTGAGCATCAGCTATCCCCACCTCGCAGAGGCCCCAAGGCCATGATCAGCTCAGTCATTCTGAGCAAAGGAGAGCTTTCCTCAAGTACAGGGTTAAATCCTGAGACAGGCAAATCTGCAAGACACAGGAAGTGATCTGTTCAGATCTGCCAAGGACCACTTGTTCTGGGGGAGGGTGAATACTTTGGAGACAGAGCCAGGGACTGAGGTGCTTGAAAAAGAAAGCTACACAAAGGAGGAGAGAAAGCAAAATGAGGGAAAAAGGAGGTAACTTAAATAGCACCTCTTCTTTCCTGGACGTGAGAGTGAGATATACTTTACTGTGTTTATCCTGCAGAGCACTGTCTTTTAAGATCAGCCAGCTCCTTGAGTAGAAAAACATTTAACCTTCTCATCCTATTCCAGTGTAGGTTTTGTTTGGGGAAGATTGACCGAAAGGGAGGCACTGAGGAAAAGGGAGGTACTATGGACTGAATTACGCCCCCTCCAATTCATACATCGAAACTCACACCCCTAAGGTAGCTATATTTGAAGATACTGGCCTTAGGAGGTAATTAAGGTTACGAGTTGATATGGATAGGGTAATAGGATCTGAGAGGATTGGTCTCCTTATAAGAAGGCTATGAGGACAGAGAGAGAAGGTGGCTTCCTACCAGCCAGGAAGAGCACCCTCACCAGCACTTAACCATTTTGGCACCCAATCTCAAATTCCAAAGTCTCCAAAAATGTGAGAAAAAACATTTCTGTTTGTAAGCAACCCAGTTGGTTGTATTTTGTTATGGCGGCCAGAACAAACGAATGCAGGCGGTAAACCCAGTGCCTACTCAGTATCACCCTCATCCTTGATCTTAGATTCTTTTCAAAATGAAAATATCAGGTCATTGACAACTCAACTTCCTAATGCACGCACAGTGTGTCTGAGCATTACAGTAGTGTATGACACCCACAGAATATTATGCTTGTTTTCTACACTAAGTTATGTTAATGAAAAGTGGCATTTAGAACTTTATCTATATCAATACCTAATATAAAATTTAAGATGTTTGATTAACTCAATCGATTCCCATTTATTAAAAGTACTTAGAACCGAAATGTTTGAAAAACTCAATTCAAACCCACAATGTCTCTATTTAGTAGAAAATAAAATCAGGCTAGATTAAGTAAAGGGATCTACTGTTGAATGCAATAACCAAATTGCAAGAGCAATAAAATATCAAAACCAAAAAAATCTGAGAAGACTTCTCGTCCCACACACTCATCCCTGTTCCAAAAATGATTTTACAAAAGCCAGAGAAAACTGAAAACAAATAAATGGATATACTGAGAGAAACAGATAAATAATAATAAAAAACTTTGAAAGGTTACACTTCAAAAAAATTAAAAACAAACTGTATGTTAGATGCTAGTCAGATATTTGATATCATTATCCTTGAGATTCTGGCAAAATGAACACTGGAGTGAAAAAGTAAAAGTTACATGATAATGGGAATATGTTAGTAGTTTTAGAATTAACCATCTAACACAAATGAATCACTAAGAAGATAACTTTTTTAAAACATTAGGTACATAGAATGATATAGGTAAAGGGCATCAAGTAATTGGACGATCAAACAAGAAAATATTACCTATACTATGTCTTGACATAGCAAAGTAGCACTGGGTCACCTTCTCTGCTTTACGAGAGCTATGTATTTTACTGTGTGTGTTCTTGCATGTAGAATGCACACCCAGGGCAGCACCTGCGGCTCAGTAAGTAGGGCGACAGCCCCATATGCTGAGGGTGGCAGGTTCAAACCCAGCCCTGGCCAAACTGCAACGAAAACAAAAACAAAAATAGAATGCACACCCATTTTCTTTTCCAGATGTTGACGAAAAAAACTTTCCTTTTAATTTTTTAGTCTAAATTTTTATTTGTTAATACTAGGTACTTGTTTTTTTGTATTAGAAATAAATTTTATCATCTATTTTTTAACATAGTATGGTACAATAAATTTCATGTAACAAATGATTACAAAACACAAGAATAGATGCAAAGTTTGAGAAATTTTTTTTTTTTTTTCAAATCTCAAAGTTTGAGAAATTTTATTTACCAGTAACACATTTACAATATTGGCTGCTGCTATCTTAATCACTGTTAATATCAGAAGTATCATCTTCTTCCGTTACTACATTACCAGTGTCTTCTGAAGAGTCACTTTCCTCGTCCTGGTAAATTTCGTCATCCTCAGTTCCATCCACAGCATTGCTGATGCTGCGTTTTTTAAAACAATTTCACAACTACCTCCTTCTTGACACTGTTCCACAATCTTAGGATCCAATTACAAACCTAGGATGATGGAGGCTTTCTCGATTCTGTCTGTAGGTGTTAGATCATTACTCGTCGACTGCATTTGCGACGGCCACTCTTTCTTCATTAGGGCCTTAAAGGTTTTCCTTTCTGACACATCAAGAGGCTGCAGGTGCCTGGTTAGCCCACCAGGCAGCGCAGCAAGTTGGGTTTTCAAGTCTGCTGTGATTGGTTTTGCTCGTTGTGTAATGTGGGCTTTTGCTTCAAGTTCATCACAAGTTTGATAAAACTTATTACCATATTCCAGGGTATTATTTTGCATATAGATATGATTATTAGTTTCTAAATTTCACCTTTAATGCGGCAACATAAAGAAAGGCATTAAAAACATTTATATAAATACAGAAATGACACTACCCATGTATAATGCCCATTCTTATTTTTCCCTCAAAAATTTAGGCCAAAAAACACACTATACACAGCAAAATATGGTAATTCATCCATTACTAAGGCAAAAATTATGATGGACAAATACATATGTACACACATACATTTCTCTTTTCTATAAATATTAATGATTTAGAGAATAAAATTGGAATACAGAATGTCTATCAGTACATTATGTACCTTGGAGAATGAATTCACTTTATAAATAATTTCTCTATGCCCCAAATGTGACTCTTTTTGCTTGCATTCAATTATAGTTGAAAAACACTTCCCAAGAAAGTATTGGCTATTATAATGTATTTGAGGTAATAAATTAATTACTCTTTCTAAACTAGCAAGTCAAAAAAGTTTCTGATTTTATAATGGTAGAAGTATGAGCAAGTTATATTAACATATACAAACACAAAATACTATATAATACAACATAACCACAATCGTATCTATGAATATAAAGTTTCATCATGCTTTCTACTTGAAAGAACAGATTTGTTAGCTATATATGTATAAATAAACAGAGAGATGTAAGAGTCGATCTAATTTCCTCTTTTGTTTTAGAACTCAAATGATGTATTAAGTGATATAAATGAAACATGTGGTTGGGCTGTCAGCTAAAGTAAAGATCCCCTGTAAACGGTAGGCACAGTTCTCCCACAGATGGATAAAGTAAACTCTCCTTTCTAATGTTGCTACGTCCTTTGTGTCTGATGCAATAGTTTTTCCGAAGCCTTCATCCTAAGCTTTTCTTTGGTGCTCATATCTGAGAACTGTCCATACCTTTGGGCATTTGACTCAATTTGTTTTGATTTTCTCACACTTCTCGATTCACTTTCTACCTCTCTAAACGGTCCTTTCTTTGCTTTTTACATTAAGCCAATATTATGCCCTTATCATTACTATGGAAAATACATCTTAGAAAAGGTAAGAAACCTATCCACTATACCACAGGTAAGAAACTTGTCCAAGCTCCCACAACTAACCTGTTGCAAAACCAGACATGTCCTCGGGCCTTCCTGGGTGCAGATCTCAGCATCTTAACCCCTGAAGCTACACTCTGCCAATGGACAGAGTAGAACCAGTGACTAGAAATTTAGCTGGGGACAGGTGAGTTTAAAGAACAGGATACAAATTTGGACAATTAAGTTTGTGAACTCATTCTAGAAAAAGTTGTATACTTCATTGCTGGATGTATTACGGTTGCCCTTGGAAAGCTATGCACCAATTCCAGTGCCTAGTCCAACCTTAATTGTCAGACCTCAAATGATGACAGATCAGATGGCCGTTACAGAAGAAGAGTTCCAAAACTGCTTTGAGGAATGGACTTAGGCACTGGCATGGGTGCACAGCTTCCCAAGGGGAGTAGCGCAAAGGGGAGCATAATATGTTCAGCAATGAGGTAGGTAGCATTTTTTCTAGGATGAATTCCAGAACTTAATTGTCTGACCTCATATATTGTCTAAGAAAAAAATATGAAAATCAATTGAATCTATCCATAATAATGCAGAAATAATTCTTGTGGAGATTATATTTGAAAGCATGAAGGAAAAGAGAAATTACACAACAACATGGGGGAAGAATAGGCAGATAGCTAAGAACAAGAGTGGGGATTCTACATTTAATAGCAGAATAAGAGAGTTGATAAGGTGGCAAGCTCTATGTCCAGAGAAGGAACACAAGAAACATTCAAAGAGGTGTTCAGGAGAAAGGAAGAGTTGAGAATTAGTTCATTTATCAATAAAGATAAATAAGGGTCAGAACACTACCAGAGCTATAAAGAAGAAAGGGGTGACCAACATTCTCAAATGTCACAGATGATAGTCTTGACAACTAGAAGGTTCTTAACTTCTAGTAAAGCCAATTTATTAGTATATGTGTTTAAAAGAAAAAGGAGAAAATGGGGACATAGGGAAGTGGCTCACCTTCCTAAAATAATTTTTCTTTTTAGTTGTAAAGCAGAATTAAGAAAAGTATGTTTGGCTGATATAGGCAAGACTTGAATTAATTGAGTAAGAGTGACGTAGAACAGAGTCTAAAGAAGTAAGACGGAAGGAAGAATTAGACTCACATTGTAATTCTATTGATTTCCTTTGAGATAGTATCTTATCTGTATTTTTAGAGGCAAGGTATTTTTTAAAAAGATGGATAACTTATGGTCTTAGACATTGAAGATGTGTAATAGCTGGAGAAATAAGTACTTGTAGGTGATTCAACAACCAGCTGTCACATTCTTAGAGGCTATGAGTTTTTTCATTCGAGTTCTTGAGGAAGAGAAAACTTAAGAAAAGATGAAATTTAGTTATTCAGACCCCATTGAGTTCACAGAAAAATAATTAAATAAATGAAGTTGAAGAAATAATTAAATAAAATAATTAAATTAAATAATTAAATAATTTAAATAATTAAATAAATGAAATTGAAAAGAATAACAAGGAAAGATTGACAAAAAGTACCTTGCTCTCTAGTCTTCAAAGAAGGAATATCAAATTCTTCCAAATAACTTTATACTTGAAAAGATACTATATCCAAACTCTCCCCTCATATGTCTCTCTCTCTCTCTTTTTTTTTTTTCCAGTTGTTGGCTATGGGCTGGGTTTGAACCCGCAACCTCCACCGTACGGGGCTGATGCCCTCCTCCTTTGAGCCACAGGCGCCGTCCTCCACCCTCTTCATACCTCTCTTAATATCGGGTATATCATCTACTCTCTTTTAATTCTAATCTGGCAGCATATGTCCGTGTTTAAAAGTAGATTCCTTCATAGAATTATTGTTTCGTGTAGTGATCCTTTTATTTTCACTCAAGTCACTCCAGGTAGGAAGTTAATTGCTTTAGGGACAATGCATTCAATCACGTAAACCTATTTTAAGCACAGGTCTTTGGAACATAGAAAGCAGCAGGGATATTAAAATGCTAGCAGTTAACTTTGACTTTTCCCAACTGTTGACGAAGTAAAAAAAATGGTGATTCGTCTTTTGTTGACGTCAACAATGTAATTCCAGTTAACTCGGGTCAACAAAATTATACTGAATGTTTTAGATACTTTTGACTGGTAAAAATGTCCTTTCTAGTTTTAAGGTAATATACGCCTGAGTATGGAAAGAGCTAACGTAAACTACCATAATTTATTTTCTGTCACTAGTGAAAGAGCTTGTCTTTCTTTATGTAGGATATACTGAGGATGCACTAGAGGGTTTTTTTTTTTGTCCCCTCTGTGTTTAACATCCTGGAATCTCAGTCTCTTGTGTTTATTTTTTTTCTCAATAGTTAATTAAAAGAATGGTTAAATGACAACTGTATTTTCTGTATTACTTCTTTTGTAGTCTTCATAAGAAAAGGGTATTTCTTTAGCTAACATTAAAATTATTCATATCTGAAGATGGAATCAATGATCCAAGGAAAGATCCAGAAATATGTTCTGTATCTTGATCTAATTAAAAAACATGTTTTTCTATCAACCGTATCTATAAAGAGATCCAAGGACAGGTACTGCATTTCCATTCCACTCACCTCTGATTGGCGTTCAGATAGTCATTGAAAGTAGTGTCCTTTATACAAGAACAATTTCGGTTTTTTTAATTTAAAAATAATTTTTGATTAGTGCATCTTATACCAACCCGTTACTTGCAGAGATAAATGGCTAATTGAATTCCTCATAGTTTACTATGTCAGTAGTCATGATGTATAAATGAAATATGAAAAATCACTCTTTAAAATGTATTTCTTTGTGTTTCTAGAACACAAAAAGTAAATATAAAAAAGAAATCATTCGTTTTCTTCTGTGACAAGAATAACTTGTGTCGGGTCAATTTTTGATGGTTAGGGCCAAAATCTTGACTCCCCTCCCTCGTAGTGCTGCCGCAATTAACTTGACCACCATGGGTCACACATCGACACTGTTTGTGTTCTAAAAGCACGCATGTGTTCAAAAAGCCACGACTCATTATTTACTGATAATAATCTAAACCTGTCAACTCTTAAAAGACTTTCTGAGATAATTTTCAGACAAACCACAATGGAAAGGGAAAAAGAACAAATTAGTCTCTTGGGTGTCAGAGGAAAAAGAAAATAATTGTGCTTTCCTTAATAATCTCTAGGTATTAACCTTATACATGTAAAATTCTGATTCTCACCCTGATTCAATCAAGAATTTTTTTTTTTTTACAACTTCCTTGTATGCCTCTGGACATCTTTTCTTTTTCTTCTCAACCACATTTCTATTTAACCCCAGAGTTCTGTAGTCTTTCTCTTCACTTTAACACACGCGTGCTTACCATCCCATGCTTTTGTTCATGCCATTCCTCCTTTGGGAGGTATTTCTCTCTCTCTCTTTATCGCTTACAAAGTCAAACCATAGTTCACAGTCTTGATCCACTTTTATAGGAACTTTCCTTGAAATCCTGAAAGAGATCATCTGTTGTACTTGAACAAGCAATGAATTTAAAATAAGGAGAAATTTTATTTAGCAGTTTCAATTGTTAGCTCTGCTACCTTGACAAAATCACTTCAGCTTTCTGAAGTTACATTTTCCCGCCTCTTAGGGGAGTAGTCCATCTCAAATAGACATCTTCCCTCAACTAATGATAGGCTCAGATATATTCCATTTTAGTAATTTTGTTATTTTTAAAAGTGTAACGAAAGTGTATGACTCCAGGGATAAAAGATGCAAAAATGTGTCTAACAACCCTCTGGTCACTGAATTCAAGAATGGTTATTAAATTATTGATTGGATATATATTAAATGTATGTATTTTTCCCTATTTTTTATAACACCCTAATAGTAATGCATGTTCTTAAATAATTTCTTTCCATTTTATTAATTACACACGTTATTCTGGTGCATGGCTTTTTCCTGGATCTCACAAAGACAGAAGCGCCTCAACAACCTGCAGGAACTTGACACAGGTGCTGTATTGTTGTGGCAGCTCCACAGTTGGTCAGCTGATTGACATCAGGCAATGCGGCAGGGAGCATAGGGTGATGATGTGATCATACATTGAATGTATTTTCATAATATAAACAGATGATATAACTAACATTTAGTGAATTCTCCAATGAGTGAAATAAATGCAAACACTTCTATGATTCTTTTGCCAATGCAGCAAACCTTTCTTAGAAAGATACTAGGAATTTGGGATGTTAGATATGAGATTTTTGTATGCCCAGAGTTGTACAACTGCCTGCTATTCATTATCTACTAATAATACTCTAACCCTGTCTACTCTTAAAGGACTTTCTGAGATAATATTCCAGACAAACCAGAATGTAAAGGGAAAGAGAACAAATTAAAAGAATTTGTGGTTTTTAAAATTTGACTGTCTTCATTTTGTCAATCAGCAAATGATAAATGCTCACTCTTCATTTTCATATTCATGATTTACATATTTCATTTTGCTTTTCTTAAAGTGTTCCTCATAACAATAAGTTCTATAGAGATACATGGCTTGAAAAAGCTTAGAAAATGCTTTCTTGGAGGCATTTCTGGAGGCAGTTTGATAAATTCAATACATTTGATTAATAGATTATATATGTTTTATTTTCAAAATAGTCTGTGACTTAAAATTTCTGATGTAAAGTGTGAATAAATTTCTGAGGAGGGTATGACAAAGAAGATACCAAAAAAAATAATAATAACATTTTACTTTTGAGAAAGTAATTGAGAAAAATTTTAGGGGAAGAGTAAAGTAGGAAAGGTAAATAAGATTAGATATTAATTCCAGCTGATGGGCCTGAAGCATATAACCACTTTTCCTTTAGGTCAAGGAAAATGCACTTTTGAACTTAATTTTTTTTAATATATGTAGCTTGATAAATAGTATTGTGACAACCAGGAAAAAACTTTCAAACTTACTAATAGCACCACCCACACTCACTGAATTTTTAGACTTCTTCTGGTGTTATCTTTAGAAATGTTTTCTTTGAATCATTTATTCCTAGTAGGATACTTGCGGTAGCTTTCCTTACCTGGGTCACTACAAAAGTTTTGAGACAGATTATCTTATGTTTTATTATTTCACTTCCAAGAAACAGGGTCAACATTGTCCTTTAATCAGTGTTATTGGAGGGCTTCATTTGCTTCTGTCCATGAAGATTTTATGTTTCTTAATTTCTGGGTCTGTCAAAACTTTTGTAATAACCCACATATAATAGCCAGAAAGGGAAACGCTGCATCTAACCTACTCTTAAGTCTTCACTGAGTTCAAAATAATTTATATGGTTGATACCAATAATAGGTAAAGATGTTATAGATTTGACAGGACTGTTGACCAGCTCACTTACATACATTTTAGACACTTTCACACTCACTTGTGAATAGTTCTCCCTAAGTATTTAGATTTAGCAATTTTAATCAAAAAATGAAAGAAGTGAATTAAAGGAAAACATTTCAGGGGCCACATTTCACAGTGTGAAATAAAGATACTTTCCCGAGACTGAGAATCTCCAAGCAAAAAGCTTGTAAATATAACTTTGAGGAAATTATTAGTCACCTTGGTGTAACTCTAGGATCAGTAAAAGCTCTCTATGCTAACCTTGATAACAAAGCAACTGCAGAAATCCTTAGCTAAAGGATAGATAGTAAAATACCACCACTTTGGGGTTGGCTTTGAAATTTTGTTTCCTCAAGAACAATTGCTGATCAACTCTTTTATGTCAAGTAAACTACTGTGTCCTGAAAACACAAAAACAAATCAGGCCTATTCACTCACCTTCAAGGAACTCTTCATCTAGAATGGGCGGTTAACTAGAGCTCTATAATGCAGTGAAACATAGAATGCTTATAATATATCAGCAAAGATGTTTGACTTAAATTTAAGATTAAACAGGGAAGACACTTATTATCTCTAACAAATCCAGATGTAGTATATTTTCACAGTTAATTAAGTGGTCACATTATGTTATCACACACACCGAATTTTTATATTTCTAACTTTGCCTTCCTCAACTTGTTGGATTTTTAACCCTTAAGCTTGTCCCTTGATGGATTCAAAGTGGCTGTAGCATCTCCAAACAATTTTCACCACAGTCTCTAAAGACAGGGCAAATTGACCTTCTCGTGTCTACCTTTCAAAGCTTATAAATCTTTCCCAGAAGACTTCTTCCATTTCATTGGCCAGAATTTCATTACATATCTATTCTTAAGCCAATCACAGGCAAGGGAAAAAGGAAAGCAGGTAAGGAGAGGTATGATCAAAATGAAGACATATAAAAATGTAATGCCCTCAGGGAGCTGTAAACAGACCAGCATGATAGCAGCCAGGGGTATGAGAGGCTCAGGGAGGGAGAAGATTGAACAGGTAAGAAGCTGCCAGATCACAAACAGCTTGCAGTTCCACACTAACAAGTTTCAACAGGTGCTCCTCAACTTACAATGAAGTCATGGCCCAGTAAACTCAGTATAAGCCGAAAATGTGGTAAGTCAAAAATGCATTTAGTATGCCTAATCTACCAAACATCATAGTCTTGCTTAGCCTATTTTAAACATACTTAGAGCATTTACATTATCATATAATAGGGTAAAATCATCTAACACAAAGCCTATTGTTTTGAATAGTGCCTGTAATTTATTGAATACTGTGCTGAAAGTGAAAAACAGAATGGTTGTGTGGGTAATCAAAGTATGGTTTCTACTGAATGTGTATTGTTTTCACATCACTGTAAAGTCAAAAAATCTTAAACTGAACCATTGTAAGTTAGGTTGTTGATCTTTAATTCCACAGCCAATTTAAAACCACGTGGTGTTTTTGGACAAGGGAGTGTAGCACATACATATTTCTTTTGTTAGTGTATGCCAGTGGAACCTAGCTTCAAGGAGTCCCAGTAAGAGATGGTATGAAAATGCCGAGATTAAGAGAACTACAGTGACCAGAAAGAAAAGGAATGACATAGAAGTACTAATTGTGACATGAAAATATATTGGAGAGTGAGTGGGTAGGAATACATAATAAAGACACTCACATGGGCCTTGTTTAGTTAAGTACCATTTATCAGGATAAGGTATATGAGAAGGAGAGACTATCTGGGAAAGAGGTTAAATGGTTCCATCTTGGAAATTCTGATTTTAGAGTACCAATGAGTGGATAACAGATATATTGGTACACATGTTTGAATTTTAGGAAGATAGACTGGGCTAACAATGAAGATTTGAAATTGGTCTGTATAGTTCATCACCAGAAAAGGTCGTCTTTATTTGGCACTGGTTCAAATACACATAAATTTCAGTTAACATTGTTCAGCAAAATAATCTCTCTCTCAAAACATGGTTCAAATTTCACTTGCCCTGGCATAGTAACTATGTTAGTTACATAAAGTACAAATTTGGCTACTAACACTTCATTCTACAAATCATGACATAAATAATATTTGCACATCATGATCATTGAACAATCATATGCCATTTCTGTCAAAGGTTTTGGTTATAGTCAATGCACATGTGTTAGTCAGTTAATACAAAGGCAGAACGTTGTATAATTATGCTGTCTCCTTGTCTCCCAGGGATAAACCAATTTGACATTTTATAAAAATGTATAGTTGAAATACTAGCCAATTAGAATAAAAAATAATAGCATAGAAATAAGTGATTACCTTGGAGATAAAATTTGAGTCAGACATCAGTAGATTTTTATAGAAACCGTTGTTGACCATGGATATATTTGAAAGATTCTGGATATGCAGGCAAAGAAACTTAGTGAAGCTCAACTTCTCCATAGTTTGAGGAAAGAGGTTGTGATGAAAAAGGTGAAGATGTCTCAGAGGAAGACATACTGAAAAAGCAAACAAATGAACAACACAAAAAGCCTTCACATTCAATAAAATCTAGTAGGTATTTCTCAACATTTAAAGTTCAATGGACAAAATGTTAGAGATTAATTTAACTTAGAAGGCAGAATGACAACTTGCTAAAGCAACAAAAGCTGCTGCTCCATGGCTGAAATTTATTAACAAAACAAGAAGGAAGATAGCACTGTTCTTATTACTTTGCATGATTTTGGATTTCCAGGTATTCCTTTGATAATCAGATAAAAATAAGGATTAAACAAACTCTCCACTTACACTAACGCTCTACTCCATATTCCCAATTTTGGTCCTTCTGTGTGGAGGAGACAAGCACTAGATGCCTCTTGAAGCCCCACTCCCTGTTCTTTACAGGGTTTTTTGAGGCTCTGTCACAGAGGCAGGTTGACTGCCCATGTAGCTGGGCTCAGACCCCAGCACTTTCCGATGTTGTTCTGACAATGCACGACCCAAAGTCCCAACTTTATATCACATTGCTGAACCCAAGGACCCTAGGCAAACAAACAAATTCCTATTAGGTGTGAAATTCCAGTGGCTTAGAAATTATTTCCCAAAAGCTGGGGGCAAAGGCTAGAACATTTCTTGGATATGCTTAAATTTTGTACTATACACTGATTCTCTCAATCTAGGAAAAAAATCAACAAATTCCTAAGAATCTTTTTTTTTTAATTTAATCACCATAATCAAATGTTTATAATACATAACACTCTGAACACAATCTAGATCACATTTTGGCCCCGTCCTATCCACAGAGCCATACAACCAGCCAGCTGCCCTCCGGTGGAACTGCTGTCACTGATGATGCCTTTGTCATACTGCATTGGCCCATGTTAGGGGGTGATATAAAGAGGAGCATTAGGACAGTCATCGCGGTGCCTGGGAAGGATTTTGCCCAACATATTCCACAATATGTTCCTTAATAAAAACTCTCAGAAAAATTATTTTTTAAAGCAATGTGTATCATAATTGATCATGTTTTCCTCCTTATGTTAACTGCTAAGAACTTAAAATCAAAGATGTAGTCCAACTTTAGTCAGAATACAGTTTGTGTCAATTGGAATGAGGTCAGCAGCAAGCAACCCAAACTAAAATTAATAGTTACTTAAAACAACCAGATGCTTTCCTCTCCTCTGTTAAGAAATCTGCAGTGCACAATTCTCGGTACTGATTTTGCAGCTTTGATTTCAGAGCCTAGGGTAGGAGATCTCTGGGTGTTTGCCTGGTCTTACCCCCAGCTACAAATGGCTCCAAGAGCTTCAGACATTATGTTTTCATTTCCTATTCAAAGGTATAAAGCATGGGTGCAAGGGTTTTTGCCAGAGAATAATTTTTAAAAATCATTTCAGAATTACTAGAAAGTAAAAAAATTTTTTGATAAATTTCCAAACATTTCTGCTCAACCTCCTTAGCCAGAATTGCAGCAGTGACAACCCTAGGGCACAAGGACTTGGGGCAGTGCAGATTAGCAGACGGGTAAAAATGGCTTTGCGGAAGCAGGAGGGCATTTTTTTTTTTTTGCCATGTTAATTTTCATAAATGCTGTCTATACTGTCTTTGCTCATAATTCTGTTTACTTTTGTTTTTATATTTTATGTTCAAGTCATTTTCTTACTTTCAATGCATTTTTATCTTCCTTCACTGCATGTAATTTTTTGAAACCTCTAAAATCTTTTTGGAGTGAGATATGTATCCGTCCATATACGCACATATGTACAAAATGAACTGGTTCAGTTGCTTCTCTATAACACATTCTATAGACATTCACTTGAAAATATTTATTGGCTTAATTTCCACACCCATCACTAGATAACTTCCTATGACGTCAGAATGCATTTTGTACTAGCAAATACTATGGGGAGGCAGTTTTAAAGTTTATGAACCATAACGAGCAATGTTGCTTTAAAAATTAGTAAGATTTTTCAAATATTCTCCTTCAGATGGCCTCATGACAGGAACATTTTCATCTTGTTTTCTTTCATGCTTGTTCTCTGATCCCAGTGGGATTATCAGTGAACCATGAGATTACTGATCCAGGAAAAATAGCTTCTGTGTACCCCAGCTCATAACTCAGCCGGGCAATGCAGGGCCACATTCTAACTCTCCTGCCTTTCCTGGCAAACAAATGGTCAGTTTTATTTGATTATTGGCATGTAATGTGTGGATTTGAACGAGAGAGGAGTTGATCAAAGCAGAGAGAAACAGGATATAAAGCCAAAAGTTCTTATTTTAATCTGATGTATTTCTGATTTGATTATAAAAATAGAACAAGGATTTAAAGATTTAAAGAACTGTGAAAATGCACTGGTGGAGGGGAGAACTGGCACTCATAATCATTACCAATCTAGCACCAATGTTAATAACATATATTAAATATAATGTAGCTATATAGAAAAAACATAATCATTGACAATATGGAAAAACTTCAAGTGAACTGGTATTAATAAAAGATATTAAATACAATATAGTTGTATAGCTATACTTTCTGACTAGAGTTTGGAGGGCAATCTTCCCGAGAGGTAACCTATCTTTTCCAATTTATTTTAGGATTAAGAAGAAATAAATGACTTTGAAGGTAATTGAAATATAACTTTAAAAGAGAGAATCTCCAAATGTCTTGATAAATGGCAGTAATGTTTTTAAAATGTACATGACTTTTCAGTATG
>NW_003852488.1:3280514-3286145 GCF_000181295.1 Otolemur garnettii | reverse complement strand
TTGTTGTTCATGTGACAAAAACTAAAGCCCTTGATTCATTTAAACTTTAGTGATAGGTATTGTTTTAAAGGTCCTTTCCAATATCGTTCTTAGATTTAAAATGATAATAATACGTTTATGAAAATACAATTGAGATCACATCCAAACATCGATGGCCACTATGGAAAATAATTTGTACAAATAGACAAGCACGGGTAGAGAGCATTTTGCCACTGGTGTGTTAGGGCATCTGTGCAATTACAAAGAGGTAATGAAAAGATTGTTTCATATACCATATGTGTGGAATAGTTGAGGTCCACTTTTAAGCAAGAAAAGCCAACTTAGTATGCATTACTAAGTAGTGACAAATAGCCATTCTTTGAATGTAAATTCGATTTGGGGAAATATCCCAAAGTCCTTGGTACCCAAAGAATGAAGGAAGTGACTGGCTCTTTAAATCTCTTGCCTGTAAAATTGCATGGAGTTCCATTTTAAGTAGACTAGACTTTCTGACTAAAGAGTTTGGAAGACACTCTTTCCTAGAGGTAACCTATCTTTTCCAATGTGTTTTGAGAATAAGAAGAAATAGATGTGGGTTTGAAGCTACTTGAAATATAACTCTAAAAGAGAGAATCTCCAACTGCCTTTATAAAAGTTAGTACTGTTTTAAAAATCTACACAACTTAAAGATGTGGCAATATTGAAGGGAATGGCCCTATGGATCTTTGAATTCTGATTGACATGCATTTCTAAAAAATTAATAATATAAAAGCTCTTCCTTCAGGCTAGTAGGTATCAGTTATTCAGCAATATTTCACCCACATTTTAGTGGCTAAGGGTGAATAGACTCCAGTTTTACTCAGGCAAGGAGAAAGCTTGTGGAAAGCATTACTGTGCTGATTCTGAGTTCTAGGAGTTCTCTCCAGAAATCTTGGTTTCCCAGAAGGTAGGTCTTACCTACAGTTTGGCTGGCGGGCTGGCAGCTTTCCAGATCCAACTTGTTCTCAGCACAGGCTCATCTCTGGATTACTTGGAAAAATTATTTGTGAGCAATGATGTCCATTACTTTCTAAGATCTTGGCTTTAGATAATATACGTCTCAAAATTAAGAGAGGGATGTGCTATCATTCTTTACAAAACTGTGAGTCTGCAAAGTCAGGGGTAGATTATACATGTGTAATGAAAATCAAAGGAGAAAAACTTTTGTTCTTTGCTCTCAGTATCTTCTGTATTTTCTTTACCCTTACTATAGATATTCACTTGTCTCCATAGCTTTTTTCCACTTATTATTATGCCATTAATTTTCTACTTTCCCCTGGAGACTGTTTGGTTCCATTGAATCTGAGCCATTTTTACATGGTTTGACTTTCTATTTCTATTAAAAGAGCAAGAAAAAAATTTCATAGATCTTACAGTTACATGTAAAACACATTTAAATCTATATCTATGTATTCCAATCTAGTAAGTATAATTTATATCTTTGCCTTCCATATATAGTCAAAGAAAATGCTGGTTATTCATTTAACCTGAAATGAAATTATCTTGCTTTACCTAGTATAGACCAGGGGGTAGAATAAAATTAGGTGATTTTTAAATAGACTAATGGAACATAATTACTTCCAAATAAATTTTCCTTACTCTTGGTGCTAAGAATAATTTTATGAACAAGACCATCAATGATGCTTGCAGCTGTTAAAATCACCCTTAATTTGGTTTGTGTCTTTACATAACTGTATCACTGTGAGCTCATCACTGTAAGGCATCATATTTTTTTCATTTTATAATATATATAAAAGAAGACATTTTATGAGTATTATGAATATTGTTCAGGGTCATTTTGATTAATTACTATTTACAAGCTGTGTAACATTAATACTGAAAAAAAAAAATAAAGTGTCTAGCATCAAGGACCTTAGTTAGATGGTGGTTATTTACTGAGACAGATCCTACCATTTATTTTCCAAATCAATGGAATCATCCGTAGGGCATGATAAATAATTATTGTTGCTCATTGCACAAAATATATTTCTATAAATAAGTACTCAGATTTTCCAATAGTCATCTTATCATGATGTTGCACGTAATTTTTTCTTTATTTTCTTTTACCAAATTCCTGCTTCCCTTGTGTGGCTCAGTTTTTCAATCTTGGATATATGATTAAACGTAAGCAAGGGAGCATGATCTTTGTTTAGAAGGGTCTTCTTTGTAATCACCTTTTCTGAGGGCTAAATTTTTCCCAGCTGCATGTTGCTACAGAAAGTAATTAAATGTAATAGGAGCAGCCCTTAATATATAGCCACTGAGGGAAATAATTACATTTAAAATAAAAGCCACCGCTTTTAAATGGAGATATATGCCACTGCTGCATGTCCCCAATAAGACAGCCATTCACAAGAACTACGTGGAGGTATTTTTCTTCCCTTTATTCTGTCTATTTTTCTTGTATAGAAAAAGTAATCTCTTTGTTGAGAACATCACTGTCCTCCTGACAAGCACTCTGAGAATACTTTTTCTTTCTTTCTTAAACGCCTTTATTAAGCCTCAATAGCACGTCTTTTGGTTTTTGTTTTAGCTTCTGCTTCGTCACTCCCATCTGCTGCAAAATAAAGCATTTAAGACATTAATTTGCCTCTTAGAATCTAATGAGATATTGATTTTCACCGGATCTTGATTTTAGATAATACACTTCTCAAAATCAAGAGAGGGATGTGTTATCATTCTTTACAAGACTGTGATATTCTGCAAAGTCAGAGGTAGATTATACAGGTGTTATTGCTTAGATGAAAATGAAATCAAAAGATCAAACTAGGTTAAATTTTGTGAATAACATAAATCATTTTCAAAAAATTTAAATTAATCAGAGTCATTTGTCTTCTAAAATAAAGTGAATAAAACTAACATGGTTTCAGGAAAGGCATTGTCTCTGCCATGTAAAAGGTTAGAGACACTTTTGATAGTTGCAGGTTTAGTAGATTGATAATAGAACGATAATAGAATCAGAACATGTGATTGATTCTAAGTGGGGTCACCAAAACACTGCACTTATCTCTCAAAATGATGCTGAATTGGTCTCATTGTATAAATCGAGGAGAATATCTAGCTAGGTGATTTTAAGTGAGGCAAATGGTAGAAGCAATTTCATTTCCACTTACTTAAATTTGGTTAACATAATTCCCAAGATACTATGTAATTCAAAATTTAAAGAAGTTGATATTAGTTATCTTCCAACATTTTTTCAACAAAAATGTTTCATTTTAAAAAGAGAATTTATGCTGTATTTCTTTGACTATTTTTCTAAAATGCTCTATGCTACTTAAGTGAAAATAAAATTAAGTTAGGTGTCAGAACATCATCAGTGGGTGACTCAAGTACACTTATTCCTCACGAGTTTAGTTAGTGCAGAATAAATGACATAATCTTAAAACAATGTCTGCTACCTAGAAAGCGCCCAGTTAATATTAGGTATGAATAATATTTACCTGATCTTTAAGTAATAAAAATGTAAAAAGAAATATTGCTTTAATCATTGATTTAAAAGAAAAAAATTGCCAAAACTTCACTGTACAAAAACCACCATGTTAATAGCTGAGGGAGATATGGAGGTCAAATGCGCTTGACTGTCTATAAAGATTGTGTATCTGGAGGGGAGGCTGAGGCTGGTGGATTGCGTAAGCTCAGGAGTTCGAGAGATGCCTGAGCAAGAGCAAAACCCTGTCTCTACTAAAAATAGAAAACTAGCCAGGTGTTGTAGCAGGCGAGACTACTCAGGTAGCTAAAGCAGGAGGCTTGAGCCCAGAAGTACGAGGTTGATGTGAGCTAGTCTGCTGCATGGCACTCTAGCCTGGGCAGCAGTGTGAGACTCTGTCTTTAAATAAATAAATGAATTAGAATAAAGATTGTATATTCCAGAAGGTGAAATAAGATATGTTATACACAATTTTTCTTGTATTATTTATTTTACATGCATTATCTCTGTTTATCTCCACATATATTTCTCCCCATATGTAATATAAAAATATGTTATACAGTCATACATTTGTGTCGATCTATACTAGATTATACATAAAGATAGATCTATAGATATATTTATATACACATTAAAACATATCTCCACATCTATAAATGTAGATATTAAGAGAGAAATGCAAGGGAGTAATGAGAACATGGCATTGGAAAGATCAGAAGTGGACAGTCTTTAATGTAAAAGCATGCCTTACTGCATGGTGTTGAAATGTGAGAATTCATTTAGGGCATTCATCTTTGATATTTCTATCCTAGATATTATTATAACTTTCTTAGGCAATTTTGTAAATGGTGTATTATCAGTAATTTTATAACATTTGCAATGAGTGGTCATTATGTTTCAATCAATCAAACTAGAATACTAAAGTCATTCCGTCTTCAATACACACTCCTATTTTTGATATTCTTCCAACATCATTTAATAGTATTATTTATACTCATAATTAAAGAACACTCATTGCTATTATTGATAGAAAATTATTGTTACTAAGAAAATTATTAATACTATTATTGATTATAGTAGTATTCTATCAATATTATTATTGATAGAAAATTATTTTCATCTTCCATTGTAGTATAAACGACCATTTATTCTCCAGAGCAGGAATAAGAACATACAAAAGTCTAGTACCTGTTATATAAGAATAAGAGGTTGTAGAAAGACCAGATAAAGTATGTATTCAAAGAATTAAATTTATAAACATTTAGGGGGATAGCTTTCTGTTAAGCAGACAGATATAAATCTGACAAATACTGAAAAATACTTTTACCATTCTACACAGCATACTTTTCCAAGCAGACACATTCTTTTATGTAGTAACTGAAATCTGGTCATAAATATAGTAACCATCCATTTCTTATAAAATTTCAAAGTAAAGATATGTGCATATGAATTTGAAAATATTCCACAGAGAGCCTTTTATGAATATATGCAAGCAATTTATTACTCGCTGAAGGTGATCGTTTTGAGGGTGAAATTATTCTGCTGACACATTTTTATGATATTGCCCAGAATGCATTACAAACCGTAATGGAGGTCATTATTTCTAAAAGCCCATAAACTCGGAATAGTTTATAGCTTTGTAAAGTCAATTTATTATACAACAAAGAAAATATTCAGATGTAGATTTGTATCTTATACTGAAACTTTTTCCTTAGTATAAACAGAATCTCTTCTTTTAGAGAGCAAAATGGAATCCACAATTGGCCATAAGAGGGAAGCTAAATGGAAGTTTTTAAAGCTCTAAGTAATTTATTACTTATATTTTATCCAATCATATTGATTGTGCTGAAATTTAATTCCTATTTTATATTTTACCCTTCTATACTTTTAAAGTTACTAATTTCTCTGTTTACTTTTGCCATAATGTATTTCATTAAAAGTATTAGTAATAAATGTCATTTACTTTTTCTTTGGAAATATTTAGAGTTCCTTTGGCTAGATTAATTTTAAATAAAGTAATCACCATATGCCATAGCTTGATCTAAAGTCTTTCCATATATTAACTAATTTAACTTAGTTAAAAATTAAATATATATACATACCTTCCAGAATTGTACCACAATAATGTAACACACAATGATTTCTTCTGAATTTGGCTCTTATATATAACAAGTCAAATATCTTAT
>NW_003852488.1:3278201-3280109 GCF_000181295.1 Otolemur garnettii | reverse complement strand
CCAGTCCAAATGTCCTTCTGGTAAAATAATTATTTTTCTCTTCTGGGTAGATAACAAGTAATGGATTCTGGGATCAAATGGAAGGTCCACTTTTAGTTCTTTGAGAATTCACGGAAGCAACCCAAGTGCCCATCAATTCATGAGTGGATTAACAAATTGTGGTATATGTAAGCCACGGAGTATTATTCAGCCATAAGAAAAAGTGGAAACTTTGCATCTTTTGTGTTTACCTGGATGGAGTCAAAACACATTCTTCTTAGTAAAGTATCACAGGAATGGGGAAAAAGAAGTGTTTGATCTACTCATTATTAAACTAATATATAAGAACTCCATGCATAACTACTCAGTATTAAACTGTTTAATGTACTCATATGAAAGTAATATATAAAGAACTACATGCAAACATTGGGAAAAAAATGATTATAGTCTAGAGAGTGGGGAGGAAGCGGAGGGGAAGGTGATTGGCAAGCTCTCACCTAATGTGCAGGATGTAAGAGTGTTCAGCACACCCCTGGTTGAAAGGCTCAACTACAACTTGAACTTTACCTTAGAAATGAAAACAGTGTACCCTAAACATTTGTACCCTCATATTAATCTGAAAGAGAAAAACATCCTGTTATTTTTAATGCCTAGATCTTATAGATTCTAAACCCAGAGACTGGTATTTATCAAAGCTGCCTCTACTTGTCAGAATTTGAACTACAATCTTTCTTCCCACTACCACAACTTGACATACAACCCTTACTTTCTAGCTTCCTAGCTACTGCTTTTGGTGGGGGTCTTGGAGCCTTTCTTTGAGGGTGTCCAGTTTAGGGCTAGAATCATGACTTAATGTGAAGATCTGGAAAATCTGTTGCATGTTCTCTCCTCTTGAGGATTTTGCACTCGGACTCTAGTCTTTTTGGCAGCCCAGAGAACCAGCAGATTTTCCCATTAGTCCTCTAAGCTTGCTCTACCCCCACGGCCATACACTGTTGTTTGCCCAATGCCCCTAAGAATAAAGCTTAGAGGAGTGTGCAGCTCACCCTGTGAATGTTCTTTCTTTTAGGGCTCACAGCCACATCAGTCTGCTTGATAGTTCTCAGCACCTTCAAACAGTTACTGAATATTTTTTATTCAGCCTGCATGACTGCTTTCAGAGGAAGCTTCAGTTCTTTATCAAAGGCCACTTTGTCGTAGCCAAAATTAGATGTTATGGATCGGTCTTTAGCTTCCAAATTAATTCTAGAGAAAATTCATAAATTTCCTCAGAACAAAAGTGCACTTGAATTTTAAGTGTATCTGCATAGAATTCATGTTTGAATTTGTAGAAAATTTACATCTTTATAATATTAATTCATTCCAGATAATATCATGGAAAATAAAATCAGATTATATTCTTTTATGTTATTAAGGCTTTAAATTTTCTACATGGAGACCATGTGTATAGTAAGTTTTAATTTAGGTATTTTATAGTTGTAGCTAATTGATAAGGAAATTTATCAATTCTGTTTTCTAGTTGAAGAGTATTGGAGTGAAGAAATGCTAGTTTTTGCTAAATTTTTAAATTAATAGCTGGTGTTTATCTTAGCTTACAAGTTACAATTAAATCATCTACAAATAAGGATTTTTACCCTTTCCTTTCAATCCTTGCATTGTTTATTTTACTTTTGAATTCTTTATAGCTTTGACCAGTCTTTTAAGTACTATCTTAAAGCTCAGTGGGATCATGGGTATCCTTGTTTTTTCCTAAATTAAATGGATTAAGTGTAAGTTCTATTAAAAATAGCATTTCCTGAATTTTTATAAAGAGTAACTTGTGGGAGGCGCCTGTGGCTCACTGAGTAGGGCACAGGCCCCGTATATGGAGGGTGGCAGGTTTGAAACCATCCCCGGCCAAACTGCAACACCAACAACAAAATAGCTGGC
>NW_003852488.1:3258429-3278078 GCF_000181295.1 Otolemur garnettii | reverse complement strand
AAAAAAGTAACTTGTATCAATTATAGGAATTTTCATTCTATTCTCAGTTTGCTGATAAAAATTTTTCAATAAAAAGAATTGGAAGTGAAATTGATCAAAAGATATTTTGTAAGTCAATTGATAGATGATTTTTCTCATTAATCATATGGCAAATTGTTTTGATGGATTGTTCTGATGGTTGAAACTTTTTTACATTTAATTGACAGGCTGCCTTTGATTGTGATTCTTAAATAAACTGTTGAATCCTATTAACTAATAGTTTTAACACTGTTTCCATGCACATTTATATGTAGAATGTGGCCTATTTCATTTAACCTAAATTGCAAATGTAAGTTTTCTATTCCCTTGAAATGTTTTCTCTTTCTATACAAAAGACTCTTGGAAAACAGAGTACATCAGTTTGAAACTGTGGTCAGATATCAAACTCAGACGCCATCTGTACTGTTTTACAATTATAGTTTATAATATGTTCCTCTTTAAAATAAATCATTAGAATTACATCACCATTAAAATTGTGGATCATTAATACATTTAAAAAGAAAAAGGCAGACTAAGGACAGAAAAAGAACGTAGATATACCAGGACTGAAGGTAAACATGTTTTCCAAAATTGGATTTTAAATTTGACACAAAACTTCTTGGCAGTAAGAATAAGAAGATTTAAAGAAAAAACAAGCAATTTACGTTGCTCTTTTGCTTAGTGATTCTTTTTTGGGAGAGATTTTTTTCCTAGTAAAAAATTCTAAACAAATGTTCATCTATAGGGAGAATTTTTTGGAGAGCGCATGTGATGATGTCCCTAATGATGATGAGATCAGCTAATATCAAATATTTATTATGTATGTGGTTTTGTGTGTGGTGCTCTGATATTTTACTTCATCCTTGTATCAAGAATTATATTCTGACTTTAAAAATGAAGCAAATAAATTTGCAGAAGATGCTTCATTTGAACATGTGACTAATAATATGAGGTCAATTCTGTTTCTGTCTCAGAAGCCCCCATTCTAAAATTCACTGCCATTTTGCTATACCACTTTTCTTTTCCTTATCAACCTGCCTATAATAAATTCAGAAGAGGATCTATTTTTTGCAATGATATATTATGAAAGATTACAACCCATAAAATTTATTGACTGAGGAATTCAAACAACAAAATTTAACTTCCAGAGATCCAGTCAAGGCTTAACCAAGTGTTTGGAGAAATTCACGACCTGATTTTTTTTAACTACATATTTAAAAAATGAATTTCAAAATGAAATTTTAAAACTATCTAAATACTCATATTAAAAAGAAAAGTTTTATGATTGAAGGCATAACTTCGATTGCAGAAAATATAAAGTTTTCTAAGTAAACTATGAAGTTCTTCAATGGCATGTGAGGTCTTTGCTAGATGAATGGTCCCCCTAGCGTGAGCTCCTCTTCCCATCACCTTTGTTACCCAAAATGGCCCTTTTCTATCCTCTCTAAATATCATAATAGTTACCTTTTTAAAGTGCTCTGACATTGTGATATTTCATACTGCTCAATGAAGACAAGTTCATATGATTTCATGTCATATGCCTGGGGAGAGAGTGGAAATTTATTATTAAAGTTATAAAGGGTTGGCATGGGGGCTCATGCCTATAATCCTAGCTCCCTGGAAATCTGAGGCCGATAAATCAGCTGAGCTCAGGAGTTTGAGACCAGCCTGATCCAGAGACCCGTCTCTAAAAATAGCAGGAGGCAGGTGCCCGTAGTCCTAGCTACTTGGGAGGCTGAGGCAAGAGGTACACTTGAGCCCAGGAGCTTGAGGGTGTGGCACTCTACCAAGGGCAACAAAGTGAGAGTCAGTCTCAATGAAAAAACAAAGTTGTAAAGCCATGTCCAGTCCTTTTGTGCAGATGGGAAGCCAACCATGCTGCATATGGAAATAGGCCTCTGTGGTCCAGACAAGGAAAGAAAGAACTTTTCTAAGAATATTGTTCAGTCAACTCCCATTATTGAGCAGCAGTACCAAAGAACTAACATAACCTAAACCACGTTACATCAGGAAAGGACTTTGAGGTCATAAAATTTGCCCACTACAATCGTATAACAATCTCAGGACTTTCCCTATTTGCCTTGGTGGGGGGAGGGGTCATCATCTTCTAATCAGTCTATTTTTTCTTATATTCAGTTACACATTTTATTAAGGACATAGAAGCATTAAGGCACATCAGTCCCCTAATAAATAGAAATAATACCCCCATGCCAAACTGTAATGTCATATCAGTATACTCGAGCTACTGCAAAAGGAAATAAGCTGTGTTAAAATACTTCTAATATTTCTACTTATTTTATTTACTGATTTCTACTTAGGAATAAGTATATTTTCTATAAATATATATATACATATATATATATATATATATGAGACCATTTCCTTTCTTTATGTTTAGCTGTGATTTAAGGATTCATTTTCTGAATAAATTTAGAAAAGATATTATGTAATAAGGAAGAATGTGAAGATTTTTGCCTTTTTAACTATCTGGCTTTTAAAATCCAGTAACTACATGATGCTCAACAGATCTCCAAGTTTATGGGCCCAATAAAATGTAGAGTAATGTTTTCTAAATGAGGTTCTGGTGGTAAAGTTTTTCCTCCTTTTATTTAAGAGAAAAAATATAAATTTTCTGGTTTTGTTATGTCCAATGGTAAAACTTGCCCTTTTGGGGTAGTATCTTCTTTCTGTGTGTGTGTGTGTGTGTGTGTGTGTGATGTGAGTGTGTGTTTTTTATTTCCTAAATAATACTATATTTTGGAATGACTAAGTTTGCTAGATGTGGTTTCCTAAGGATCAAATCATCATGTCAAATAAAATCCGGTAAGTTTGTACATTTATGTTTCCTTGAATGACTTAAAAAATAAGTATACATTTTTTATAATGAAGAATTCCTTTTGTTTCTGGCAAACCCCATCCTCCTGTGTGTGATGTGTGAGGAATGTACATACAATGACAATGATCAGCATATTCTAACATCCTAAACACCTTCTCCTGGAATATAATATCTCCCTGCTTCAGCCCAAGATGAGTCAGAAGCCAACTTCAGGACCCTGGCCTGCCGTGATGGCCCGTGGTACCATGACTAGAGAAAACTCCGTGTATAGGTGTCTAGTCACAGAAGACTTCTGTCTTAATGCAAAACTTGGAGTTGGACTAGACATCTCTCAGATTTTCAAATAAGAAGAGATATGCATAAAGGGAGATATATATTATTTTCATATATTGAAAAATGCAATAATGTTAATATATACATTTTCTCAATTTTTTCTATATATTTAAATGATATTCCAATCACTATACGACCTGTTTTTGTGCATGAATTGACAAGATTTTAAAATTTGTATAGAAATGCAAAGGATATAGAATACTAAAACTAATTTTAAAAAATAAAAAAAAAATGTAGACAACTTAGACTACCAGATATCAAAATTTAGTATGAATTGGTAGTAACCAAAACAATTTTCTATTATCATTAAAATATGTAATAGAGAAATGGAACAGAATCAAATGTACTGAAATAGGCCTGCATGTATATTGTCACTTTCCCTAAAGGTGACAAGAGTGACCAGGGATAGAAATTTAACCTCAGTTCTTACCTCATGCCATACCCAATGCTGAACTGAAAATACGTCATAGATATAAACAACAAAGGAAAAAAAACAAGAATTCTAGGACAAAATACCCTGACCTTTGGATAGGCAAATTTTCCATGTCATGACATGAAGTCATTAAGCATAAAAGTAATAATATAATAAATCGGATGAGGAAAATACTGAGAGCTGCTAAATGAGGGGAGCAAATGAGACGCTACCACATTGGTATCAGGAGAGAAAAATTGTGTAGTCACTTTGGAAAATAGTTTTATAATTTCTTATAAAGTTAAAAACACATTTATTGTGGAATCCAGAAAATCCACTCTTGAGGGTGGACCCAAGAACAATAAAAACAGGCACTCACAAAAATGCACATAAATATTTCTGACGGCTTTACTGATAGTAGCCAAAATTGGAAACAATCTAAATATCCATTAACAAGTGAATAACTAGGCCAACTGTGATATATTAACACCATGGAATTTTACCCAGCAGTAATAAGAGTTAACTGTTTAATAACATGGATGGATTTAAAAAACTACTGAGTCAGGCACAAAGTAGCCTTCATTAAGTGTTTTATTTACTGTGAAATTCTTAAGTAAGCAAAATTAATCTGCAGTGATAGAGACTATACAGATCATTCCTTACCACAGTCACAGGTATTCACAGGGAAATAATAAACCTTTTTCTTTTTTTTTTTTTTGGCCAGGGTTGGGTTTGAACCCGCCACCTCTGGTATATGGGGCCAGCGCCCTACTCCTCTGATACACAGGCACCGCCCCAAGGAAATAATAAATCTAAATACAGTACTCCTCAGACTGGTATGGTATGTCATACCATACATAAAATGTAATTCTGGATGGGTTTATATCCATCTATGACAGGCCAAAAAAAACCAAGATTCTAGAAAATAACAGAGAATATATCAATGTGGTAAGCAATTTTTTTTAGCAGGATATAAAAAACTAAATATAAAGGAAAATATTGATATGTGTAAAATGGCCTACATTGAAATTAAGAATGTCCCTTAAAAGTCACTTTTAAAAGAGTAAATGTCAAGCCGTTCTCAATACGTATACTGATGAATGTTTGGTTTCTAAGATATAAAAGTTTTCCTACAACTCAAAGAGAAAAGATAATAAAAGGACAGAGAAGGAAAAAAACTTAAAAATCACTTTGCAGGGATCTTTTAAAATAAAAAATAGCTCAACCTTATTAGTCATTAGGAAAATACAAATTAAGAGCACACATATATTTGGACGCTTCCACCAGAAAAGCTATTTTAAAAGACTGAAAATACCAAGTGTATATCAAGTAGGGAAAACATGTGTAAAATGGTTCTCTTCTACAATGTTGGAGCATAAATCAATAAAACTACGTTGGAAAATTGTTTGGCATCGTCTGAACATGCACACATCTTACAATCTGGCGATTTCACTCCTGTGCACGTACCCTAAAAAACTGCATGTGTATGTGCATTAAAACCCACAGTGGATGCACGATGGTCTTTATAATGTAATATACCTAATAAGTAAAATCTGGAAAAAGCTAAATCCAGTACTCCTCAGACATGGAGTAACACATGATCTTGTCATTCTAGAGTCAGTCAGTGACAGGTTGTTGGAAACCGTGGCTTTAAGTGAACCCAACTTTACAATCGGTTAATTAATACAACCAAGTGGTGTGAAGTTCCCACATCATATTTCTGGTCATAAAAATATCTCCAAACTTCTCAATTGCATTGTGCAGTAGGTCCTGGTAGAACATCATTTTCTAAATAAAGACCAGAACATTTCTATATTAAACACTGAAATCAATGTGAGCCAAGCATAGGAAAGAATAGAAACAAGTAAGAAAATTCTTTACCCAATTATGCCACTTTAGGCTCACAGGTGGCTGGAGCCTCTGTAAATAGCTCAGGGTACAAGGCGGGAACCCACCGGGAACAGGAAACATTCCACAGCAGGGCACACTCACACACACCCCTCACTCACTCGAGCTGGGACCAGGTCGACACACAATTCCCCTCAATGACATCTTTGGGATGTGGGGAAAAAACTGTAGTACTTAGAGAAACCCCATGCAGAGATGAAGAGAAAGTGCAAACTCCACCCAGGCTGTGGCTCTGTCCAGGAATTGTATAAGTGTATCTCTCTCACCCCTCTCTCTCTCTCTCTCTCTCTCTCTCCCTCTCCCTCCCTTCCTTCTTTTCCTGCTTTCTTTTCTTCTTTCCTTCCTCCCTCCTCCCCCCACCAACCTCCTTTCCTTTCCTTTCCCTTTTACTGATTATTCTTATAACAAAAGAATGTCGAACAATACGATGTTCTACCAGGCCCTCCTGCACCGTGAACTACTACTATGCAACAATAAAGCAAACTAGTGCTACACACAATACAATGCATGCAACTCACCAATAGGATGCTGAGGAAAGTACACTAGACATGGCAGGAGAAAAGGCTGGGGGAGTCCCTTCACATAAAGACAAAACCAATCTGTGATAGAAGTTAGAATGGAGAGTGATGACAGGGAAGCACAAAGACGGGGCCGGGAGCTGAGTGGAGGTTATTAAGATCATTGACCTAAGTACACACCCTTAGGTTTGTGTACTGTTCTTTATACAATATTATTCAATGAAAACTTTTACTGAAAACGTCCCAGACCTTTGTGCAGTTTTTAAAGATATTTTAGAATTATGAAATCAAGGCATAGTCTAGCTAGTTTTTAATAGAAATGTTACATCAGGTTTTCCTTTTATCCCAAGAAATTGGTCTTCTTATGATAAAATCCGTGTTATCATGGAAGTCCATTAATTATATTTTACCCCTTCTCACAATTAGATACACAAACGCATGCATTGCAATTGCACCATATTTGATGCTATGCTACTCCAGTGTTTAAATAGCTAACTTGTCGATTTCTCTTTACTAAGAATTTAGGTGAAAAGCATAGAACTGGACAGCTCAGGTCAGTGAGAAAAACCACCACTTTATGCTTTATCAATTCCTGATATTGCTGTTACTAAAAAATGCTTGTTTTAAAAAGTTTAGCATATTCTTACCTAGAAATGACTCAATAAATGCTAAAAATAAACACTTTCTCAATGTGCAAATTTTCTACTTAATAAAATTCCTGTATAAGTTTTAGTTTTCATTTTATTGTTTTTGTCTGTTTAGTGGAAATAAATTGCTTGCAGGGAGCATTTGCAAATCTAAGCAAGAGTTGAGCTGGTATGATTTTCTCCTGATTTATCTAGACTATTACATGTTTCAAATCAGATACTTAAATTAAAAATGTTTAATATATGCCAATATCTTATGTATATTTCCTCAAAAGTACCAGTCTAGATACCAGAGAAACGTATATGTTTCAAAGTCCTACTTCTCTCAGGCTGGAAAAACATATGCAATTCTTTTTTTTTTTTTTTTCTGAGACAAAGTCTTACTTTGTCACCCTCAGTAGAGTGCTATGGCGTCACAGCTCGTAGCAACCTCCAACTCTTGAGCACGAGTGATTCTCTTGCCTCAGCCTCCCAACTAGCTGGGACTACAGTCTCCTGCCACGAGCCCAGCTACATTTTTGGAGACAGAGTCTCCCTCTAGCTCAGGCAATCCATCTGGTGTGGCTTCCCAGAGTACTAGGATTACAGGCTTGAGCCACCACGTCTAGCAATATAAGCAATTCTTATGACCTCTATTCTCCATTTGCAAATTTAAGATAATACAGATACTACTAATAGGATTTGAATCTCATGCTTTAAGAAGGTCCAGAAGAATTCATTTTTTGTTTAAAATGCCTAGCACTGGGCACTAGTGTCTGAATTAGTGCAGGAATTAAATAAGTAGTAGTCATTATTTTATTTTAGAGAGAATGTCATTGTTTTTTTTTTCCAGATTTTAAAAACTCAAATGGAAGGTGGAGGTCATTTTGTATTTGTTTTCTACTTAAAACAAAACCTACCTACTTCATACTTGGATAGCATAATAGAGAAATGTCTTAGAGAAACTCAATGTAGCTTGTCAAAACTCTCATGCTGTTTCTTGAGAGAAAGTGCAAGCAAGAGGGTTTCTCTGATTTACCTGGGATCAGTGGTGATAACACCACTGCACGTCCGCAGCTCGTCCCCTGTGTGCACTACAGGAAGGGTTATGTCACTAAAGTGTGTGGCTTCCCATCACACAATGCCCTTGTTCATCTGTAAAAAGCTTCTTGATGCTTTTGCATTTTATTCATCTATCTCTATTTAGGCAGCTACATCTCCTGTAACTTCTCTTTAAATAGCTGCAGGGCCAAATTTCTTTGACAGTTCCTCTCTTCTTAGTTTCTCTTAAAAGATTATTTGTTCTTCCCAGTTACTGTGCGATAAAGAAAAGTCAATTCATCATCCCAAATTATCTGATGTTATTTGCTACATCATGTCACTCTTGCCTTTTATAGAATAAATATGCATATTAACTGTTACTCTTTCTTTTAACTGTGATGCACAGATACTGCCATCACTTGGTTCATTGAATTCAGCCTTTTAAAATGTGTCCATTTTTTCATCCTAATATGCATAGAATTCATATTGCACAAAGGACATCCATTTATCTCATCTTGGTTTTCTCTAGATGTGCTCGATGTGTTCTGCAAGATAAATTATACCATGGTGGCTGTTATGCTGTTTTGGCCTAGCTGTGCTGCCAGAAAACCATCCACATCAACTCATCCCCATATAAATCATCAGCGCAAATGCAAGGACAATGCATTGTAGAGATTTTGAGATACTGAGTTTTAGAGAAGGATAGTTTTCTATTTCCTCTAGAAAGGGTAAGAGAGTTTGCTACTTGACAGTTTCTTGACATATGATATCTAATTAAACATAACCAATTTCTGTAAGGTAGATAATCTTTCTATTATCTTGATGTAAAAATCCTAATTATATGCTGAGCCTTATTCTGTTTGGAAATAGCAAGACCAATGTTCAATCCATATTCCCTTGCCTGAAAATTCCTTGCTTTTGTTTTAGAGGAGGTGCCCTCTGCAAAAAATGTTTAAGGAAAAGGAATCACAAGTTATAAGAAGAATAGTGTTTCCTCAGAAGTGGGTACTACTTTGGTGGGAGTTAATTTTCATTGAAGCTATAATTTATTCTATTAGGAACTAAGTGCAATAATTTATGTTCAGCAAACTGGAGAGGGTTAAAGAGCAGGAATACTAAAACACCTTTCAAGTCGCTAAATAGGAAAGAATGTATGTAACTCACTTTTGAAAAATATCGGTGTTGGTTCGTCTGAAAGTAATCACATAGATAATAATTATGCACAAAAGAGCTTCTCATTTTTGTCCCTTGCTACATCTGCACTTACTTCCTCCGCTGAAGTCTTGGCTCCCTCAAAGTCACTTCTGAGAGTTAGAGTCAACTTGCACACTCCTGTTATATATTCATACCGTGACCTGCTCCCATGAATCCCACGTGTTCTTATTAGCATCTACAATGGTAAGGACTTGACAGAAGTAATGCAAATGAACTTTCAATTTACTTTGCATCAACCCATCAGAGAAATTATTTCCTAATGCAGCTATGGCATTACCAAATATATTTCAGAAATTACAACATTTGAAAGTTAAAATTGATGCTTTATTTAAAGGCTACAGGATAAATGTTGTCAAAGTCCTAGAAGATATTTCTTCCAATATACGGCAATTTTATCTCAACCAGAATCAATTTTCATTGCTAGATCTGGCTAGACCTCGGACCTCTATGTTGCAGAGATGGTTTATTTCCTTAGACATCACAAACCGACCTCTGCTAGATTCTTATGCAGCTTCCTCACCAATCTCAGCCTTCATAGAATTAATCTCTAGCGAAATAAAAGGTTGACCATTACTGGACAGTAGAAAACTAAAGCTCTAGAATAGAAGAGAGTTGGCAGTCAGTGTATGCAAAGGCACAAATGCATGAAGAGATTTACCCTGTTGCTAAAGTATCACCTCAGTTAAGAGCAGTTCCGTCAGTGGACTTTTAGGAAAATAAAACCCTACCCTTGTGGGTAGCTGAAGATCTCAAAGGCAGAGTTAACTTATGTTCCCACCTGATAGAAGTTGCAAACATGCAAGAAAACATCACAACTAGGGTGAAAAAACATTCTGACTTAAATTTTTGACAGTCTTTGAAATAATAATGTCCAGATGTACAGCTAATCGGCTCAGAATTTGCACCTATCCAACTTCACAAATGCTTAATGATGACACATTCCTGAGGCCCTCAGGAATTATAAATGGGGCAAGCTGTGAATAGGATTTGACCTCATCACTCTTGCTTGGATCTCACCTTCAGGGTCCTAGGAAAAAAAAAAAAAAAAGATGCAGGATAAAGTTCCAAAAGAACATGGTTTAGGTTAATGCAAACGAACTTGATTTCTAATCTGTTTCAATTGCAAAGAATGAGGTAGCCCTCCAGGTTTCTGTTCTGACTCACTCTTCTACTGTGTTTTGAGTTGTATTAATAGTTTACACTCTTATTTCCAAATAGCTCAGGCTATCGATGATCCAGTTCTTCCCATTAGTATATAAACACATTCAAGTTTCTAATGTTAAAAAAATTAACAAAAAGAAAAGCCTGCTTTGACCATCCTCAAATTCTCTTGGTCCCCAGCTCCATCCTTCCTAGTCACTTCACCCACTGTGTATTTATAATTATTCCATGTCTTCTTTCAATCACTGTACCATTGAATGGTTCTGCTTTCATCTTTGCTTCTTACTAAAATAGCCTCTCCAGGAAGGAATCAAGGGCAGGACTTTGGCCTTATCTTATTTGACTTTTAACCCTTGACATTATTTCCCCTTCAAAGCATGGATCGCTATTCTGAAACGCTAAATGTGAAATGAACTTTGTGTGAGCACCATGATCTTTCTCATATTTGAACTTTGTGAGTGATGTTCTAGCCGCCCCTTCCTCTGTCCCCCTTCTATTTTTCCTGGAAATTCAGCTAGGAGAACATTTCCATGCACACACATATTCCCTAATCCTCTGAATAGCCTATAAAGTTGGTATTATTATTCCAACTTTCCAGATGAGGAAGACAAAACCTCTTTGTTACTATAGATAGAAAGACAACTTTTCTGGGCCAAGAATCAAAAGCCTAATTAAAAAACTATTAAAAATAATCTTTAGATTTCCAACTGGGATAATTGTTAAATGTTTAGCTTTGTTGAGCTTCTTTATTAAGAAATATTAAATCTTGACATTGGAAATGCCACTTTGGCTAAAAATTCATGAGTTCTTTTATGGGAAAAATACTTCATTGCAAACTTTAGATTTTTCCATTTAAAGTATATGCATTTAAAGGAATACTGCATTTGCAGTATTTTTACATTTCAAGGTTAATAATTTATAGTATGTTGCGTTTTCCTCACCACTAGATTAAATGCAAATTTGTCCATAAATTTCACTGGATCAAGAGAACATTAAAATGTTATGGCTATTTGGTGACAAACCTAGTGTACAAGAATCCCAAGCATGAGGTTCAAGTATTCATCTACTACTGATGTGGTTGGGAAAGCAATTAGCCCTGTTTCTGCCCACGGAGCCACCCTCAAAAATGTGTTATAACACTGGAAGAGGCAATAAAGTTAATGGTTAAGAATGTGGGGTATTTGCTCCTGAATTCAAATTTAACCACAATTTGCTAGCCCTGTGGCCTTCTGTTCTGCCACACTTTTGTTCTCTATGAATCTCAAGAGGGAAATAATGACCAGGAGGCTGCCTGCTCCGCACAGTGCTGTGGGAGTGAGTGAGGAGCTGGGGCGAGCCGCTCTCATCACACGCTCCCTGCTTCTTCTTGCCAACCCCTTGACTCACAGGCTCCTTTCTTAGGCAAACTCCCTCTTCTCCCCTCTCCTCTCCCTCACACAATCTACTCTCCACTTCAGGTCTCAGGTGAAATTTCTATTTCCTTAAAGAACATCCTCACACCTTCCAGCATGAGTGATGTCCCATCAGTTTCTCTGCTGGCTGCACCCTTCTTTGGATTAACATGAAATTTTGAAATGAACTCCTGGAGCAATGGATTTCTTTCCTTGTAAATGATATGCTCTAAAGTGGTAAAGACCTGGTCCGCCCTAGCATCTACTCTAACACAGTGGCATACAGTAAATGAAATGGTGTGTATAATCAACAGTAGATAAAGAACAATTTCATTCATAAATTAATAGCATGCATTTAGTAATCCCATAATATTTCTCAGGTACAGTGTTTAATATTATCTTTAGAAATCAACCTCTTAGGAATAGCAAAATGTGAGTATTGCATCCTACTATTCTCTAGAATTGCCATTGAATTCAAGAAATTCTTCTCAAGGAGACAATTGTTTCTATTTCTTAGTAAAAGGAATACAAGTTCTGTAAGTAGAAAAAGCTTAACTATATGAAGCCGAAAGAGGCAGAAATTTTCTAGGAATGAATGATATCATATGCTATATTTCTATCTTAAACAGTATAGATAAACAAAAAAAGGGAAAAACTGAGACTAGCATTTATGTAGTTGTGTAAAGCTGAAGGCAGCACTAATTACAACATTACTAATATATCTAAATTATTCTAGATTGTTTTAATACATTTGACTTGTGCATGCATACCTGGTATGTGTCTGGTATTAAGTTGTTGTTTCTCAGTTTCAAGATTACCCTTCCAAACTGCTTTAATTTTGAGATGGGGACTCTAGAAACCATATTTCTGCTTTGCTGGCCCCTCTCTGGTAGTCTTTGTCAATATTGAGTGCAAGAAGGAGCCGCAGAGGTAGAGGAGGGAGAGCAGCTCCTTGAAATCTCCTTCTAGTAGCTTGTTATCAGCTTCTTCTTTCTGTGACTGTCACCCCAGCAATGACTCTTCATCCTGGCAACAGAAGTTCGCTCCTATAGCATCAGTCAAATTCATTTTTGCAGTTCTGCAAACACCTGCAGATCTTGCCTCAATGTATCCCCTTAGACACACCTTCCTGGGAGCTGCTGCCTCTGCTCAGAGCTGTGGGTCAAAGAATTCTAGGGCCCCTGCTCCCAGCTCCCAGACATCATCACCAGCCCAGCAGCATCTCCTCCTTACAGGCCTGAATTCCAACTCCACGAGCCCCTTCCTCAAAGCTACTAAATTTTAATTATTCAAATATCTTCCTTTTATATTAGTCTGATTCCAGGAGAAGAAGTTAGTAAATTTCTTACATAATGAGACATGGAAGAAATGGGGAAATACTGGAGCGAGAAAACAGGGAGGAAGATGGCGGCAGAGCTATCAGACCAGGCCGTAGGTCTGAGCCCCGAGCGCAGGAGACAGGAAGGACAGCAGTGTGGGGGGTGCGTATAGACTGGAGTGAAAATCTGAAATGGGTTCATAATGCCACTGGACAGACTGGAGAGCCTTTAAGTTAAAGTCACCAGTTGGAGCTGTGTCATGTTTCCTAAGCATGAGTTTGATATTTCATATCAAAATATCAAGGGATGTAAGTAGGAATGTCTCGTCTCACAATCACATCGGATAGTCTACTCCTGCCTTCTGCTTCCATTTCTGTGACTTTGAGCTCTGACGATTTGGAAGTCTTGGTGTTCAAGGGTAAAATGATTCCACCAGAGGACAGAATTTCTTCAGGGAATCAGATATCAATATTGCCACAAGGTAATGAACTCCTTGTATCACTAAATCAACAGCAAAGAAGGAATTTTTTCTTTTTGAAAAGTATCATTTGGTATTTTGTATAATGTTTATGTTAAACTTGTCTGATATTTTCTTGTGATTAAATTGGAGATTGACTTATAGGGAAATATTTGTTGCTCTCTATGCAAATTTTACATTTCTTGATTCTTGTGGATCTCAGAATTTCCACGCATGTGAGTATGTGCATTTTGTGTGTGTGTGTGTGTGTGTGTATAATTTCAAGTGGAAATAAAATCCTAAGTTCCCCAACCCATTGAACAGACCCTCTCTTGACCAAGGAGCCCCCCAGAAACCTTCAAACTGAGTTTCCAGCCATGACAGGATGGGAGGTCAGACTCCGCTCCCCTCTCTCTCACTAGCCACCATCAGTCTTTCTTCCCTAAATGCTAAACAGAAATTAGCCCTTTGGAGAGAATTGTTCCACTGCTAACTTCCATCAACCTCATGATTGCTTCTCCCTCTCTCAGGTTCCAAAACCTCACTTTCTGAGTATTCCTTCCTTCAAGAGCCACTGACCACAGAGTGGTTCTAGGCAGTCTATGGATCATGCACAGTAAGGACTTTCCTGTCCTCCACTTTAATTTTATATATCAGAGGATTGAAAACTTCACCTTTGATCTTGCTAAACTTGCCATTTTCTGAACATGAAACCCAAAAAAGAACATGAAGTTCAACTGGGCCTGCACTTGTTTCTCCTTCCATGAACATGTCGTCGTCCCTCCTGTGTCTGACTAAGTATGCACACTCAGCCACTCTGCTCTGTGTAAATTCCCACTCCCCATCCCCTCTCTCAACGCGCTTGCTTTTCAGCTTCCTCTGGAGGTCCTCATACCCCCTTTTCGGAATAAAGGTAATTTTTTACCTTTAGAAATTTTGTGACTTTTTTGGTCTTTATTTATATGTTCACACTTTGTTTGTGCATGTTTTTGAAAGAAAGTTCTTCATTGTCTGTGATAACAGATTATTGAGAACATGTTATTTTTCAATAACATGTCATTTGATGACATAAGATTTGGCCCTATATTGGCAACATCATGCAGAATTGAGTAATTTGGCAGTTTCAGCTATTCCCATGTTTGTTTTTTGAAAATCTATCTTTTTGACATTTAGAATTTTATATGTAAAATGATTTTACTCATTTTAGAAACTATTTTATTTTGTCGAAAACTTTTGCACTTATACTCATCAAAGATATTGGCATATAGTTTTCTCTTTTTATGGTGTCTTTGTGTAGTTTTGATATCGGGATGATAGAGGCCTCTGGGAATGAGTATGGGAGTATCCCCTCCTCCTTGATTTTTGGAATAGTTAAGTAGGACTGGCATTAGATCTTTTTTGGTAAAATTCCGCAGTGAAGTCATTGGGTCTTGGGCTTTTCTTTGATGAAAGATTATTTATCAACTGCTACTATGTTGTTATTTGTTATTGGTTTTGTATTTCTTCCTGGTTCAATCTTGGGTGGTTTTGTGTGTTTAAGAATTTATCCATATCATCTAGGTTTTCCAGTTTATTGGCATAGAGTTGCAGATATGAGTCTTAATGATCCTTTGGATTTCTATGGTATCATTTGCAAAATCTTATTTTTCATCACGATCTTACTTGGGTCTTCTCTCTCTTTCTCTCTTTCTTTTTAGTCTGGCTAAAGATGTGTCAATATTATCTTCTCAAAAAACCCAACATTTTGTGTAATTGATCTTTTATTGTTTTTTTTAATTTCAATTTTAGTTATTTATGCTCTGACCTTTATTATGCCTTTTCTTCTACTAATTTTGGATTTGTCATGCTCTTGCTTTTCTAATTCTTCAAGACACATCTTTTGGTGGGTATTTGAAGCTTTTTTACTTTTCTGATGTAGGCATTTATTGTCATAAACTTTTCCTCTTTCTACTGGTTTTGCTCTAAGCCATAGATTAAAATATGTGGTATTTTAATTTACATTTGTTTTTAGAATACTTTTAATTTCCTTTTTAATCTTCTCATTGATCTACTGGTCATTCAGTAGTAAGATGTTAAATACGTGTGCATTTCTCATGTTCCTGCTGTTATTGATTTCTGGTTTTATTCTATTTTATTCATAAAAAATACTTGGCATAATTTCTTTTTTGAAATTTTTTAATACTTGCTTTGTAACCTAAAACATACCCTGTACTTCAGAATGATCTGTAAGCTGAAGAGAAGAATGCATATTCTGAAGCGGTTGGATGTTCTGTAAATGCTCTATAGAGCGAATGAAGTCTAATGTTTCTTTATTGATTTTTTGTCTGGATAATCTGTCTAGTGCTGAAAGTAGAGTATTGAGATCTCCAGTGACTATTGTATTGTGGTCTATCTCTCTTCTTTGATCAAATAATATTTCTTTATATATCTGGGAGCTCTAGTGTTGGGTGTATGTATATGTAGGTCTGTTATATCCTCTTGCTGAAATGACTCCTTTATAATTATATAATGACCTTCTCTGTCTCTTTCTACAGTTTTTGTCTTGAAACCTATTTTATCTGATAGAAAAATAGTACTCTTTATTTTTTTGTTTTCCATTTGCATTGAATATATTTTTCCATCCCTTTGTTTTCAGTCTTTATAGGCGAAGTGGGTCTCTTGCCCAAGACATATAGCTATATTTTTAAATTTCAGAATATTATAGGGGTACATATGTTTTTGTTATGTGGATTGCTTTTGTGCAGTTTTAGTCAAAGTTCTAAATGTTCCCATCCTCCAAACGGCATGCATTGTACCTATTTGGTGTGAATTTTTTTTTTATCCATTCAGCTATTTTATGTCTTATGATTAAAGTGTTTAGTACGTTAACATTCGATGTTATTACTAATAGATAAAAAGCTACTATACCATGTTTTTATTTCATTTTGGTTGTTTTATGGTCCTGCCTTTCTTACTTACTTCCCATCTACCTTTGTTAAAGGTGATTTTCTCTGGTGATGTGTTTTCATTTCTTGCTTTTAATTTTTTTGTGTTGTCTGTTCTAGGTTTTTGATTTTAAGTTACCATGAAGCTTGCAAATATTTTGCATTTTGAAGCTTGCAAACAATTATTTTAAATGGGTGAAAACTGTGTACCAAGAAATAAATAAATAAAGAAGCAAAGAGAAATCTAACAAAAATTCTACCCTTTAACTCCACCGCCCACTACTTTTAAATTTTTGTTTTTTCAACCATATCTATTTATACTACCTATCTCTTGAAAAGTTGTTATAGGTGTTTTTAATAAGTTTATCTTTTAGTCTTCCTATTCGAGATGTATACCACGCTGCTGAATGCCACTATGGTCGCCTTCAAAGTCCTCTTCTTGGGAAGCTATGCACCAACGCCAGTGCTTAGTCCAACCTGCAGAGCAATTTTGGAATTCTTTTCCTGGAATGGTCATCAAAGCTGTCATCATATTATCCTTGATGTCCTAAAAGTCATCAAAATATCTTCTGTCCACCATTTTCTTTATCTTCAAGTAAAGAAAAAAGTCCCCAGGGACAGGATCAGGTGAGTAGGGAGGGTGTTCAATACAGTCATTTGTTTACTTGCTAAAAATTCTTTCACAGATAGTGCTATATGAACTGGTGCCTTACTGTGATGTTGTTGGCCAAGATTTTCAGGTAAGATTATCCTATTTCTCTGTTGATGTTGACTTGGTCTGCTATTCTTTTGTAGTCAAAATTATTTTGACCCATAATTTGATGAATTTTTGCAATGTCTTCATCAGTTCTTATTATTGGCTCCCCTGGCCTCTCTTCATCAGTGATGCCTTCTTTTCTCTCAGAAAACCATTTAATCCATTTATATACTGCTATTTTCTTCATGGCATTATCCCCATAAACTTGGACTAACATGTCCCTGTTTTCACTTGCACTCTTGCCAAGTTTAACAAGAAATTTACAAATGTTTGTTCATTGCTATAATTCACGCTCTGATGTTACCGGAATTTCATTTTCAGTAGGTCCTTGGTCTTGGGGATTTGAAGAATGAATTCACAGACCACAGATCAGTGCTGTGACAAGCTTTATTTTATAGAAAAGAATACAGAAAAAGTACTGCTTCTGGCAGGGAGAAAAACCCAGGTTGAAAATTTTCCCCTGGGTCTTCTGTCTAGGGGTAAATATATAGCCTAACAAATGACTGCATATAGTCCTTTCCTCTTGGCACAAAATGTCAGTTGTTCCCAGGTCTCCAAAACTTACATGAAATTGACCAGGCCTAAGAAATAGTGTAGTAACTTGTTGAGCCCCAATTGTAAGTGTAAGGAGACAGAGGCCCGGAGCGGAAATGTCTCCCAGCAGTTGTCTGGCCCCTCTGGCTACTGGAGCCTCCCGTGGCCCTCTCTGCCTACCCTCCAACCCACTGGCGACTCGGCCTTGCTGCATCAACCCCCGTGGGATGGAGATGTAGAAGGCGATGCAGGTCCTACTCTCAGCTCAGGCCTTGCTGCCCAGGATGCCACTGTCCTATATCACTAACAGTCTCATAAGGGCACACAAAAACATGCAATAATGAAACAAACACAAAAAAACAACAATAAACACCGGTAGTAAGACACCACTTGTCAACAGCTGTGAGACACTGACATGCTGAAGTTATGAAATTTCACCAAGTTGCACAGTCCTGATGACGGTGGCCATGCTGCAAACTTAATTGTCAGACCTCAAGGCCACAGTGACAGCAATGGAGTGTTCTTTAAACGTGTGCTACTCTTGCAGTGAGTTGCGTACCTTCAGATGATTTCTTGCAGCTGATTAGCATCTTTTTCTTTCAGTTTCATGGATTCCTTTTAGCATTTCTTATAGAGTAGGTCTGGTAGTCATGAAATCGCTCAGCTTTTATTTGTCCACAGAAGTCTTTCTCTCTCTTTCATGTTTGAAGGGTGTTCTTTCAGGATATGATATTCTCTGATTAAGGTGTTTTTTTTTTTTTTCCCCCAGCACTTTGAATATGAGACACGGCTCTCTCCTGGCATAGAATGCTTCCACTGAGAAGTCTGCTGCCGTACATATTGGAGCTCATTTACATGCAATCTTTTTCTTTTTTCTTGCTTCCCTTAAGACTTTTTCTTTATCCAAAGGTCACAACCTTTGGAAGCTTAATTATTAAATGCCTTGAGGTATTCATATTTGAGCTAAATCTGCTTGGTGATTTGTGACCTTCTTATATCTGAATATTAATATCGTTCTCTAAGTTTGGAAAGTTCTCTTATTATTTCTCCGAATAAACTCCCCACCTCAGTCTCGCTCTCTATTCCTCTTCAAGGCCAAAACCTCTTAGCTATGCTCTTGTGAGGCTATTTTGTGAGCCTTGCAGACATACTTTCTTGTTTTTTATTCTTAATTTTTATTCTCTTCTGACTGTGTATTTTTAAATGATCTGTCTTTAAACTCACTAATTCTATTTTTTGTTTGGCAGACTCTGCTAGGGAGAGACTCTGATGCATTTCCCAGTTTGTCAGTTGAATTCTTCAGCTGTAGAATTTCTGCTTTAGTTTTTTCTTTTTTCATTTCTATTCCTTCTCTGTGTTGTCTTGAAGTTCACTGAACTTTTTCAGGACAGCTATTTGGAAAACTTTGGAAGGTCACATATCCTCATCAGTGCAGGATCGGTCACTGACCCCTTATTTAGTTTATTTGGTGAAGTCATGTTTCTTGCATGTTCTTGCTGCTTGTAGAAGTTTCTCAATGTTTAAGCATTGAAGAGTCAGGCATTTATTTTTATTTTCACAGTCTAGGCTTGTTTGACCCTGTCCTTCTTGAGCAAGCCTTCGAGATACTCAAAGGGAACTGGATATTGTGATCTAGGTCTTTGAGCACTGCGGCTGCAGCAGCACTGGGATTGCCCCAAGCTGAGCAATGCTAACTCTTGCCAACTCCTTGTAATACCATCTTGGTAGACTTTGGTAAGATATGTCAGAATTTCCTGGATTACCAGGAAAAGTCTCTCATTTTCTTCCCTCACTGTCTGTGCTGGGCTGCTTGAGTAGGAGCACAAGTGATAGGGGTACTCCCTCATGGTCACAAGTGTCAGGCCATACCTGAAGCCAGCCCAAAGTCGCATCCAAAGTCTGGAGTAACTGTTGCCTAGGACTTATGATATTTGTTCATAGACCAAAGACTCTTGAGTCAGTAGGTGGGGAACCCTGCCAGGATGGGGTCCCTCCTGTCAAGGAAGTGTGTTTCCTTCCAGCCCAGGGTGGGTCCCGGAGCCCAGTCCAGGTGAGGTGTGGACTCAGGGACTTAGGAGTCTGCAATGTACTTTATTTAATTGTGGCTAACTGGTCCCCAAGTTGCAAAACACATCCTCTAAACTGTTCCGTTTCCTTCCCTCAAGTAGAAGAAGCCTCTCCCTGAATCCTACAGCCTGG
>NW_003852488.1:3216988-3258274 GCF_000181295.1 Otolemur garnettii | reverse complement strand
ACTGCTCTGAGCCAGCGCAGCCACAGGAATTGCCCAAGGCCTGTAGCAATTGTGGCCCTTACTAATTTAGGGCAGGCTCCTGGCTGCTTTTTGTCACCCAGTAGTGTGGCTAGCTGGCACTCAAGTTTCAGTGTGGATAATTTCCCTTTGGCTGAGCTGATTTAAATGCTTCCCTCCATGGGCACTGGCAAAATTCTGCTCTGTGCTGTGTTCTCCTGTGCCAGAGCAGGCCTGGATTTCAGTGCAAAGTCCCACAATCACATTATTGTCCCTCACTTGGGCACACAGGTACTCCCTCCCATACCTGGCTTGCTGGTATGGCTCTGCTGGCAGATGGGGGAGGCTGCTGTAGGGAACACAAGATTGTCTTTTCTGCCTGGGTCAAGGCCTCTTTCCTTGATAAAATGTTAAAACCAATAGTAAGATAGCTCACCTGATTCTTGATTCTTCTTGCTTGGGTGGCTTTAGCGATCACACGGAGGGGCAATCACAGGAGATTTCTGTTTTACTCTATTGCCCTGCCTGCCCCCTCTTCTCACACGCTAACAATCTTTCCAAAAACGATATTTCAAATTCTAAATTTGGTCTTTTGAACTCAAAATAACTTAGATAATGGGGCTCGCAGAAGTCGAAGAGAAACATATGAGGCTTGTTTGGTATGTTAAAATCATACAGGAAACATTGCCAAACATGAAATTTTGCTGAACCTTCTTTGAGTTACTTTGGTATAACTGTATTGACATATATTGAAAACCTGTAGGAGGTGCCTAAAACTCTGATATACCTTAGTATATGTTGTCAGAAATAATTATATTTCTTATGTTAAATTGTTGCATGCCTCAGAAATAACCAAATTTTCTTGTCAATGGTGTCCTTAAGTATGGACCTTCTGAGACTTTTGTCTCTCATAATTGTTGCATTATTGGGATTCATCTTGAAAAGCAGCTAATAGTCAGCTACGGTCTAAAATCTGCTTCTTCTTCAAAGAAATTCATGAAAAGAACTCTAAAAATTACTTTGTAATATGAGTTTATGATAACTTTCATGATCATATCACTAGACTAGAAAAAACTGTTTCTGAGACTCAAATGAAAGTGCTGATGTCTTCATGAGGACTGCTAATTCAGCATCAAGCAGAACAAGAATTAATTATGTGGAACTAAATGAAAAGAGCACCAAAATAATTTTTTGCAACATTTTGTTTAAAACATTGTTGATTCTTTTTATGTTTTATTTTCTAGAGTCAAGAAAACTTTTTTCCCCCTTTTTGAGCCATTTATAGCTTATAGCAATTGGGTAAGGTATATGTGAATAAAATGGAAACATTTGCCTTTCTATTGATCAGATTTCTCCAAAATTTGCAAACTATTTGTGAACATTCTTAATTTATGGCAATATAGTTTTGCACAAATTATATAACAACCTTTGTAATAGTTCAGAATTAGATACGCTAGTCCTTTTATCAACATTTGAACAGGAAAAGTGTATTTTCAGATCTGACTAGACTGCTATGAGGAGCTCAGGTTGACTTAAAGCCAATAAAACTCCCCTTGGAAATACTGGCCTGGAACCTTGTCTATGGGGTTCCTTGGCAGTGAGTAAAGAATGTTACTTTCGGCTCAGCACCTGTGGCTCAAGTGGCTAAGGCGCCAGCCACATACACCTAAGCTGGTAGGTTTGAATCCAGCCCAGGCCCACCAAACAACAATGATGTCTGCAACCAAAAAATAGTTGGGCATAGTGGCAGGTGCCTGTGCTCCCAGCTACTTGGGAGGTGGAGGCAGGAGACTCACTTAAGCCCAGGAGTTGGAGGTTGCTGTGAGCTGTGATGCCATGGCACTTTACCCAGGGCGACAGCTTGAGGCTCTGTCTCAAAAAAAAAAAAAAAGAATTTCACTTTCTTATACAGAGGCCCAGGAGTTTCAAGATATTTTGGGACCTGAAGCAGAGAGGAATTCATTCGATTTGTACAGGTATTGCAGGTAGTCTGAAGACCAGCCTTTGGTTTGACTAGCCCTGAGGATTTAAAAAAAAAAAAAATTTAACCCTAAATTCTTATACAAATCCTAGCACAGCCAATTTAAAGGAGCCTATATGAACATTTGCTATTCTTGTTGCACTTTATGCAAATAACCAGGCCAAGTATAATAAAATTAAAAGTCATTTGAATTGGCTCTACTGAATCTATCTTTGATGGAAATGAAGAACTGCAGAAAGAAAAAAATTGCATTTCATAGAAAACTAATAGACTAATTATTAGACTCTAGCCTTGTCAACTATTTTTGAGTTTTATTATTTGCTTACTATTTGGAATAAATCATGAATTACTTCCTGGCTACAAATCTCTAAAGAAGAACCTGGGTTTAAATTTTTAAACTCAGTGGCGTAGGTTTTATTAATTTTTCCCTTTCTTGATTGTCATCCGTTACATTTCTACCATTCAGATTATTCATGTTTTAATCTTCTGTTGTTTTACTTCTGAGAAAACTAAATCTATGGTACTCCCAAGACTTGGTTTGATTCAACAAGCAACAGCAGCATAGATCAATAACAGGACATCCAATAACAGTGACAGGAAGACCTGGGAATAAGTCTTCCTGGAGACAAGGGACACTTTGACATTCAATTTTGTTTGTCAATACTTTCAAGAAGAAAGATGTTTTTAATCAAGCGAAGAAAATGAGAAAAATAACTTTTATTTGAGGAATGCAAATTCTTTTAATAATCAGATCTAGAAAGACATTAAAATGTGACATCAGTCACATCCTACTCCCCACTTTGAGTTATGTGCTCATCCCTTGTGACTACTTGCTATTAACACAAGTAGCTACTATATAAATTACCCTAGTAATGCCACACTGGACACTGTAACCCGTGCCTTCCTGCTTAATAATGTAGTCAATCATGAATCAATGTTATTTCTGTAAACCAATGAGAATCCCTGACAAATAACTTTATATCAACACATTCCCAGTCACTTTTTTTTTTGCCTTGAAAATCCTGCTTGTAAAAAAATATATATATATTCTGCTTGTACCAAAGGACAGAGTTCTCAGCCAAGGTTACTTGGCTCTAAGTCTTCCAGGTAACTGTCCTCACTTTGGCTCCAGCAAACTCTCCAAGTTTTACTTTTTGCTTTTGCCTTTTCTGGCTAAGTTGACAATAGCACAGAGGATATAGGAAGAATTCCTACAATCCAGTGAAAGTTAGCAAGTAATCTGATGAGAAACATAAATGGTAGGGACAGAAAATTCAGAGAGGAGCCAGTAAATGCGAAAAAGATTCATCCTTACTTGTAATCAGGGATGCAAATGAAACCACAATGAGGTAGTGTCTCATACTCAACAAATATTAAAAAAAAAAATTAAGTGAGATCCAACTTCTCAGGCAAATTTTCATCTTTTTTGGTGGGAGCCTAAACTGGTATAACTACTTGGCATGGAACTTCACACTATCTTGTAAATCTGAAGAAACACAGAATAATTCGTTCTTCAGTTATGTGCCATAGAGAACCTCATACATATGTGCAAACAGTTACCTGCAAGCCTTCATGGAGCTTTGGTTATAACAGGAAAATAGTGTTTCCTAGCAACTCATTTGATAAAAAAAATAGATAAGTAATATAGACAGAAAATTCAGAGAATAGCTAGTAAACATTAAAAAAAAAAACCACTAGCAGCAGTGTCCAGTGAAAAGTGAATGCACAAAAACATAATGTCAGATGAACAACTTGAACTGTAAATTAATTATAAGAATAGTGTGATTAATTTGTGAAATTTTATTTATTCATTTATTTTTTTATCTATTTATTTATTTATTTATTTTGGAGACAGAGTATTACTATGTCATCCTTGGTAGAGTGCTATGGCATCACAGCTCACAGCAACCTCAAACTCTTGGGCTTAAGTGATTCTCTTGCCTCAGCCTCTCCAGTAGCTGGGACTACAGGCACCAGCCACAACACCCAGCTCTTTTTTTGTTGCAGTTATTGTTGTTTAGCTGGCCCAGGCCAGGTTAGAAACCACCAGCCTCAGTGTATGCAGCTTGCGCTGTAACCACTGTGCTACTGCCAAGCCAAATTTATGACATTTTAAAAACCAAAACATGCATTGTCATTTATAGTTTATGACTATCCGGCATATATAACACAAACACAAATGTGGCTAGCAATTTTGCTGCTGCCTTGAGGTCAGTGATTACATCTGGGAGAGGGAGTATCAGTAAAGGGTCCAAAAGAGATTCCTCTTTTGTCTGTGGCATTCTGTTTAAAAACAGATCTTATAAAAATAGGGCAAAATGTCAATTTTCTAAATCAAGACAGCAAGGTTAAACGAGCATTTGTTATTACTTCCAGTATGTTTTAATCTTTGGTTTGAAATAAGAGGAAATAGAAATCAAGAGGGCAGAGTTTGGGCAATGAGCAAATCTTGTCGGAGAGCCGGTGGTTAAGCACCACCTGACAATCCATGATATGAATGGCACGAAATGAAACAGCTGTTTGGAAGCTGTCTGTTCAACAGCGCAAATTATCCAAGTTTTTACTTGAGTTTTGCCTCGTTAGCAATTATCTCTAGCACCAATTATGATGACTAAATCTCTGCACCAAATTAAATGGCTCTGCACACAAAACCAAAGCGTAGCTGCTGGTGACGGGCCGTTGCTCATCAGCCAAGCCTCCCTGTGTGTCGGGTGCTCAGAAAGGGAGGGGTTGCCGTTCAGTGGAGCATCGTGTGCCCAGACGTCTCGCAAGCTTCCTGTCTGCTCGCCTCTCATTGCTCATTTCCTCGAAAATTCGACTTCCTAAGCTTGCTATGAAAGGGGGAAAAACCTGGGTGTCATTGTCATGACAGTTTGGCTCCAGCTATATAATAAGACGTTTCAGTGGATGGAGGGTGAGTGGAGTGGGAAGGAAGCGAGCTGCTAACAGTTCTTGGGACTGACTGGCCCCCTCCCAGAAGCTGTCACCCATATGCCTCCAAGGTAAACAGTTCAGTGTGTCATAGGTCCTAGAAATGGATCTGTTCAGTGACACATGGCATGCATTGGGGACAGCAGTGTTTGCATGTGCATTTGATGACAGATATTTATATGCATTTCTGTATAAAGAGAGACAGAAACCTTTGACAGTCATTCCAATTGTCAGCAGTGTTAGAGAAGAGATCTATCCCATCTCATCTGCTTCTGCTCCAATTTAAGACAAACTTGGAAATGATTTCATCTGAAGTGAGAGGAGTGTTTTTAAATATAGATATGTCATTTCAGAATATATAAAACAAAAATAGACCCACGTTGCTGCAGTATTAAACACATATGTACATAAACACACACTGATCATTTTGTACTTAGAAATATATTTCCTCTCACATTTAAATTGTCTCTCCACTTAGTTACTGGACATCATATATTAAACACCATTTATGACGGAGACTGTGATTCTGAATTTTACTTTAATGGATTATGGCCTACTATTAAAATGTGTGGTGATGATATGTTAATAACCATTTGGGGGAAGAATAGAGATATTCTGGTACTGAATTATCATGTCATTGAGCAATTATTTTCATAGTAAATGCTTCATGAGTCCATTTTGCATTATTGTGTGCAAAAGACTAGCATAATCTGTAATAACAGATTGCTTTCTTGTGAAAGAAACGCAGATACCCAGGGAGAATGAAGTATGTCAGAGATTTATGTTGTAAACCTAATTTGGATCTATAATTTTAGTTGTCCAAGTTAATACGACCCAATCTGAGCCAAACTAACCAGTATTAAGAAGTTTATTTTTAAGAAAGAAATACTACATTACAAACACAATGCACACATCCAGTGAGATATCCTTCCCTTTGAGATCTAGATGAAATTGATTTGAACACCACTCAAGAAGCTTCATATCCCCCAAATTCTCTGCTAGCCTTCTGGAGGATTCGGGGAGGGTGTCAGGTGCCGAGTATATAAAGTGTTAATAGCAACCAAGCTCTCCTGTCCTCACATATCCACAGATTTCTGATAAAACAACTTCTGCCTCTCCTATACCCCTCAGTCACTCCTTTGGTTCAAGAAGTAAGGCGCTGGCCCCATATACCAGAGGTGGTTGGTTCAAACCTGGCCCTGGCCAAAAGCTGCAAAAAAAAAAAAAAAAAAAAAAAGAAAGAAAGAAAAAAGTATTTATATATAATAGGATCTGGGAGACTGGAGCAAAGCTCCACTTCTGGATTCTCCTTCTGTCCTGTCTTTTAGAATAGCAGTCCCAACATATTTGGCACCAGGAACTGGTTTTAGAAAGACCATTTTTCTAATGATAAGGTGGTAGGGGGTCGAGGAGCAGGATGTGGAGCTCAGGCAGTGACTCTATCAAGGGAGCGGCTGTAAATACAGATGAAGCTTCACTCCCTTGCCCAGCACTCACCTCTCTGCTGTGCAGCCAGGTTCTTAACAGGCCACAGAGCAGCAGTGGCCCAGTATGGGTCAGCAGCCTGGGAGTTGGGGGCAACAGTTTTAGAACATTTCACATTGCTTGTCCCTTTGTGCTATAAGCTTACAAATCATGGCTTTGCCCCACAAGGAAGCTGGCTGTCCAATTCTGGTCTGGTAAATTTAATGCATGGAGAACACATTATTGACTGTAGGCACAGGTCAAGTAAGCTCTCCAATTCAGCTTTATCAGCCACAAAACAGATAAATTATTCTTCATCTTTCCAACTTCAGTACCTATTCTCTACTGGGGCACAAGTTGGAGAGGAAGATATGGGTTTTATTTTTTTTTCCTCATCCAGAGTAGTGACCAGGGAATTTTTAGATATATGGAAATATCATTCAGAGAGCATAATGATGTGCTGAGAGGCTGGTTTCAGGTAGGAACAAGAACACAAGAACGACTGCTGTGGTGCTTTAATGAGGGTGGATCTTTGCCAGCTTTGACCTTTCCAGCTCACAGCAGCTTATGTTTTAGCTGACACCTTCATGGGGCTGATTAATACCAGAACAGCCAGCATCTGCCCCCTCTAGCAACTTGGAGATTCTGTCAGGCAGGAGTTAGATTTTGTCGAAAGCCTTCTTTGCCTGCGCTTGTCCCTCCTCTCCTACCACCACTTGCCTGAATCACACTGGCCTTTTACTGTACCTTGGTCAAAATAAATTTGTACCTGCCTTAGTAGCTTTGCACTTCCTGTTCCCTTTACCTGAATTACATTTCCAAAGAGGTTTGTATGCCTGATGGCTGACTTTCATGCTTCATGTATCTCTCTCCTTAAAAGCCACATTTCCATGGAGGACTTTTTTTATCCATCTTTTGCTAAAATAGCATACGTTTCCCAGTTCTCTTTCTCTTTCTTTGCTTTTTTCTCATAAAGTGCATATATTTCAGATATTCTATAATATAGGCATGCAAATGTAATTTCACATATAGGCATTGCCTATTTATAGACTATATGCTCAGAAGGACAGAAGTATCCTTTTGGCTACCGTTGACCTACAATCTAGCATAGTGTGTGCTTAATAGATTAAAAAAAAATTCCAGTGGAATAACTTTTTTAAAAATTTTTTCTTTCCTGTCTCTGCCTTTTCTTATGACAATAAACCAAAGAATGTTGTTTAAAACTAATTTAATTCTTCCCTAAATTGATTTCTGTAGCCTAAAGCTTTTTCCACTTTCTGGCCTTGGGCTTATGATACTTTCATGGTATTCTCACCCCAAGAAATGAAGTCTTTTCTAACATAAGCTTTCTATTCATCATTTCTTTATTCGTGAGATGAATTTCACTTTCATGAGTGAATCAGAATCTCCAGAATCCAAAACTTTGTTCATGGATTATGTTATTACTACATCATAATAACTAAACATCAGAAGCAAGAATGGAGGAGTTTGTGGGACAGTAGCCATATGCCTGAGGACCAGCAGCAGCACTGAAGGAGCCCAGATTGTCTCTTTTTCCCCTTGGTGCAGTTCCGGGGAAGATGGAGAAACCGGCTCATCTGCCACCTTCTAATGCTTGTCACTTAACAATGTAGAGGCCAGCTCCTCATAATATTTAAGATTGAAATAATATTTGGTATTCTACACTGAATGGTTGCCTTTTGATCTTTAGAATCCTGGACAGCTAAAGAACTGAGAAATATCCTGCAGAGAACAAAAACGTATTCTACCCACCACTGCCCAAATTGTCTTGTGCTGAAGCACCGCTTGGTTTCAGCTGAGGCTTTGCTGTAAGAGAAACCTTGTCTTGGCCACATATATCCTTGTGTAGTTCAAGGTTAACCACAACAGTCTGCATACTAAGGCCAAGGTGCCTTACTGAAGATCATGCCAGTTTAAAAAAATGTGTACAGCTGTACAAGTTCAATATAAGCTGCTACAAACTGCCAGTGGAAAAAATGGCCAAGACCACACTAAACAAAGCACTGAAGCTTGAATCTTAAAATCCTTGCCCTTGGCCACAGCAGAAGCTTCATATTCCACATACTCTTTTTGGTCTCAAATGCCAAGACTTCACCACTCCTCAAGGTTACTGGCCACATATCAATATAGTGGAGTTTTAGAAAGACATACAAATAAACAAATAAATAATATCTTCTTTTGAGTTTTGAATCAGCCCTGAGATGAAACATTCATGTAAGAGAAATGAACATCTGTTATCAACTATATTGCTAGGACAATTAAATTACAGAATGAATGCTGAAATTACAGTACAATAGGTTTCTAATATTTCTCTGAATCAAGCATACCTGCCCCCAAATTTCTATTTGGGTGTCAGTCATGGTCTCAGAGGGAAATTATAAATCCATTTACATAAGGTTAAATAAAAGAAGAGCTGTAGGGTGGCGCCTGTGTCTCAAAGGAGTAGGGCACCAGCCTCATATACCAGAGGTGGTGGGTTCAAACCCAGCCCTGGCTGAAAACTGCAAAAAGAGAAAGAAGCAGTGCTGTATTTAGAAATGTGTGGACAGGATATAGAAATGCCCAAAACCCATGAGCTGGTTACAGCACAGCCTTTTCTAACCTTAGGTACAAAGCAGTCACAAAACTCTGCAGGAGAGAGTGATGCATATAGAGAGGGTTATCGTGAGAGAGGCGGGCAACCCTGCAAGGAGACCACCCTGATTGGTAAACAACTTGAACTTAGTATTTTGCTTCTGTTCAATCTCATGTCAGGATTCCCTATTAAGCCTATCCACCCAGAAACCAGGAGTGGAGGTGGATACTTAAGATATTCCACCAAGCAAGTCTCCTGGGGCAGATGCCAGGCTCAGACAAAGTAGAGTGGGACTAGAGGGTGAACAGAAGATATCTGGTCCACCTAGAAAACCTATCACATGGATGAGCAGTGAGCGGCTGCCTCCCAAGCACAGGTCTCACTGAAAATGAAAAAGATTAAGCCACTCTTGCCTAGTTTTCTCATTCTTCTCAATCTTCCATGGAAAAAAATAGTCTACAAATGCCCTTATCTTTTTATTCCTGGTTAGTAAAGTTACCCCATAATTACCAGTGGACCTGTGAGAAAATACAAATAGAAGATGTTGTAATAACAGCTTTGCTGTCCCCTCTTTGGAGTAGGACATCTACACACCTGGAAATCAGAGCCTTGATTGCTAGCTCCCATGGGTTAAGAAAGCAAATATCTGAGGCATATTTTGGAGAACCCTGTCATCTTGACAATATCTTTCCATATTGAAGTATTCTATCCTAGAGATCTTCTGGCCCTTCCATTAGCAAAGAAAAAAATAACTTATCTCAAGACTGTGACAAGAAAGAAGACACTTAGCATGTAAAAGTCTCATGTACGTTTTCCATTTGAGAATGCCCTGTGGTCAGGACACAGCTTTCACAGCTCCCCTTGCTTTCAAGGGGACATGGAGGCCCATGAGGAAGAGGCTTACATTTGTGAACAGAGGTAGGAAGAGGAATGTGATAGGAAAAGCAGCTTCTCCAGTCCAGCTAATCCAGCCATAAAACACATAGAACAACACCAGCGTTTTAATTTCCTTTATCTGATGCCTGAATCTATTTATTCACTGGTGGAAAATTCAGAGGGCTGGAGATCTTAGTTACTCATTACTCTCTCACTACCAGCAAAAGCTTTTCAAACTCTTCTGGTGCTGAATTATAACTTCCAGTGATTTTTCAAAGTTATATATTATTTCAGAATATTACAGGGGTACAAATGTCTTGGTTACATAGATTGACTTGTATTGCTTATGTCAAAGTTATAAGTGTGTCTGTCTGGGTACAGACACATTAGGTAAGATTTCAGCCATTCCCTGGTCCCCCTCCAATCTGCTTGATTTCTTATTGAAGACCAGCCCCCAAACTACAGTGTGAATTCTTTCCCAGTGATGGGAGGGATGAGAAGATGAGGGAAAATAGAGTTAAATCACAAGGGGAAAGTTTTTTTAAGATGCTGGCAGGGGAACTTCCTACCTCCAAGAGTAAGGACTGGTGGAAGGTGCTAGCTCCATTTTTATTACACACATTGCTGTTTTAATCATCAATCTAATAGAGGAAGGCTAAACCCTTACATCGTGGTTCTTGCCAGGCTTGCATTTTCCAACCAAACTATTTTTTAACTAACTACCTTAATTAGACTGATTTACCTCTTACATTTATTACTCTAAGTTATTTATGATCTTAACACAAACAGAGCATGGGACAGGGAACACAGTCCAGTGGAAGGTTGTCAAAGCAGACCCCACTCAGACCATGCACGCAAATCTCAGGAGTGGTGATTAAACCCCTGGGGAAGCTTTGTGTGCAGCCAAGCTGTGCCGGTACAAAGATGACAGAAGAAAGGAGATATTTTTCTCCTTATCTTTTCTGAGAGACTTTTTCTTTGTTAATGAGGTTAAGATGCTTGCTCTCTCTCCAGCGAGTTCAGCACTTTGCTAACTCCCTCTAAGCACTCACTTTCCCTGAGAGGGCAGCCCCACCTGCTACAAGCCTTGTCTCTCAGTGTTTGGTGATCTCTGAGCTGAGTTGCCCTGGGAGGGGTGAAGCTCTGGCAAGACAATCTGCTTGAAAATGCCAGGCTTCAGGCTGTGGCACTTTGCTATAGATTTTGGCTTTCTCTGATCCACTTCTCTCCTGTTTCTGTTCCCTGTTGCCCATTATCTGCAATCATTTTCATAATTCAATTCCTAACCTACTTATAATAAACAATTGAAAATCGATTCTAAGCTTATTAAATCATTCTTTCTAGAAATGCAAGTACTTCAAGATATGACTTGTCCCCTAAGTGCCCACATGGCCACCCGCAATTTCTGTCAAGTTTTACTGCCATTTGTGCACATGAAAACTGATCAATTAGGTCCAATTTAGTAGTTAATGTATGTGGGGTTCATTTTACCTTTCTTGTGATAATCACCTTAGACAGTGAATTTCAACCAGTGTGCTGAAGGACACTGGTGTGTTGTGAGAGGATATTAGGTGTGCCCCATAAAAGTTTAACGATCATGAATTAAATTATTTTCAGAAGATGTTCCAAGACGTCTTTTTACTCTTTTTTTTTTAATCAACATAATTTAATTGTGCCGCCAAAGTTTAACTACAGGTTCAAGTGTGCCATGTGTAAAAAGGGTTGAAAAACATTGACTTAGGAGAATGGTCTGGAGTTGTGTCCAGATTGTTGCAGAAGTTTAAAAGTGTTCCTTTCTCTGTCCATCTATTGCTTTGGGACTTTTGATAAAAGCCATCCTAACTGAGGTAAGATAATATGTCACTAAAACCACAACCATATCATTGTGGTTTTGATTTGCATTTCTCTGATGATTAGAGATGTTGAGCATTCTTTCATATGCTTATGGCCATTAGTCTACCCTCTTTTGAAAAGCTTCTGTTCATGTCTTTGCTCACTTTTGTTTTTTTTATTTTTTTATTAAGTCATAGCTGTGTACATTAATACTATCATGGGGTACAGCAGGTTGTTACTATATACAATTTGGAATACTTTCATCCAACTGGTTAACATAGCCTTCATGTCATTTTCTTAGTTGTTGTGTTAAGACATTTATATTCCACATTTAGTAAGATTCACATGTACTCTTGTAGGCTAAATCATAGGCGTGATCCCACCAATCACCCTTTCCCCCTTCCCTCCCCTCCCTTTCCCCTTTCCCCGTATTCTTGGGCTAAAATTGGGTTCTTTGCTCACTTTTGAATGGGGTTTGACTTTTCCTTGATGATTTGCTTGAGTTCTTTGTAGATTCTGGTCATTATCCTTTTATCGGATATATAGCATGTGAATATTTTCTCCCACTCTGTTGCCTTTGTGCTCTGTTGGGTTATTTCCTTGGCTATGCAGAAGCTTTTTCTCTCTGAACTAACTGTGATTTATAGATTGCTTAGTAATTTATCTAAGAACATGAAGCCTGTATGTGATAAATGTGGAATTTGAAAAATTACTATTCCTAGATTTTATAGCTTAATGGCTTGGTATGATGGTTTTATTACAGAATGCAAGCAGCATTATTTAACTATCTGGCTTACAAGTAATACAAAACAAAAATTAAAATGGTTTAGAGTCTCACAAATGTAAGTGCAAAAAATAATAATATTACAGACTTAAACATAATATTTGCAACTTTCATGTAGTGCCCTTTGGAAATTTAAGTTTTTATTTCAAGTAGGTAATTGTTTGAAATTCAGTTTTAATTTTCTAGGTATATTTTTTTTAATCTTGACAATCAATTGAATGAGTATTTATATAAAATATATACACTAGTGATCTCCAAAGGAGTAGCATATACTCTAAATTTCAAACATAAGTAGTTTCAAAAATAAAATAGTACAATTTTTTTTTCTTTTTTTAAAAAGGCTTTGGTGGAAAAACAGACTATATACAATATGCACATCTGATGAAAAAAACTTTCTACAAATAACACTAATAACTTTAAAACTCTGAGTTTAATAAAATCAATAAAACTTCTAAAATGGCCTTCAGGTATTTTAGGGAATCTACCAAACATATCCCAAATGTCAAAAACATTCAGTGACTCTTGAACACTATTATTATCCATTTTTCATAAGCAGAACAAAAAACTGAAGGTCTTGCTTGTATTTAGTTACTAAATCCAAGGTTAATTCATTTTAGCCCTCCTAGCCATTTTAGGTAGAAATGACTTTGAAGCTCATACACTAGATTGTTGAGCTTCTTTTTTATGACTCTGAGGCTTCATAGTACTTGAAAAATCAAAATAGCTACCAAGAAAAACCTTATGGTCCATTTTATTCTTTGTCTAAGATCCATGACTAGCACAAATTTTAGTAAATTCTTGTTAGGTACTCAGCAAAGCCCATGAACTGGTCTTAGACCATAATGATCTAAGTGAAGCAGAGAATAACCTAGTAGGAGAATAAATCCAGATTTTAAAGAATTGTATTTTATATTTGTATTTCACATTTGTATACCAAGAATAAACGGTAAAATTTAGATGACGCTTTTTGCCAAGAAAATTACCTACACCTTCATGCTGCAGCCATTTAGCTTGTTTTATTTTATAAGGCAAATGTCCCACAACTATAAATGCATCGGCTTATGTAGTTATCTAGCAATCTAATAAGATAGATCTGCCCTGGCTTCCCGTTTATTGACTGGTTTCCAGAAATATATTATTACACGAAAATTATATCACTCTTCTCTTTGTCTTGGCACTGGTGTCAAAGATCATAGTGATTGTGACTTGGTGAACTTTGAGGAAATACAATCACTACTGGTTTGTTTTTTAAAGAAGTAACTAATACATAGAAAAAATCACTGTTCTGTTTTTAACATAAAAATAAATATTTCTTTTAACCTTTGAAAGCATAGGCAGTTATTTAACTTTTCTCAAATTGAAAAAAAAAAAATAGTTCAAGGGTACTTGTGGTAAAGACATTCTCATAGAAACATGCAGAACCTCCTCCATACCTGGAGGATGAATGTGACCCAGGGAATGATAAGTAGTTTGAACGCAAATAGATCTTTCCTCCTTATTTATGTTTGTCTCCCTGGATAACTTAGATATGCCTAGAACCTTTATGTTTTCAGATACTTATATTTTTATATTAAAATCCTTAGCCTTCACATAGATGTCTTTATATGGAAATGGAAATGCAAGGTAAGTTTTTAAAGAATGAATGTAAACACTAAAAAGATAGAAAGGACACTCTGTTAAGGGTAAAATTTTGAAACAGTGAATGCGATGAGATATTTCTATAGAAGACTTTAGGACTTCGCTTTTCCTTTGGTTAATGATTTTATTGTGCTATATTAGGAACTATTTTTTATTTTTATTTTTTTGCAGTTTTGGCTGGGTGGCCAGGTTTGAACCCACCACCTCTGGTATATGGGGCCGGCGCCCTGCTCCTTTGAGCCATAGGTGCCGCCCAGAAACTATCTTTAATCACTATTGTCACTAATGTGCCTTTTCCTTTCTGAATCCCTTACCAAAATGTATAAGATTAATGGCTTCAAAGATACAGATTCATGTTAGGAATACAACAAAATGACATTTAAAAATAACACATCAAGTATATGTATATTAATCTAGGGTTATATTTCGTACAAAGTGTGTAATGTTTATGAATTCAGTGATTGATGATTTAAGCACAAGAGATATGCAGAAGTAGCCAATTTTTTCAATAGCCAATAGAACAAATACCAGTTGCTCAGCACAGACAAAAAACATGTGTTGACTATTACATAAATATCCAAACTGTTTATGAGTATACTCTTTAAGTTCAAAACAATAATACTGTAAATTAACTTATGGAAAATTACAGTTTTATTAATGTGCTTTCAATATATTGTTCCATTCATGATGAAGTATAAAAGGAAATATTTACTTAGTAAAATCACATTTTGTAGTTTGAATCAGATTCAATGTATCAGATTCATTGCAGTTTTAAAAAAAATTTACATGGCTTATGACATTTGAAACAATTTTCATTTTATGTATTTGTAAAGTTTCACCAAGAGATAATGATTACATATTAAAAGTAAAAAAAATTCCCAATGGATTCTGATATTAGTATACAAGTAAATGTCCTGTCTACTTGTTGGCAGTTGTCATCTATGCATTTTATGATGTGATTAAAAATATTTCTCTGTGCCCTCTCAAAGAAAAAAGACAAAAAATCATGAAAATTGACACTATTAAATGCTTGTGAAACTGTTGGATCAATTCAAACTAATATTTGATGATATATGATATATTGATGGTGGAATTAAATGTGTATAATATTTTTAAAATTGTTATCATGCTAAACATGAACTTAGCATACGATCTAGAAATTTCCTTTTTAGACATGTCCTATAGTAAGTCCCACAAATGTGATACTGGAAAATATATACATATTTGTTAATAACAGCATGGTGAGTTATACATCTTATCTGGAAAGAGCTATTCGAAATATCAATCTCAGGAGAAAGAAAAATAAATTGTGGTCTATTTAACCAGTGAAGCATTATAGTCAGTGAAATATAACTGACCATATTCATGAATTTTAGGAATGTAATACTGCATGAAAATGTGTAAGACTAGAGCATACAATTTTTAGAAGCATCAACTTCAACCAAATTAAACAACATATTACTCATAATATTTATATATATATGTGATAGAATTTTATAAAGCAATATAATAATACAACATTCATAAGACTGGGTGAAATTTCCCCTTTTTTTATGTTTGGCAACTTTCATACCCAAATTTAGCTAATATAACATAATTCTTAATATGATTGTGCCACAAAATGTTTGGAAAAAATATATTCAAAGTACAGATAAGTGCAGATGCTCTTTGACTTACAACAGGGTTACATTTCAATAAGCCTATTATAGGTTAAGTAAAAAATGTGTTAAATGCATGTAACGTACTGCTTAGCTTAGCCTACTTTCAACATGTTCACAGCATTTACAGTGTCCTACAGTTGGGAAAACTCTTCTAACACAAAGCCTATAAAATGTTGAACATCTCATGTAATTTATTGGCTGTAGTCACTATGTAGGATTGGTTGTTTGCCCTGGTGACGGTGTGGCTGACTAGGAGCTGTAGTGTCATATGTACCTCCCCAACATGGGGAAGATTAAAATTCAAAATTCAAAGTACAGTTGAATGTGTATCACTTTCACACCGCTGTAGAGTCAAAAATTGGTAAATCACACTATCACAAGTCAGGGGACCACTGGTATTGTAATTGAGAATCGGGAAACTTAGAATCATATCTTAAAAGACAAGCATTCTCTGTAATAGTTTATCTGTTATTAGCAAGCCATTATTTTAAGCTTGAATTATATTGATAGAATTATATTATTATTGTGCCAATGTTAAAAAGAATAATACAAATTCTAGATCATATACTCAGCGTGAGGCAAGTGAAGAATGTTTTTACATTGTTGGGGCTCAGAAAACTGTACCCCCAAATGAAAGCCTCATAAACAAAAGTGTTCTCTGACCTCCTGTTTTCCAGCCTGTCAGTCTCATTCTTCCCTGAAGGTAGCCATGGAAACTCTGGATAGACTACCCTAGGGCAGATTATAAAAGCCAGAAACTCTTTTCTCAAAATCTGCCCATAAAACCTAAAATTACTCTGTATAAAAACAGACCACAAAGAAATTATCTGACCTACCTTGTTTGACCATAGGTCACAAGGCCCCCATTCCAGAGAGGGTCCTATCCAACCCGCAGAAGGAAGGAATGCGTGCTCAGAGAGGCCAAGAATTGAGACAGGCCTTGCTGAGTTTCCTCATTCAATCTGTTAACATTAGAGCATACTCTTTTTGTCCAACCGTATTTCTGCATGGCTGTCTATACTTCATTGAACCTAAGCATAAGAAGGGACATTTTTACCTATACCTTTGGGTCTTCATTCCTAAGGCTCCCATGTAGACGTATTAAAATAATTTTTTTATTTTATTTCACAATATTACATGAGTACAAACATTTTGGTTACCTACATTGCTTTTGTACTATTTGAGTTAAAGTTATATGTGTGCTCATCCCCCAAACATTGTACCTCTTGAATTTACCCATCACCTTCTCCCTGCTCTCTATTTGAATTTGTTGAGTGTTATTACCATCTGTAACTGTGAGTACATATAGTGTTTGTTATTCCAGTGTTATGATACTTCATGTAGAAGAGTGGTCTCTGGTTCCATCCAAATTGTTCCAGGAGGTATTAGTCCACCGTTTTTTATGGCTGAGTTGGGCTCTATAGTGTACATCTACCACATTTTGTTAATCTACTTCTGTATTGATGGGCACCTGGGTTGTTTCCACATCTTTGCAATTGTGAATAGTGCTACTCTAAACATTCAAGAGCAGGGGTTTTGTTCTCTTTACCTTTTGGGTGAATATCTAGTAGTGAGATTGCTGGATTGAATGGTAGGTCCACTTTTAGTTCATGAGGAATCTCCATACTACTTTCCATAGAAGTTGTGAAGTTTGCAGCCCCACCAATAGCTTATGAGCTTTCCTGTCTCTCTGCATCCATGCCAGCACCTGTGGCCTTGGGACTTTTTGATAAAAGCCATTCTGACTGGTGTTAGGCACTATCTTACTATGGTTTTGATTTGCATTTCCCTAATGATTAGAGACATTGAGCATTTCTTTATATTCTTATTGGTCATTAGTCTATCTTATTTTGAAGAGTTTCTGTTCCTATCTTTGTCCACTTTTTAATGGGGTTGTTTGCCAATTCATCAATCTGCCTCATCACAGTGATTTTTCAGGGAATCTTTACTGTACCACAGACTTTAGTGCCTACAACATCAAAGATTTTTCTTTAATTTTTTTTCCCATTTGTTACTTGCCTAATTCATAAAACAACTGTCTTTTCACAGGACTATAGACATGGCTGCATCATAACACATGACCAGCTGGCTAATGCAGTCCAACTATGCTTCTTACCACATTTTCGGAAGACGTCAGTGCTCTTTCATTAAATCTCGTTTTAGTCCTTTTCAGCAGCATACAAGAGATCAAAACCTCTGTTCTCCCAATTCATTATTAGCAACATTTTAGCTAGAGCTGTGATTTGACACAATTACAAAAAAATAATAATAATAATTTTTTTTTTAGGTTTTGGAATAACAGTTTCCAAGAGGAAATTTTTTCATTGAGGTGGCCTTGAGATTTTAAATGAAGGCAACAATGAAAATGAAACATTTAATTGATATTTAAATGCTGAAAATCCAGCTTGGATTAACTCAAAAGTCATTCTCTGTATCCCCACATGTCTTTTGATTGTTCCCTTGTACTTACTATACGTCAGTCCCTCCCACTGAATTGTGACTCACTTGGGGAAAAAATTAGGTCATTGTTTATTTATCCCAACTTTCTGTCATAGGATTGAATAGTTGGTAGATCCTCAATAAAAGCTTCCTATAAGTTAATGGATTGATGGACAGACACAATAATTAGTTAATTAACTGAATATTTTTCAGGGCCAATTTAAAAATGTTTCCATACAATGTAATCAGTTATTTAGTTTACAATAATTTATTTTATTTAGGGGATTTCTATTGCTGCAAAGTAAGCATTTCTAACAGATCATCATACTTTATTCCTTAAATCAATTCTCCTTGCCTTTTTCAACTAAAAAATATTCGACATAATATAAAATACAAAATAACATGTATCTAAGTATATAGGTAATAAATTGTTTTATTTAAATATATTTCTATATTTATATAAACAAAATAATCAACACAAGCAAGCACATTAAACTTTTTGTGGATAACCTGGAATCAATGCAGTGAAATACACATACACACATATACAGAGAGAGTGAAAGTGAAATTGAGTGAGAGCGAGACAGAGAGATTCCTTTATTTTTTTATACTAAGCACTTTCCTATTTAAAAGAAAAAAATCACAACATAAAAATGGCTCTATAAAATAAAATTGTAATATCCCTGCAATAGTCATGGCTTTTTAAATAGCTATGTATTACTATGAGATATAATTTTATGCTATTTTAGGATTCCTTAATCTTCTTTGACAGTTTCATTGATTTCAGAGACTTTGATCTATTTCTCTGAAAACCATACATGTATAGAAAGGTCTTTAGGCATCTAAAGAGCCAAACAAACCTAAGGGGACCAGGAGGAAGAAGAGGAAGGTCAGTAACAGTTCCAAGGCCCAACAGGGAACTCGAGTTATTGCTTTAATTCAAATGACCAATGACCTGGTATGGGAAGAGGAAGAAAGAACTTCTCAACCCAACTACGGAACAAAAAATCATTTCCTTTGATGTTTTACTCTAAAATAGTCCCCTGAGAGATTTGGTAACTCCCCTGATGCCTGAAAATATTAAAAGTGTGCCATTGATCTCTTCTAATTCCAGATACAGAATAGTGTGTTAAAAATCAAAATGGTGGGTGGTGCCTATGGCCCAAAGGAGTAGGGCGCTGACCCCATGTACTGGAGGTGGCGAGTTCAAACCCAACCTCAAAAAAAAAAAAAAAAAAAAAAAATCAGAGTAGATGTAGAAGCTAGCATGTCTGCATTGTCTGGAACATATAGATTTTCTCTCTACCTTTTAGCAGTTGAGGGGGGGAGTGGGAGCAATGCATCCTTTCTGAGTGTGCACGTGTCTGATCGTGTTCCTGTCTGGGGCGGGTGGAGGGAGGTGGCCCCAGTTACTTGCAGTGGAAGTATTCATGGCCTTTGAAAACAGCCACTGAGCACAGGAAGAACACAAAGAGGGAGAGGAAGGCAGACTGTGTTTCCTAGTGTTAATTTCCCTCTTCACCAGGAGGCAAAGGAACCTATAGATTCTGCCTCTGTAAAGCACTTCATACTGAATATGGTTAAAGAAAGAAGCTACAGATAACACGTCAGAAAAATCTGGACACTTAGATTTAAAGCAGCTAAAAATAAAAATCTTTAAAGCCTGATCAAACCCACCAAAAATCTGGGGTCAACTGGAAAACTAAAATGCTTTTCTTGTGTTATTTCAAATGGAATCTGAGGTCAAGAAACATAACAATGAACTCCTTCTTCCAGTGGAGACACTTCTCAGATTTTGTAGCTATTGTTTCGAGTTATCGGTATAGTTCTGAAACAGCACTGCTTTGTAACCCTCTGAAAGAGAAGGGAAAGTATGCAGAAATACTGAATACCATTCCTCTTACCATGAGACAAAACATATTTAAAGAAACATAGCTTTTTATAAATAATGCATATTCCTTATAATGGTGTGTATGCATATACATTCTTACATTTTCATATGTATACAAAAGGAATCAAAAGGGAGCATAGTACAAGGTAACAGTTCTTGATTACATTCATTCATTCAACTACAATTTTCAGAGTGTCTGCAATGTACTAAGTTATAAGGAGCAAGTATACAGCAGTGATTTTTAAAATCAATCCTTGTCCTTAAAAACTTCCATGGAGAAGGGCATAGAGATAAATAAATAAGAAAAATATATGAAATAAATTGTATGCTATAAAGTGGAAAGTACCAAGGGGGGGGGGATCATAGAAAAGAGGATGTGAGTAGGGGGAGGTAAAATTTTAGATAGGTTGGCCCATAAAGATGTCACCGAGACAGTGACGTTTTCTGAAGAATCTAAGTGAGAAACGGAGAGTAGATCAATAGGCGCTGAATAGAGAAACTGGTCTTTGTATAACAGACAGAACAAAATGTTGAGTACAGAGAATAATGTGTTTACAGAATCAACGGGAAGTCTGCCATTGGGTTATGGAGTTGGAGGACTCTCCATTATGACTATGATAGGACAGAAACTGAGGCTATCACTGCAGCTGCTTTGAATCACTCATTCAGAGCAAAGAAGGTGGCCTTTGCTCACATCCAAGTTTTAGATCCCTCTCCCTTTAATTGGTGGAAACACTCCAAATTCTAGGGAGGCTGGGAAATGTAGCGTTTTTCTTTCTAACTTCTCCAAACGGACTGAGAGTAGAGCTGAGATTGAGTTATCTGAGTTTCACCACAAAAGAATTGATAGAATTCATCTGAGAAGAAACCAAGTGCCTGATCACATAGACTCAGACCCTTTAACGGCTCTGGCTTTATCTCTGTAATATTGGAAATCGCTGGAAACTTTCAGGGAGAAGAGTGACATGCTTTGGCTAATGTTTGACTGCTGTTCTGAGAATAGACAAGGAAAGATGGAAAGAGTGAAATAATCCAGGCAAAAACCAAGTTTTCATAAGAAGTGGTGTCATTGAGAGCAATAGGAGAGTTACCTTCTGGCCACCTTTTGAAAGTTGGTTAGCTACATTTACCTTTAGATTACACATAAATTGTGATAAAGAGTGTGAAAAATCAGTGATGACTCCCAAATTTTTGTCTTTGCCATTGGAAAGATGAACTGCTTATTAACTGGAATATCAAAGATAGTAGGATGAGGGAGAGGGGATAGGAAATTTCGTTTGATACACACAGCTGGATGTGCAAGTGCGTACAAACCTGTGGGTCAGGGAAACCCAAAGGAAGAAGGAAAAATGGGACTCACCAGTATGAGGAAGGCATTTAAAGCCAGAAGACTGGTGAAATCCCCCAACTAATGAGTATAGACAAGAAAAGAGGATCAGCACGGGGTAGGTCCTGGTAGGGATGACATGATCCAGAGAGGAAAACTGGTGTTCTGGGAACAAGATCCTCAAAATTCAAACTGAAGACAAGAATGATGACCATGAGAAAGTGAATTTCTCAAATAGGGCTGAACATATGATTCCATAGGGGGAAAAAAGGACTCAAGTATTAGAAAACTAGAAATGCGCGTATTTCATCTAAGTGAGTAATAGAGACACCAGGAATTTTACAGGAGTGCTGCTGTCAGAAAAGTGAGGACGAAGCAGGCACAAAACCCTACAAAGGAAGGGGAGTGGTCTGGGTTTGAAGGATGACTACAAGAAGGAGGTGTAGAATGCATGGTCCATTGGCATAAAGTCCAAAGCTGGGAACTTACAGAAAAGAAAAGGAAATTGACTTGGGAGTCCCTGAGCACAAGAGGAAGATTATACACCTTCCCCCGAAGCCCAGTGTGCAACAGGCCTAGAAGACAAAGCAGCTACTGAGAAGGAGGAAGGGATTCTGGCGCCACAGGGGAAAGCCACATTTCAGGTATAGCAGGCAAGTGGGAGGCCCATTCAACAAAAGGTTGTAAGTATTGCTGAAGACTGATGGTGAGTCTACCAAAGTTGTGAAAAAGAGACTGAAAGATACACAAAAAGATGTGACGGGATTAAAGTCTGGGGAAAAGGAACCACGTGGTAGTCCTGGATATCGTGGGGTTACAAATGGAAACAAGTTTGAGAAGGGTAGGGTTATCCTCAGTGGTGGCCACACTCTAGGAGGTGGGAGGAGATAGGGATACGAGTTCTGGAGTAAATTCAGCTCTGAGATTCTGTTGACTTAGCCAAAGAAGCAGGGAGGGTGGAAGGGAGAGGTGAAGTCAGCATAAATCATTTTTATTTTGCTGACAAAACAAGGCAATGCTTTTATTTTTTAGAGAATTTTTTTCTGATCAAAAAAAGTTAAATGTATCTTCAGCTTTATTTTAATTCCTAAATTATGTAGATGACATAGGAGTCCTGTGGGTGAGAAACATTAGGAGCATGGTTGGTTATAGTACCAAAACCAAATTAACAACAAAGTCAATAACCCATGAGGCAATGGGACAATATTTCCTGGAAGGAAAGTTAATAAAATTTTGTATCATAAATGTCAGTATTTGAATCACAGATTCGCCAAACATTTGTTATGCTATGTCAATTAAGCTAAGACTACATTGCCCACAGTTTCCTTTGTTGCTATTTCCAAGTTAGCCTGGAGATCACAGTGCTTATCATCCCCAAGATGTGAGAAGAGGACATAAAGCAGTGATTATATTTTTTGTATTTCACTAAACTTAGTGCAGGGGTACTGACCAGGGGCTGCTGCACCTCAGGCACCTTGTCACTCACCTGCTGGCCTATCTTGTTGTGTGGGACGGCAGCCACAACTGAGGTTCCTCCAGCCCCTCACACAGCATCCTTTTGTTCCTCCAAGTCCTGGACCAAGTATGTGTTTAGCTCCACAACAAATGGCATTAAATGATCCCACATATCAGCCCGTCATTAAATCTGTAGCCATGGGGAAGGTGAAAGCCTGACACAGGTTCCAGGCTGTCCTCATAGGACCCAAGTGCTGACAACAAGGTACAGTGTGTCCTGCTCTTCTGCACTTCGTATCCACCACCATTTCTCCAGTGTCCGCCTTGCCTACATCAGTGTCCAGCACCAGACGGAGAGACAACCTGAGTACAGATTGTGAAAACAGCTCCCGTGAATGTATCAGGGCAATACGAGTAGGTTAAATCCTTATTACATGTCACGTCTAGTGGTTCTTATAAAACCCTTTACTTGCTATGTGTTAATTTAAAAGTTACTTAGCCTCTCTCAATCCTAGCTATAAAATCTGAATAATAACATCTACTTTGAAAGATTCTTGTGAAAAAATTTAAGATAATTATGTAAAGTACCTAACACAGTTGGTGGAACACAATAGTTACTAAGTCCATGGTGGTCATTACCCTGGAGAAGAAAGAGATTTATAACATGGCCTAATTTACACCAGTTTCTATTTGTAATCAACTCAATGATAACCTCTTTAAGATAAAGGACTTAAAAAATTTATCTCGTATAAAAATGAAGTAGGAAGAATACTACTTTCAAAATTTATGTACAGTATAGTAGATTTATTTTAAAGAACTACTTTAATCAAAATTCTCTTAAATGGAAAAAAATCACATGTCAAAGAGCATATTTTAAGACATTTCTAAAGGCAGATTTATCAGAGATTTATTGGTGTTCTTCTTCCTGCTTTTAATTTCTTTACCTCTCAACCCATCTAAACAGAATTAAAGAAATTAACATTGTTCTTTAAAATCAATCTACAATAATGTATTTAAACTTTAAAAGTAAGATTCCTATTATATTTTTATTCAAAGCAAATTTTTGTTTTCTATTTTAAATTATTATTTTAAGCAGTTATAATTAATTATAATGTCAATTTACCAAAATAGATGTGTGTTTGCTTGCTAAACATGTGGAATATAAAAAAATTCATTCCTTATTCTTAGTTTACACAGGACTTTTCCCCTCTTCTTTTTCGATTAAGTTATATGTTCTACTGCAGTAGAAATCCAAAATTGCTTTTCATTATGCAGACTTATATTTTCTGTTGAATATTAAGCAACATAAACTCCTCAATACACAACAACCTTATTCTTGACCTTTTGTACTATTCACCTATATTTGTAAAATGTTGTTGAAAGTCTGATTCAAAGTTAATATGAAGAATAAGGTTGTTGTATGTTGAGGAGTTTATGTTGCTTCCCAGGATGATCTCTCATAATTTTGAAAGCAGGAGGCTTCATTCATTCAGATGAGCAAAGCTCTAATCTCTCCTATTTCTAGAGGTAACCATTGATTTCCATTTCCAGTGGAGTCCATTTGTTCACATAGGTTTGGTTCAGATGTGGAACCTAATAACTGGACAAGGTGCATCAGCAATCTGAGCAGCCTTCTTAGGAGGGAAGCATCTTCAGTGATCATGGGGCTAATAAACAGATACTCAGAGGAATAAACAAGTAACTGACAAGAATGGAAAAGAGAGCTTTTACAAGGGATAAAGGCACATGTATGCAAGCACTCACACACAGGCACACAGCTCAAGAGCGAGTGAATGAAAAATAATCATATATCCCAAGTGTGTAGTTAACTAAAACACTTAAGTTCTGCACAATGATCTGACATTCACACAATGACAGAATCATCTGATAATACATTTCTCAGAACCTTATCTTCCTTGTTATTTCAAAAAATTTACAAGGAAGATACAATTCTTTGAATATAAAATACTAACTTATTATTGTTGTGCTCAATGTTTAGCCAATTTCTTGCTTGCTATTAGTTGTGTGTAAGAATCTATTACTATATTATTTCTTTTCAAAACCACGAATAACATGTCAACCTAAGAGTAGAAGGACGAGGGTGACAGCAGACTGACATGGTGGGAGGGCAAGAAAAGAAGGAAGCAGGATCAGCTACAAGGGACAAGCAGACCTGGCAGCTAATTCTGATTCCTGCTCTGTGAATTTAGCATTATCAGGCTAAGAGCCATTGACAAATAAAAGCACTAAAACCATCCTGTATTTGAAGAACACTTTAAACTTTTTCTAAGTCATTTCAAATAGTTATCCCAATGAAGGAACTGAAGATGGAAATAACTTGGGCAAGGCCACAAAATTAATGCAAGAAAATCTGGCCCAGAGACCAGACTCCCAATTGCTACCGACTATTTCTTGCACTAACAATACTGCTTTTGGAAGAAAAGACTTCAATCAGGAATTGTATACTTCAACATCTGGATATCCACCTCCTAAGATAATGACATTTTATAGTCTGAAAAGACTTTCTATCATTCAGCCAGGGTAACCTAAAGGAGGACATTTAAAAAAAATGTAAAATATATTTTTTCAGCTTCCACATGACTGCAATTGGACTCTGGGATCCTAGTGATTGTGGAAGTATATAAAGCATATGAATTCAAGGCCTCCTTACAATTACTCCAAGGTTCGTAATTTGGAAACTACTGGTTTAGTCCAATCCTCTCATTTTACAAAGAGGAATCCAAAACCCAGGGAAATTAAGTGAATCACCCAAGGACATAAAGCAAGTTATTCAAAGAACCAAGGGTACTACTGCTCCACGCTGCTTTCTCTCCTCTCTCATTTGGGAACAATTTCTTTTTTGTTTCCCCCTTGGCATATGTGGTTGTAGTTATCATGAGATTTTAATTCTATTTTGAGTGCTTGGTTGACTTGGCAACACTATTTTCCATACTGCCGCTAGTTCATTCCAGTAGAGAATCCAATGATTTCTCTGTTCTCTGCTACTGATTGATAGAATGCCAGCAAACTTTGAGGAAATTTAAATGAAGAGAAATTCATTAAAGCAAATATGACTAAGTAAAATGACTTGGAAAAAATTAATTTGATGTATTTACCTTTGCCATTATTCAAATGATGACTTAAACTGAATGTTTTAACTAACTGCATTTTTTCCTTTGCACACCGATGGAACTCTTTGCACGAGACCTTGCAAAATTGGACAGATGAATCAAGCACTGTGCACATTTCCAGAATCCTGGAATTTCCAGGAGTTTCCCCAAAATTTGCATGGTGATTATCTCATTTTGAATGAGGAAAATTACATAAAGTAGCATCAGCCTATGTTTTTATTTTTTTAACACACTATTGAAAATTTTATACATGAAAAAATATTTTATTCAGATGGTGATGCCTTTTTGTTTAAAGTGAACAATTAGGAAAAGATAAAGTTCTCATTTAGTAAGTGTAACTGGCTTTGAGATATGTTTTGATTTATTTTACCTTTTTCTACCTTTGTATCCCTAAGGAGTATAAAACATCACTGCCCCATATGGTGGCTTCTCACCACCCTGACTGTGTCATTGGAGGAATGAAGCCAATGAGATGGAGGTTTTGAAGTACTGGCTGATCTGCTGTTTTAGTGTGTTCAGATTTAGAGCCTTATTGAATTTGAAACTTAATAAGTATAATCAACTGTTTTGAGGTTTTCCACTTTCTATTATCACCTTTTGTTCATGTTCTATAAAATCCACTACAATTCTCACTAATATCCCAAAGATGTCATGGAGAAGGCATTTTGATATTTTGTCTGCTATAACTCTGCATTTTTCCTTCCAAATATATATTCCTAGTCACACTCCTTCCTCCTGCAAATAGAAATTAATACAAAATAAATGAACCCAAAGTTGCTAGGTAGTCCTAAAGCCATTACCGTCATGAAGTGATTTGAACTTGGTTTATTATTTAAACATATTTTATAGAAACATTATACATTATTCTATTCCACCTCAGGTAACCATATTGTCCTTAAGTGTAATATAAACCAAATCTTGTTATTGATACCCAAACTAGAATTCAGTTCAACAAAAAATAATTAATTTTTTTTTTATCTAACTGACTAATTAATATTTGGCCCAACTGGCTATCCAATTCATGCAAAAGTATTACTGGTTATTTTTGTACCAAGACCTACTGTATTTCTTTTCCACTGTGATTTTGTTCTTGAGAATATAATTCTTCTTTTAATATATTCACCTTCTCAGCAATGAAAAAATCCTCAGCTGTTAAATCCCTTGGAAATTCACTGCTATATTTTCATCTACAGCCAATAGCCAATATTTCAGCCCAAACCTTCACTCTGGTCTTATAGTGTGAAAGGGAGATTTTTGGGGGTTTTTTGTTTTTTGTTTTTACTCTAACCTAGTCTAACAATTTATTTCCTAATCCTGTAGTAAATAGCTGTCATACATTTTTGATATGACTTCACCCAACAAATATATTAAAAGTTTGTGGAGAGTCTTAATCCAGAGTTTTCTGTTTATTATTTCTTTTCTTCCTCTTCAAAAAGGAAGGGAAGAAGGGAAGAATGGAAGGAAGGGAAGGAAGATAGGAAAGAAGGAAAGGGCTTTTTTAAAGTCAATCCATTAAATCATATTATCTAGATGAGTACAATTCAGTAAATAATCCATTTGAATCACCTCACTGCCTTCAGCCAACTTACTTATTTAATGGACTTAGATACTGGAACCCAAAGAAAATTAATTACCCAAAGTAATTGCCCAAGATCTTATAAATGGAGACATGCAAATTCATTCTTTCTTATTTTTTTATTCCACATTATTTTATAGTACTGAAGCTTTAAAAAAGTTTATGCCTATGTCTATGTTTAGAAAAACTTATCCCAAAGTCTTGAACATATTCAAAGCACAAGGTTTATTCCATGGGAAATATGTAGACGTAGCCAAAAATCCTGATCCATGTGAAGGTAAAAGAAGAGAGAAAAAGAACATAGCAGCCAGAATGGAAAGTAATGGGAAAAATTAATATGCCACAAGATAGATAATAATTATGACCTGAGCAATCACATGGCAAGCATTGTATAGCTTGAAAATTATCTTTTGGTAAATTTACTTTCTCTAAATGTAAAGCAGTTTAAAATATGGTGGTTACTGTGTTTGCCCAATTTATTTCCTTCTAATCTGAATGGCATTTCTTATTCTAGGAGGGTGCACATAAAAATCACTAGTGATTCCTATTCTATGGTAAGAGTTTCCAATTAATCAAAAATACACAACACTAAAACTTTTATTTATAAATCTACAAAGGGTTTAAGGCAACTTTAAAAATATGATTCAGTCTTCCAAAATTTCTTGATGGAAATACGTAATCAATGCAGATTTGTTTGCAGAATCTGGGAAACACAGCTATCATAATATTTGAGCAAAAGGCTAGAATCAGGTTACTCAAACCATTGCTTGCTCAAATCATTTCTCATCAATTTTCTACCCAATGCCCACACATATGGGTTAACATGTGTGTATGAATGTTAAGTTTAGGCTTAGAATTTATTTTTAAAATATATAATGCACTTTGTTACTATGATGAATAATTCATCAATCACTGGTGTGTATATGTATATTTAATGTAGAGAGTGGCCATCTATTTTTAGAGGTCCTTACCCTAACCCCACAGGGTACTTAAATTCAATTGATAGAAATACCATAAATGCCATTTTCCCTTGATGTGATAATCTATAGTTTTAATCATTACTATCGCTTTAGGTTCTTCCAATTATCCTTAGAGCAAGACATTATAGCTGAAATTTAATTTTTAGTCATTTATATTTCATGCACAGACTGTTCATTTATGGAAATTGGAACCCTGACTTAAGTATTTGTGAACGCTACTGATAATCTCTACCCCCTGAGTATTTGTTCAATAACACATTGCTAGCAATCCTCCCAAACTCAACATTTCATCTGTTAAATTTTTAAACTAGAAAGAGGCAAATCACATAGTAGCTCTGTAGTACTAACTATATAATTGCATAAATGACTTTGTAAGTTATTTGTATTAGGGGACGCTAGGGGCTAGGAATAAGAAAAAAAATGACAATATAATGAACAGAAATCATCTATGTTTATTGTCTTTGATAGGCCAAAGTTTTTGAAGCAAGGAAAAAATATATGGAATCTCCATTGATTGAGAGTCACACTAACGCAGGAATCACCAAGTTTGGGGCAGTGTATTTAACATGGCTAGAACAGCCTATAACCTGAATCCATGGCTTGAAATTTGCCTGTTTGCATTATTTTTAGGGGAGAGATATCTAAATGAGTAAAGTTATTTCTAAAGAACATCAATGAATTTGCTGCATTTGGCTAGGCAACTCTCGGCATCTGCTTAAAACATAACCAAACCTTTGAAAGGAATTAACCCTTAGAAGTTGTGTTCTCCTTCACAAAAAGTAGTATTACAGTATTATTGAATAAAATATCCTATTATTATCCTAAGATTATTTTATATCAGATGATATTTTATTTTTAATGTACTTGTCTTGGAAGAGGCAAACATTAAACCACAAAACCAAAAGTATAATCCTACCTTCAAATATCATCTAATAAAAATTTCATTCATAGTTAACTCATCATGCCTTTAAGAAAGGAACAGATGTTTTTAATTTGGTATGTTAAATTGTTTTGGATAAAGTTCATAAAAACAAAACATTATCTTTCATTGGATTTGATGACATTGATAAAGATTTGCTGGGACAGTTTAGTGAATTGATCTTAAGAAATACTTTGCAAATTGCTCAAAGAATCAAATGGGTATAAAGTATATGTCGTATATGCAAACCAAAGAAATATATAATCAAATAAATTATATTTGACCACAGTTTATGTTAAAGTCATAAAAATCCAGAAACAGTCAAGATGGATTGTGCCCATGTTTGCCTGGGATGACCTCCCTCTTAAGGGTAACTTGGACTATGAATAGCAAACTCACAGATTAATCTGATAACCTCCATCATATTTAGAATATTTTGTTTAATTATTTATTATTTATGATAATGCTACTTTATCATGCAAGCCAGAACTACTCTTATTCTAACAGCTCTATTCTATTTCAATAAATTAGCATATCATTAAATGTCAAAAATTTAGATTTGAGATATGGGTGATGACCCTTGAGTATGTTCTCCTGCCCTCATAGGTTCCTTTTAGGTTCCTGAGAACTAAATGAGTCACAGCCAGATGTAAAATAAACCTTAGGATTCTTAAAGTAGAGTGATTAAAAATAAAACTCATAAGCCAAAGCACCATGGTCACTAAGAATTCTGGAAAATATTACTTTTAAATTCTCATATTGATTTAAAAAAAATAAGATTTCTCTATTGATTATGAAGTCCTTGTCAATTCCCTAAAATTCTCAGGTAGAAAACCATAACCATTAATAATAGAGTACAAACAGACTGAAATTTTTATGTAAACTTTAATGCTATTATAATTGGCTTAATTTTAATTGATTCTGTTTCTTTTATCCAAAGATCAATTAGGTCTTTCTTATTTTCTTATACACAGCAATGTATGAGTCTTCAATGTAAATGCCTTTCTGTATTATATTTGTGAGTTAGTCAGCTACTAAGTTAACAACAATTATTGTTAAGAAGCAATTAATATGGGGCAGCGCCTCTGGATGAAAGGAGTGGGGAGCCGGCCCCATATACCAGAGGTGGTGGGTTCACCAAAAACTGCAAATAATAATAATAATAATAATAAGCAATTAATATGGAAAATAAGAAAAGTAAAGAATCTTTGACCCATAAACATTCCACATAAACCCATTATTGTAAATTCGTTAAAATTTAATGTTAGATATTATTGGTATAAGATAGAAAACTTCTTTAATAAGGATAAGTTATGCTTACATTTTTTCTGTACCAATCCTCCTTCCCATCTGATAAAGAATTCAGTGTTCTCTCATCTCCCACAACCCCAGCTTACTCAGGAGCCTGCCGTGCTGGGTTGGGCAGGGGGTGGTATACGCATAGGGAAAGGCAGACACTGGGTTGGGAGGAGAGAAGACCTCCATGAGGAGCAGGGGCAGCCAACCCCACAACCTCCACTGGACACAAACTTCAGAATTGCATTAAGTCAATCAGCTCTGTGAATAAAGTAATACATGGAAAACGCCTCTGTAATAGCAATAAAATTCAAGAATACATATTGTTTTTAGCTTTTAATTAATTTACAAAACTATCAGCTTTTTAAAAAAGAGTCTAGGGCAAACATTGATTGAATAGCCCCATTGTATGTTAAACAAAACAAGTAATTTTAAACTGTTTATTAAAGATACATCCCCAAAAGAAAGGAGAAATAAAGAGACTGTATTCTAATATAGCTAACGTCAAAGTTTTCACTGTGGTTGATTTGGGATTTGAATAGCAAAAGTTAGAAGCTCAGCAAAGGTAGTTTTATGGGGAAAAAAATACCACCAGGACTTCACTTTCACATTGGTGGTGAAGGGCTGTGATAGCATCACATGTGTGAATATTAAGATGGGAAGTGAGTGGAATTCAGTGTTTACATTAACTAGCTAGCACAGTGCTTCGGAATAAATAAATAACCCACTCAATGTTGTCAATTGGCAGCTTTAAAATTAAAAGCCAAACTGGAATGCTTTCACATTCTTTTTCTTTTCTGTTGGGTTCAACAGATATTCACTAAAAGCAATTCAGGAGAGAATGGTGCAATAAAACAGCAGGGATGGCTGATTTCTCAGGTAAACACACATAATCAGTGAAGAGTATTTACAAGTATGTGACTTCCCATTCAATATCAACGACCTACTGCAATAGGGCAGCCAAATCTCTTTCCACAGGACGACTGACACCTGGTCCAAACACATTTGTCCTGCCCCGGGTTTATGGAGGCCTACCAGATTGTGTGACGCTGAATTTTATGGCAGCAATTACTTTCTTTTTGGTTGTAAACAACAGAATTCCTAAAAGTAGTCACAAAATACAGTTCCACACCACTCTGCAAATAACCAACCGGGTAGTGACTCCACTTTTGGCCTTTCAACCTGATAGTAGTAAACTAGCTACAGTGCAAATGTTACGGCTTCGCATCCTCCAGTTACATAGCAAATTAATGTAGTACCAACTTTCCAAATTACAAATTCTGTGTAACGTTCGAGGTTTTCCCTGTATTTTTTTAAACGAGGTTGTTCTTTTGTGTTTTATTTTCTATGTTGATTGTGGTTAAATGGCTGTGGTCAATTTTAATAGTTGACAACCAAACTCCCTCTATGGAAATCCTATGAAAAGTTACTATCTCTGCTAACTTCAGGCAAAGGACAAAAAGTAAATAAGAGAATATAATTGCTAAAAAGAAAAACAGAGTATGTCAAATCATATCATAAATGTTATTAAGAGAAAAAGGAAAAAAGTATCTGGTAAGGTCAAACAATAAATCCTACTTATTCCAATGTCAGTTATTCCAAAGGCATGGAGATGTTTGCTTTTCTTTAGTATGAGAGGCCCATTAGTTAATGTGACAAATTGTACTTAGTTGCTGATTTTAGGAGTCAAAAGAAAAGAGTGTGTCTTTATAATCGAAGACTTAATCATTCAAAAGTAAAGTTGAATAGTTTTCTTTCTCCTTATCAGTTTCCCTCAATTTTAGCAGGAACACAAGACATTTGGCACGACTAGCTTCACTCAGTACCCTTCCGAGAGCCAAGTGCACATATCCTCTTCCATCTCGTATATCAATACTCACAGTGTGTACATACATATCTGTGACTCCCATTAGAAGGAGACTTGGGGAAAAGGAAGGATTATGCCATCCATCCTGACAACCCCTATGCTGATGCTTTGAACTCAGTGAGTATTCAATGAATGGCTGTTTGTTAAATAAATCAAACTTAGCAAACATAGTGAATCAGAGTTCCTAAAAATAAATAATACAAAAAGCTGTAGCATTATGTTTTAATCACGCAGGTTTGCATTGTTTTGTAAGTTCTGAACCTGGATAAAGGAAGCACAAGTACATTCTTTTAAAATAGCATTCCAAATTGTGATTGATTTGCAAATTCATCCTCATCCCCACCCTCATCTGCCCACAAATTATTTTAGGCATAATAAAGATTCTGAATATCAAGGCAGCTCAGAAACAGAAACAAGTAAAATATTTCCATCTTTTTCCATATGTCTCAAAAAATCCAATTAACATAAAACATTTGCGATATATAGTGGTAGTTTTTCCTGTTGGAGAAATAATATTAATTTTATATTCTTCCTTTACTTTCTAAAAGCTGTTTATTTTAGAGTTTGCCTTTAAAAAAAAAAAAAAAACTCCAATGCAAAGGGCATGAGCCAAGGCTAAACTACTTCAATGACCATGGAGATATGGTAATTTATGTTCGTTAGTTACACAAATTTGTCCAACATCCGCTTTGAATTTTTGTTTAAGCAGCATTAAATTTCAAATCAAGAATGTATGTCATTGGCAAAGATTGCCTTAGAAATATTTGGTAAATGGTAAATATGGCTTTGTTTACTTAAAAAATTATTGGGGAATAAATAAATTTACAATGTCCAATTTGGACAAAAATAAAGCAAGACATTTTTGATGGAATTCAAAATTTATATTCCTTCATCATCAAGTAAAAATTACACATTTATTATGTGAATAGATCTTTTCTCAGTATCATGGCCGATTGAAAAAATAAAAGGTAGATAGTTGTTACCCTTAAAGAAATTATAATCTAAGGTGGCGCCTGTGTCTCAAAGGGGTAGGGTGCTGGCCCCATATGCTGGAGGTGGTGGGTTAAATCCAGCCCCAGCCAAAAACTGCAAGAAAAGAAAAAGAAATTATAATCTAGGAGGGGTATAAACTATGCATGTGCAAAATATAAAAACCATTATAAAATGATAGTATAATATGCTAAAAAAAATAGCATAAGGAATTCAAGTGAATGACCAATATAGGCCAGGTTTAATTAGAGAATTCTTATGCCCATTATTCTAAGATTTAATGCATTGGGTTACTGGATAGAATTTGATTGTTCATTCTATTAGGAAGAATGACATGAACAAAGGTTCAGAGAAATAAATGAACACTACTTATAAGAAGAATCATTTAAAAAATTTCCTAGTTTAGATATAGGAACAAAATGGTAAAAGTGATAAATTGAGAAGGAGTAGACAGTAAATTAATGAGTAAAAATTCTCAAATTCTGAATACTAAAATTGCATTCCAGAATAATAATAATTTTCCTTTGATGAACACTGTTGATGAGGCAAGTGCTATGTTTAGTGCTTTACACGGGATATCATTTGAGTTCAATCTATAATCCCCATTTTATAGATGAGGGGATAAGAGACTGGCTTCGAATCACACAGATTAGAATGCTGACCTCTCTAAATTTAAGTACCATACTCTATAAACAGCCTTTAATGGGGCATAAGGGGAGATGTCTATGTGTATCTGGGCTACGTAGACAATTTCTAAGGTATATAAAACAGAGAGTGTTCTTAAAGCCATCAATTTCCGTGCCTTTATGTATTGTACCCTAACACTAGACTGGACGTCCACCTGCGAGGCATGTATCACTTTTCACAATTTCTTACTTTCCCAAAGAAAAGTGTATCTCACCTTCATCTTGAATCTCACCAGAGTACACTGTCTCAGTGTATACACACCTTCAGGGCACTAGAAAAAAGGCCAATTCAAAATATTGGAACAATGTGAGAAATTACTTTTCTGAAAAACTAGGAAATGAAATCCCTGCCAGTCAGGAGATTTGTAGCCTGATAACTACCCAGGGTGTGAACAGATACCTAAGTCTCACCTGGGAGCTTGTTAGAAATGCAAAATCTTGACCCTGCATAGATGCATTTTAAGATCCTTTCAAAAAACTAAAGTTCAAGACATGCTGGCTTTCCATTGTTTGTCATCAAAGAGGGGCGACTAACACAGTGGCCAGCTCATCCTTAAGCTATTTTTAATGTTCCACCCATACAGAAGTTTTGCCACCTAACATCAAAAATCATATCTTTTGCAGATTTAAATTTTATGTAAATTTAACATAAATTATAGATTTAAGTATATTTAAATTCATTATGATGTAAATTGATAAGGAAAATGTTTAAATGTTACCTTAAAAATATGAGGGGGAGCAGATCATTTTTTAGTTGTTTAGGGACTACCTGAACAAGAATTTGGAAGGCTGCTATTCCAAACTAGCCTCAGCACTGACCAAAGAAGAGTCACTGAGTGACATCATGAGAATGGTGCATGAGAAATCACCTAAGAACAGAGACATATGACCAGATGTGTCAGTAGAAAGTAGTTAGTTGTGGGATTCTCAATTGATATCTACACATCATAAGTACATAAGTAATTTTTTCAAGTACATAAACCTGGGCCTCACACTTAGAATTTTAAGAATAAGTCTGAGACTGGATTCCAGTAGGTAGCCCTAAAATTCTCTTCATAGCATCCTGATGGACAGTGGGAAAGGTTACTATTTCCTTCGATTTTTTCCTACTCTCTTCTCACGTGCTCGAAAAGTAGCCAAGGCATAATAAGCGCTTCCTTCCAAAACTGAGACTTTTTTATGTTGAAATCTAGCTAAAGTAAATATCACAATTTCTGCAAATTCTGCCCATTTGTCCTCCAACTACTACAGAAATGGAAGTGTCAAGGAATATTTCAATAACATTTGACTTGACCAATTAGAAAGATGTACTTTCCTGTAATTCTGTAAGTAGGATGCATTACAGCATTGGGGAGAAAGCAGACATGCAATTTTGTAAATATTGAGAAGTTAATTAGACACATAGGTGGAAAGGTTGAGTTGAATATATTAATTGGGGATATCAGTCTGAATTTCAGCATTTACAGAGCATGTTTGAGAGTCATATTAAAATATATGATATTTAGTTTAAGATCTGGATTAGATTGCCAAGGGAGTATAGACAGAAAGGTTTAAATAACTAATCCTGGACTATCCTGGCAGCATATGGCCAAATTTATTGGTTAAGCCTTTGTTATTATTTTAGGAAAGTTCTCAGGAATATTCCGACCCAATAGTCCATTCTTCCTTTCTCAACACATTATTTTTACATTTTTGAAAATTCATTTGTCTGATTTCCTGTTTTATTCAGAGTCATTTCTTTGTTGGCTTCAAATCTTACACTTATATGTGGGTGGATCATAGTGCAATTTTCTCTCTCTCTCTCTCCCCTCTCCGACCTGCACATTTATACACACATATACACAGAATCTGCAGGTAACTGCCTCATCTCAAGGGTCCATCTTCAACAACTATTTATAGAACACTTAATCCATATAAGCTACTCTTCTAAGATCTGAAGTACCATAGTAAACAAAAGGAGTGAAATCTCATTTCTAAAGACGCTTATTCTAGCAGAGAAGAAAGATAACAAAGAATATAAATGAAGTATGTAGATATTAGACGGTGATGATGTGAACTGAGAAGGAACAAGAACAGGAAAGGAGCTATAAAATCTCCAGGTTTACAATGATCAAAGCAATGGATTAAACACATCAAATATTAAAAATATACATTACTAAAAAAACAAACAAAAAAAAACCTCTCACTAATGAATTTCAGAGGTTCTCATGGCAATAAATTATTAGAAAAATTTATCAACCAAAGTAAAAAAAAAATCAATTATTTATCTTTCCAATCCCATATAAATTACATTTCAGGAAAAACAAATAGATGATAAGAAAAATAATTCTCTACATAAGAAGGTTAACATGTAAACATCAAAAAAATTATCTAATTAGAAAAACACTATTTTGCAGCAAAGAATGAAAGAATTCATCTGGGAAATAATTACAATGCTTAAAAGTAATTGGGTGAAAGATTGATTAGGAATTTTATAATGGATTATTCAAGCTAATACTGCCTAAAAAAAAAGACTGATGTCACCTCACTGCACATCTCCTGATGTCATAGAATAAGAAGTACACAGAGTTACATGTACCTATGAAGTATTTCTGCCAACAGAACTGAACCTTGAATTCAGTCAATCCTCAAGCTGTAAGAAGAAATTTGTAAAAAAATATGAGAGATAGAAAAGCATAAAAGACCTTACTGCATAACATGTTAGTTAAATCATGTGGATATTGTTTTGATCCTGGTTAGACTAACTATAAAAAGATATTTTGGAAGAAAAAAGGAAATTGTGAATGTTTTCTGGATATAACCTATAACATTTTAAACTTGTTCAGTGTGATAATTTACTGTGGTCTTTTTCTTTTTTTGAAAATGTGTCCATCATTTAGATTAACTATGCTTACCTTATTTTGCCTCTTTGTTTCTCCTAAATTCCAAATAGCTCATGTCAAAATTTAAATATTAAAATGGAATTTGATGTGTACCTCTAGAGGAAAGATATTTTGTTCTTATTGTTGTCATTGTTGTATTTCTGAATTATTAGGAAAAATGTAGAATTCCTCTAATAATTCACAAAAACATTTTTTTCAATCCCTTATCATTTTACCAACAGACACCGGAGTTTTCTAGATACCTACATACAAATTTGGAATTGGCTTGAATTCAGTGTAAGAGGCAGACTCTAAAATGGCCTCTCATAATGTCTACCTCCTGTAATTCACATCTTTGTACAACACCTTCCCTTAAGTGTGGGCCGGATTTAAAGATTCATTTTTAATTAATAGACTATGGGAGATGCAATGATTTGCCATATCTAGGGTGAATTATATTATAAATTAGATTATAAATGACTGAGGCTTCCATCTTGGGCACATTTGATCTTACCTGCTTCTGGAAAAAGCTAGCTGCCAAGACATGAGGCAGCCCTATAGAGAGACCCACATGAATAAGCTTGGAAGGAATTATAGGATCAAATGGTAGGTCTATTTTTAGTTCTCTAAGTGTTCTCCAGCTATCTTTCCAAAAGGAACATATTAGTTTGCAAAATTCCTCTATTAGGTATATATCCAGAAGACAAAAAATCACACTATAACAAACATATTTGTACCAGAATGTTTATTGCAGCCCAATTCATAATTGCTAGGTCATGGAAGAAGCCCAAGTGCCCATAGACTCATGAATGGATTAATAAATTGTGGTATATATACACCATGGAATACTATGCAGCCCTAAAGAAAGACGGAGACTTTACCTCCTTCATGTTTATATGGATGGAGCTAGAAAATATTCTTCTTAGCAAAGTATCTCAAGAATGGAAGTAAAAGTATCCAATGTACTGAGCCCTATTATGAAACTAACTTATAGCTTTCATAGGAAAGCTATAACCCAATTACAGCCCAAGAATATGGGGAAAGGGGAGAGGGAGGGAAGGGGTGGGGGGAGGGTGAGTGGAGGGAAGGTGATTGGTGGATCACACCCATGGTTCATCTTATAAGGGTACATGCAAATCTTCTTAAATGTAGAATATAAATGTCTTAACACAATAACTAAGAAAATGACATGAATGCTATATTAAAACCAGTTTGATGAAAATATTTCAAATTGTATATAAAACAGCACACGGTACCCCATGAAAGTATTAACGTACATAGCTAAGATTTAATAAAAAATGAAAAAAAAAAAGATAAGCATGGAAGCAATCTTCTGTGGGCTGCTGAAAGTCATGTGAGTGAGTTCACGAGCAAATCCTCACCTTCTTGAACCATCTGATGACAGTTGGGTTGCTATGTTGTGAGAGACATGGCCTGAGTGAACACCACCCAGCTGTATCACTCTGGGATTGCCAACCCACAGAAATGGTGAAATAACAAATGCCCAGATAGGACTTGGGATACTTTGTTGTGCAGCTATGAAAAACTAATAAATTCAGGTTCAGAAAGGATGGTTAAAAAAACTCTAGGAAAAAAGTCACAAAGAGGTTTTGTTTTTTTCTCTCCCTCCCTTTTTTTGGTTCCACCTGTTACTAATGACACCACTGACAATAGTCTCCTTGTAGGACTCTCTCATACTCTTAACACTTGCCTTAGGCTGCACCTATATTTTTCTTGCTTCATTCCATTCCACTCTCTTTCTTTACTTTTATTTTCCCATCCCACTACTGACTTGCTCTTATTGGGCCTTTTAAGGTTTTTTAAATCACTTAAAAATCAAAAAGGAAGCTGTCCTAGACATTAGAAAAAATTTTATTATTATAATGATATGAAAATGCACTGCCCCTTAGAGTGACAAATCTAAGTACCTGACATCAGGACTGCAATAGAGGGTAAGCATTTCACGCCTCTATACTAAGTCAGGCAAGGCATCTTCATTTTGAAGACAAAAGAGGTTATCACTTACTTAGGGTATGGGGGGGGGGGAAGATACTAAATTGATAGATTTTTGACCCTGAGTGTTTTTGTACCAGTAGCCCAAAGCTAGCAAATTAAGATTCTTAAGTCTTAACATTCCACTAAAGTGTTAAAGAAAAAAATATAAAAGTATTTGCTGTTTAGTTTAGTAGTACAGGATCTGGACACTTGGATCTACATGATGTGTTTGTTTGAAAATAATTTCCCAACAGTGAAAGCATTGGCATAGCTCGGTTGTTTCACAATATCCAACTTCAATTTACTCAAAATAAATTTGGAGTCATAATCAGACAACATCAAGTTTAATGACACATTCATCTTAAGGACAAGTGGTGCCAGCGAGTCAATACAGGTGTTACAGAGTCGCAGAGAGAGGTGTCTGATTACTGCAGCAGTGGCAACACTATCATCATCACACGGGGTTTGATAGATGACAGATGCTCTTCTAAGCGACATATACCACTTAACACATTTAATTCTTACAGAAACTGTGTGAGGTAGGCACCACTGATATTCCCATTTTAACATGAGGAAAAGAAAGCACAGACGGGCTAAATACCCAGGATATTAAATAAAAGTGACTCCAGAGTTCACATTCTTCATTCCTACACAAAAACTTTATACATCTGTTTAGCTTGCCCCAAATCACCATTGACAGGATCTGAACCAAGATGGTGAATTTTTCACATCAGTGCATCTAAAAATAAATCTATCATAGAATTTTCTTTCTGTGCCTTTCTAAGCATGGAAATACAGAAAGTCACACATACATGTACTAATATTTGTGTACATTTAATTTGTCTTTAAAAGGTCTATTGCCAAGGAAGGCATTGAGTCATAAGTCTTCATATAATATCATAAGCAAGGTCAAAAATCATAAATACCAATTAAAGAGGGTAATCAAAGAGTTTAATATTTTTTCTTAATTGACATCTTGAATTTTTTAATGAGTAATCCATACTAGCTTTCTAAACAATGATTTTCTCTAGATATTATTAATCAAGTCAAGATTTTGTTAATGATCACGATCATTATTTTAATATTCAAGTTTGTAGTGCAAAGTTTTAGTTCATTATTAAAATTTTATTTGTCTTCAACACATATTTATGTTTCCAACAATTTATTCATCCTTGTGATTTATAGTAAACTCTAAGTTTTTATTATTAAAGAGAAAATGCAAATAGCATGTCTTTTATCCTCCATAGCAACTTCATCAATAAACTTTCAATTTTTTGTCTTTTCATTGGAGCATTCTTTGTAGTACTTACAAAGGGGAAAATAATAAATGTCAGCAAAACTAGTTTCATGGTTTGAATGTAATGTCATGTCATCGTGAAGAATTCTATGACTCTTTCTTGAGATAGCACAAAGTTGTTATATATGTTTAGCAAAACATGAATGTGCCGCTTTAAGTCATTGTTCTATCTCATTTTTTTAACCACCACAGTCCCAAAGTTCATTAATAAAGAGAAAGTATTTGCCATCACAATGCAGGAAGGCTGTAGTTCTGTTAACTGATGAGTAAGAAATATGCAAAATCACTTTCCATAGTGCTCACTAAACAGTGGGGCATGGAAGTGATTCCTGAGTGGCTTTTCAGTGATCTATTGAATCAATGAGGATAATCCAGCAGGGCCCCCTCATGCTATTTACTTCCTATTGGTAAATTAGGGATAAGTCATTTTACTAAGTCACTGTGATCTTGTAATAAATTTTTTTTTTTTTTTTTTTTTTTTTTTTGCTAACTTGGATGATTTCTTTACTGTTTTGAGAGTGGATATCCAGTAGCCTCTTCAAATGGCACCTTCTTCCACTGAGAAATGTGAACAGAAGTTGAAAAGAGGATCTTATTTTAAAGTAAATAAACTTTAAAAAATCTTCTAAGTGATCATTTGAGCATAATGTGAATTTAACATTTTCTTAAGCATAATTTCATCCATGAAACAATAGATGAATGCAAAAACTCTGTACCCAGCTAGCCTGGCCTGCGCTGAATGTGCAAAATGGCACAAGCGCATCTCCAGCTTCCTTAGTTCATCACGGGTCATGAGCCACACCCATCCACAACTG
>NW_003852488.1:3195995-3216781 GCF_000181295.1 Otolemur garnettii | reverse complement strand
CCTATTTTTTCTTAGAAGTTACTGACAACATTTTTGAGTGTTACCACCTAACTTCATATTTCCCGTAAGCCCTGTGGTTTTTATTACAGGATTTTATGCAGTGTGGCAATTTTTAAGAATGTATATACCATGCTACCAAAGAACTTACTGAATTCAGTTTTTTTAAAAAGGAGTTAAAAACTTCTCTACAGAAGGCCTTTTCTGGAAATGTTCTTTCCAACAAAAGTCTATTTCCACTGTCAAGATAGAAAACACTCTCATAAAACCATTATTGTCTTCCTTCAATATTCTCTAGAGACTAGCTTATACTAAAAAATTGACCAATTAAACTGATTTGTAGCAAAAGAGACATCTAAAATATTTCATTCAATCTTGCTAATCTTAGCACAAAATTGTGTTATATTGGTTCTTGTGAAAATATTTTTATTTTATTATTCACATAACATTTGCTTTTAGCAAATCTGTAACATTTGAACATTTATAGCAGTTTCCATAACATGGAATCATTGGATGAATAAACCAAAATAATGTCTAAAATATCATCTGGTACTAGGATCCAAACAATCAGAGTGAGAAAGAGCCCATGTTGACAGCACACCGGAGGCCAGGCAGAATACAGGGAGTGAGACCAGTTAACAGGATATTACAGTGATTCAGATGACAAAGCATGAGACCTAAGATAATGATGGAAATAGGAATCAGAAGGGGGAAAAAGAAACATATTAAAGGGTATGTGTCACAGGACCTGGAGCCTTTGATATAGTAGGAAAGGGATGGGAGTGGGGTGTTTTGCTTCAGATCTGGTAGTGACTCTGTTCAGAATAAAGGAAAGTGGAAATATAAGGATGGAAATATAATAACCTAACTTCGGACATGTTTACCCTGAGGGTCTTTGATATATCTAGTTGGCAATGTCATATGGATAAATATGCAGGTACCACAAGCAGTAGGAAAGTCTAGGCTGAGGTCAGACTTGAATTCATATATTGAAGTAGTATTACAAGTGTTGAGTTTGAAGAATTACAGACTTTAAATGAGAGAAGAATGTAATGGAGGATGATGCCTCGGGAAGAGGTGGAATGAAGAAAATGGAGCCCATGGTGGTTGAATAGGAACAGCCACGGAGTAGATGAGAATTGAAGTGCAGTTGTCCACGTGTGGCCTACAACATTGTTTGAACCCATATGTTCTCTATGAAAAGTAAATATGAAAGAATAAACAATACACAGAGAATATAAATGATAAAGCAAAGCGCTAATGGAGAGAGAGGACACAGAGATTGCAAACACAAATAGAAAATGTAACCTTAAGTCGGGGATGAATATTCCTCCGTGATGTTAGGAAAGGTCAGAGTGTCTGACAGCCACAGTGGGTTTGCTAAAGAAGCTTCTGGATGAAGAAGAACACCTTGATGGTCTTGATTTTTTCAGTAAGATAGAAGGGCTGGTTCTCTCCTGAAAGTGGCTGAACTCAGGTAGGATTAGGATCTTGGGAAAAAAGGAAGAAGTTATAGAATGCCGGTGGAGACAGTATTTGATACTGACAAGTTGAGTTTCACTCTGAGGTTGAAGACAGCCTAGTCTGTATAGTTCTGAGACTGTCTCCAGGAACACGCTGGTCTTCAGGTTTCCCTGCAGTAAGTAACTTATACTTTCTTTTAGAATAATAAAAGAATGTATGATATGTTATACACTTGTCCTTTATATCAATTATTCAGATTTGCTGCTGGCATCTCAAATTAAGAAAAAAGTGTCTAACTCTCTGGTTATACACTGGTTAAGTCAGATACTTGCATTAGTCAAAGGGGTTATTTAATAAGAAGTTTCCAACTCTATATGTTTAGTATATGCCAATATTCATAATTGCAATAACGTATTTATAAAATGTAGAGAATGGAAAATGTGAAAACGTTCAATGCAATCTCTGTAAGAACAACCACATTTGTTTCTTTTGATCACTGAGGTACTTCAGTTGCCTAGGAAAGTATCTGGTACAGAGTTGACAATCAATAAATAGTGTTTGATGGTTTAAAAAATAATAATTTTGATGATGATGAAGCTCCTTGAATACAATTCACATACTGCAAAAAACTGTCATTAATGAAGGGGGCAATATGTATTTGGAGAACAGTTTTTCACTCCTCTTACTCTAAACTTACTATATGTTGGTAATGGATTGAAGCTGTGTTTTTCTACTTTAATCACGCAATTTGGTTTTGTGTCTAATAGTTTGATAAGTTGAAGAATATAACTTTGATGTTGATTCTAGCTAAACAGAAAGTAATGAGAACTTTTGAGCCCAACTTCTGACACCTATTTATTTTTTGATAATGGGAATGTCAGTTAATTCACTCTTGTGAGCTTCAGCGTCTTGTAAAAAATAAAAATAAGCCTGACAATGTGTGGACTAGATTGAACGAGGTGATGAGTATGATAGCTTCTGTCACCAAAAGGACATTTTTTGAAGGTTAGTTGACAAGCTTCTTGGCTATTTCATCCTCAATTTTTCACATGAAATTTCTTTTTAATGTGTCAGATATTTTTGGAATAAAGCAGTGCACGAATAGGTAGGTACATCACTATATAAATAAGTTACATTAGTTACATTTGATTTTTCAAATTTAAGTTCTTAGCAATCATCTTCTATGGTTAAAATAGTTGATTTTTAAGTAAATATTTCAGTTTTAAAATGATCAGAAAACTGTTTTTGTTGTTGTTAATCAGGCCTAGGTAAGGTTTGAACTCACTGCTCCTGGTGTGTAGGGTCATCATGGCAACCACTTAGCTATGTTCCCAGACTAGGAAATCTGGATTATTAACAGTATAATATCTTATATCTTACTCTATTTGGAGTTTGATGAACAAAATCTGATTTTTCATCATATAATTGGTATTAAATTTCATTAAGATGAGACAAAAATATTAGGGCTGAATACAATGCCTTTAGGTGAACCAGTAGAAGAGTAAATGAATTTTGTTGTCTCTGATATCTATATACCACTTCTGATTTCATAATTCATGTCAAGTATTAGGTGGGGACTTTATATGTACTAATAAACTTTTGAACCCACTGAGCTAATAAGACTGGAATTTCAATGAAGTAGAGATCTGTTCAGTTTAAATATGTCTTCAAATCCTTTTCTCATGCTTTTGATGTATGGTGCTACTTACCTACAAATAAAAATTTAGTCTTTTATTAGGCTGCATTATGGCCTTGTGATATCAGTAGGCTTAAGTTAATGAATGAAAATAAACCACATGCCTCATCGTATTATACACATATATGCATATATATATATACACATACATACACACATATGCTATATATATATATATATATATATGTATATATTTGTATATAGCAAAGCCTCCATAATTGAAGTTGACCACTCTTTATGTTGACCACCTCCTTAAGTTGACCTGATTTTCAAAGACCAGACGTGCACCACATGTATACAGTGGAAGACTGACCTCTATAAGTTGTACCTTGGCCATTTGGACTGTAACACACAATATTAATTCACCCTCTCTGACTTGCCAGTTGAGTCCACTCTATACCAAGGGGTAGAAGGTGTGGGCTTTGCCCCATAGTTGTATTTTTTTTTTAATGTAAGTTCTTTTTCTAGGTTTTATTATCATGTGTTCCGTTAGGCCTAATTGTTTATTATGTGTTGTGGAACATTTTTTTTGAACATGAATAACAGGTCTGGATTGTAGGTACATCCTACAATTAATGAAAAATTTTACAGTTAATTGAGACACGATAGCCCAAAGGAAAGAATACAAAGAGCCTACGTTGAAGAAAGAGGTTAAAATTAAAATTCTGTATTTTCTGGAAAGTGATAGCCAAAAAAAGACAGTGGAACACTGTGGTGTCAGTCAGACCACAGTTAGCAACATCCAAAAATGTAAACATGAGTGTGGGAAGAGGTAGGGTAAGGGACCTGGAGACCTACAAAGGAAAAGGAGGGAAACGTGCCTCAAGGAAGTCAAGGAAGCACCGTTAAGTTGGTTCATACAAATGAGGGCAGTTAACGCCCAAATTTCCTGCTGATGATCTAGGAAGTTGCTAAAAAATTCACACAGGAATTTGAGGTGCCAGATGTCCAAGCATCCAGTGATTGGCTAAAGAAATTTAAACTGCAACATGAAATCTCCCAGAAAGTCTTGTATGGTGAACCTAACCTTCCAGCAGAAGTTGTGTAAGAGTTCATCAAAAAGTTTGCGGACTTTGCCAGAGGCTTTGAATATGATGACATCTTTAACTCTGATGAGTATGGACTATTTTTCAAGGCAATATCTCACAGGAGCCTTGTCCTGAAGGTAAAGAGCAAAAAACTTTCTAAAGAATGTTTCATAGTTCTGCTTTGTGCTACCTCAACTGGAGAGAAAATAAAGCCATGTGCATTAAAGTACATGAGGACTGAGGACTTCCCCAACACCTTGGAGACTGAACATATGGATAACTGGTGCCCTATTTGAGGAGTGGGTAAGGGGTATCATGAAGAAATGAAGAGGAAACGGTATACTGTACTGACAGTCGACAACTGTCCTGGCCACCCACAAGTGAATCACCTCACGAAGTTGACACTGAAATTTTCGCCTCCAAACACAACCTTGAAAACCCAACCTCATGACCAAGACATCATCAAAACATTTAAAATACACTACCAAGCCTAGATTTTGCAGTGAGTCATTACTAAAATACAAACCTGTGGTCCACCTGTGAAAACAACTTCAGCCACGGCATCAGTTAACGCTCTGGATGCTGTCCTCTGGATCAGTTCTGCTTGGAATACAGTTCAGCTAGAAATGACATGGAAGTGTTTCTAGAAAGCTGGATTCATCACAACCCAAGAGCATGAGGTTTGGCCCCATCAGACAGTCCATCTCTCATGGCAGAATTCAAGAGCAAATTTTGAAGGTTTTGTTGTAATGGATGATGAAGTGACAACCTGTAATGAACCTGACCCAGAAGCAGTTTTCCAAGCAATATAGACCAAGTGCAGCCCAGCATAAAAGAGCACGAATCAGTTTATAAAGGGGAAAAGGCAAGGGATGATGACACAGAAATTGCAGAGACTCCAAAAGAAGCGAACGTCAGGCATCTGATAATGCAGTTGAAGCCATTTACTGAGGGGTGTAGCATGATGAGGATGCTCTCTCCGCTTCGTTTGTAATGAGAGTAAGAAGTGGACTGAGATTGACTCTTGTTTTCAGAAAGAATGATTAAACCATGAGAAAATAGAAAATGCATTGATTTTGTATGCTACCGTAGGCATGATTCTGCTATATTTTGATTATGTATGATTTCCTATGATATTCTCTAATGAAAGCTATACTTACAAGAAGGTAAAGTGTATGTATGTATCAGTACAGTGGGCTTCATTCCTGATGCTGATCACCTATCACCTCTGTATGTTGACCAGTTTGTCACAGTCCCTTGGCTGGCCAACTTACAGAGGTTCTGCTGTATATGTAAATACACACACACACACATATACATATATACACATACACACACATACATATACCCCCAAATTTATGATTTTGAAATCCTCACAACATTTAATTCCATACCTTGGGACTTGTTTACTATTAACTAAGTGTCTAGATGATTGCTAAAGGTAAATCATGCCTTCTTTAACTATGGACTAGTAAAGCAATGGTACACTGTTCTCATTTTCTTTTATTTTTGAACATTTCAGAGTTTATGAAGAGAACCACATGAAGTGGCCATGAAGCACCATCTATTTTTAATGCATCAGAGGAACTCAGAATCAATAGACCAAATCTGTTCACAGTGGTAACAGCTTTACCAATATTCTCAGATATCACAGCTCTTTTCCTCCTTAGATTAACATAATGGGTAGACCTCATAGGAGACTCATGATGTGGGCTGAGCAGGCTATGGAGAGGCAACATTTTCATATGCTCCTGGCCCGGGTTCCCCATGCTTCCCCTTGGTTGCTCTGGTCAATTTCTTTACCACCTACTTCTACAGCTGCCTTTCGAGCCTAATTTCTCTTTTCCACTAGAAGATTGATGTTAATAGCAGTCCTATTCCAAGTGTTATTCCAGCTTCTATAATTTTACGGAATAAGAATCAGAGGATGAATCATAGGAAAGGTAGAAGAGAGGAAAGTAGAAAGTATTACAACGTATAAGCCAAGCAACAAAGGATGAAAGGAGATTTTAGATTTTAAGGTGCCTAGGAAGTAAAAGAGATTATGCCAGGCCCTCTTGTCCACTTCATATCAAAGAAGGACATATTTATATCATGGTATTATAAAGTCAAGCTAGGATTTGCATGATACATTTCACACTCTGAATTCACATGAAGAAATCACACATCGGTTGGCGCCTATAGCTCAACCGGCTAAGGCGCCAGCCACGTACACCTAAGGTGGCGGGTTCGAATCCCCAGCCCGGACCCGCCAAACAACAATGACGGCTGCAACCAAAAAATGGCCAGGCGTTGTGGCGGGCGCCTGTGGTCCCAGCTACTTGGGAGGCGGAGGCAGGAGACTCGCTTGAGCCCGGGAGTTGGAGGTTGCTGTGAGCTGTGAGGCCATGGCACTCTACCCAGGGGGACAGCTTGAGGCTCTGTCTCAAAAAAAAAAAAAAAAAAAAAAGAAATCACACATCTTTCATATGTTTTCTGACTTACACTAAGATTTGAACAGAGTTTACATGGACCCGCTATATGGCAGCCTTGTATAGTGCTGACAATAAAGTAAACAAATACGAATCTTTACCTTCAGGTAGTTCACAAAATGTGTTGCTTCATGTTGGAAAAAAATAAGTATTTAAAACCCTAATTAGAAAAATCCTTCATCTATTTGAACTAACTGCAGAAAGATACTATGCTGATCTTATGGACACTTAGTAAATATGACAGGCTGAAAAACTCACAGACAAAGCCAAGGTCAGGCTCAATGGGATAAAAAGAGGCATCTTGTCAGATCCTTGTCTGGATAGGTTTTGAGAAAAAGAAATGCAAATTTGAAAAAAACAGTCTTTCCCTTTTAAAAGACCCACTAGACAAAGGGTCTTTGATCTAAAAGTCCATTTAGACTTTATTTCCTCCAGGAAATTCATTTCAATTAAGTAAGGGGCCAAAAAAGGATATTCTTGTCCCTAAAACACAAGATCGTTCACTTCTTTGCTCTACAAATGTTTCCAACTTCCTCTGCCACACAATTACAATAAGATATAGATTATGTGCTTGTTCGTCTTAGTTTCTAAGACCATAAATATATGGTCAAGGTCAAGACTGAATATGTTCGCTCCATAAACACCTAATGTTCTTCGGGTAGTCCATAAAACAGATTTGTACAGTCCACAAACTTGTCTTTTATACTAATTACAAGGTTACAAAGAACAGTATCGATTCACTACTGAATTAGATTCTATCCAACATATGACAAACAGAAAAATGCTCAAAACTAATAGAATATTATATATATATGAAGTATAAAAACAAAGAAGGCAGTCACTAGGTCCAGCCCAATGAAGAGGACAAGATTAAACTGAATATGAATACCGGTAGATGGCCCAACTGGGAACTATTTTTAAATTGATTGTTATAGTCATTTAATAAAAAAGAATGTTAATTTCAAAGAGTAATGCATTTATTCAAGAGCAGGACTAGGCAGAGATTTTTGTCCAACATGTTTCTGTGAATCAATTTTAGGAATACATCTGAGAAGCCTTATTATTTTTAAAGAATTTTCTGTATTTCTAGATTCTCGAAGTTATTTTCAAATAGTTCCATAAAACAGAATATATTCCAATTATGTATCTCACATCTATCTTATTTGAACATAGGGATAAGAAGCTATAAAATTGACATCAAATTAAAATGAATAACTTAATCTTAATCTTCTTTCCCAAGTTAAGTCAACCAGGAAAAAATAATGATCACAGTAAAAATAGCACAACTATATTATGTGTGATGCTATCTTCACTTGCTTTTTAAGTAGCACAGCATTCTTCCTCCACAAATTCTTCTATCTCTGCAAGTCCTGCTTAGGAGTCTGTGCTGTGATTTACAAACCAATCTTCCTGATGCAGGACCTCCCTAATTCCTTTTTACATGACACTTGACCTAACTAATTCATTTGTACTTGTTTGATTTCTGTGGTGATTTCCTATATTGCTCCCCATGTGAAAAGCCATATCTATGCCACAAAATTTTCAATTTTAAAAATTTTAACACCCCTGCTAATGTTTGCACCCCAAGCAGGCTGATGGGACCCAATAGGAAGGTTCTGACATTATCACCAAAGGTGCTCTCTTCCTTTGCAATGCTGGTGCCAGCTGTTCTGGGAGAGAATATCTGGCGCTCTTCACGTCCCACAGACATGTACGTTTAATTGCTTTTAAAACATTTATCATGCATGTTTTGCCACTCACTCATGATAGCATTCAAGCGTGAACCCATGGGCACCAGACTAGAGGATGATCTAAGTAAAAGACACTATGATATTTTTAGAATTATTCTCCTCTACTGACACTGGCCCATTATACCCAAATCCCTTTGGCTTAATTCTCTCTTCTTCTTAGAAAGTGCCTCAGATGGTTGTGCCAATGGATCACCATTGAGCTGTCTAAGAAGTCCTTCATATCTTCCCAGGCATATTTGCGTTCTAGGAAAAATATGGCTTCAGTTCAAATCAGGAAATATGGTACATGATTATAAAGACTTTAAACATTTAAACAAATATTTTCATACATTTACTGAAATTAATTTCATATTGATTTTTTATATTATGTTCCTTAAAATATTCTTTTTTAAGAGACAGAGCCTCGAGCTGTCACCCTGGGTAGAGTGCTGTGCCATCACAGCTCACAGCAACCTCCAACTCCTGAGCTCAAGTGAGTCTCCTGCCTTAGCCTCCCAAGTAGCTGGGACCACAAGCGCCCACCACGATGTCTGGCTATTTTTTGGTTGCAGCTGTCATTGTTGTTTGGCAAGCCCGGACTGGATTCGAACCCTCCACCTTAGGTGTATGTGGCTGATGCCTTAGCCACTTGAGCCACAGGCACTGAGCCCCTTAAAATATTCTTAACACTGTTTAAATACAAGTCTAATACCCATCTGCTTAGAGATCAAATGGGATAATAAATGTCTAGATATTGGCAGCTCAATACATTGGGAGTACGGGTAATAAGAGGATTTTGGTTTTTGTCCTGTGAGTCTAGTAACATAGATTTCTTCACCCTAGCCAAAGAAGATATTTTTCCTATTTAAATGGTTCTCTAGCTATTAGAAAACCTCATACTATCTTCCTATGAAAATAGTTAAATGGGATTATTAAAAACACAAAGATGATACTTACATACTTTATGTAAAATATTATCACATGAAACAAAATACACTGAGAATTGAGTTTTTGTCTATAAAATAATGACTAAATCTTTATAGCACCATGATGACCTGAATAATAGAAAACAGGGCCCTTGGTGGTAATCTGAAAATATGGCAACAGGAGTTGATGAATAAGACAAAGACAAGGTAAAGCCCGAAATGTTAAATTACCATTTAAGCTAAGAATCCACTGCTGCAAACTCCAAATAATGGGCGTAAAGAACATGGCTGGTTGTTACTATAACAAAATTTTTTGCATAAGCAAGTGAGCATTTCTCTAAGAAAGTGCTTTGCTGATAAGGGTTTATTAAGGACGATAGCATGCTTTAATCCTGAGCTATGCATTTCTTTTTCATTTTGTACAATTTCTCATGTCATATAACCCACCCAGTCTTACTTTCCTCTCTTGTCCTGGAGACACATAAGACTTTCCACACAGGACACTGACTCAAAATTTAGCATTTGTTAAAACTCCTGAGTTAGGATGGCAGCAGTCAGACAGTGCCTTCTCACCAACTCCCAGTAAGACACCATAAAAAAATTTAAAAAGTCATTTTGAACATAAGAATAATGCCTATTCTTGGATAGCCTTAATTAACTTACTTAGCCCAACTTAAACTTCTTCAATAAAAGGGCAATGAAAAAGCAAACCAGCCAACAAAAATACACATAGTAACTTTGGGCTCCGGCTAGGTTGCGGTCCTGGAGGGGAACACCGGGTTTTGTGAATCCAACTCCCTCTTTATTCTCCCCCACCTATAACCTTTCCAAAGCCAAGCAGGAGCCTGAGCACTAGGTGCCTCTTTCACTTTCAATTCTCACTACTGCATACACCTAAGAACTGTGACATGTATCAGGTCCTGAAATTAAGGTCATCTTTTATTCATATATATTTGGTGACTTCTTCTTAAGGATGAGACGTGTCAATTCAAAGAGAACTTAAATCTAATTCCTTTCTTAAGATAATTTAGACTTCATGTTGCATTCCCAGTGAAGGGTGTTTTGTTTTCTTATTACTTATAATAAACATCATGGGAGGTTAAGGTAAGAGGATCCCTTGTGCCCAGGTGTTTGAGGCTACAGTGAACTGTGATTGTGCCACTGAACTCCAGCCTGGGTAACAGAGGAAGACACTATACCATCCATCCATCCATCCATCCATTCACAAATATATAAAGAAGGGAACATTTTCTCAGGACCTCTTGAGACCATGTACTCCAGGCAGGTCAAAATAAACAGGCAGCTCAAAATAAACAAATACAGAAAAAAAGAAATAACAATTCTCCTCTAGGCTCCACACAGTCTGGCCCTATTAAATCTCTCTCGATTTTTTCTCTTTACTCCTAAATATTCTATAAAGAGATTTTCAGAAAAACAAGATTTAAAATGTAAACATCACCTAACTATCAGTAACTGAAAATTTGTTTGCAAATAAAAGAGCTAAATAGATACGTTTCATTCAGCTAAAGATTCTTTTTTCTGCTTCTCTTCTTTTCTTTTGCTTCTCTTTAACATTTGTGAAATCATGACTTTTGGGAAAAAGGTTTCTTCTTCCTATATGTGTGTGTACCTCTCAGGAGCTTTGACCAATGGATATTAGCTGAGATGTCTTCACTGCCAGGCCTTATCAGAGAGCTATGGGATATATTCCACAGGTTGGTTCTAAGTGATATAAACTGTCACAGTTACACAAAATTCTGACTTTTTTTTCATACAAATGTTTCCATTGAATAACAGATATCTCTAAATTAGAATCACCAACATGCATATTATGGCTATATCCCATACTAATACATCAAATGTTGTCATCCTTCAAGTGACTGCTGTAGGCCACACTGAAATAAAGACAAATGAGTGGCCCATACAAATTTAACCAAGGAGATGGACACTAAATAGCAATGGTTTTTTTGTTCTTTTTTTTTTTGAGATAGTGTCCCACTTTGACGCCCTCAGTAGAGTGCTGTGGCATCACAGCTCACAGCAACCTCAAACTCTTGGGCTCAGGTGGATTGTCTGGTAATAATTTTTTTAAAGGAAAAAAAATACCTAGAGTCTTTTATCAATTTCCTATTCAGAATGCATCAGCTTTCATGTAAAGGTTCAATTTTCTTTTCCTTTCTTTAAATCACTGAACATTTTGTATTTTCTTGCTGAAATTTTCAATTCTTGCTCACGCGGAACTTAGTTTACCATTCTAGTGTTTATAGGCCTTGTAAAATATATTTGTGTGCTTGGATTCCAACCATTATAGGTAAACTATAAAAGCTGAGCTGTCATCTTGTCAAATAAATTAAATTGCTATGAAATAAAAGTCCTCCAATTGTGACTGAATACTAAGTTTGCTCTTTGTTTTTTAAAGAGAACTAAAGAAATAAGGATGTATTTTCCTTTTACAATAAAAAAAATGCTAGGGTAAGAGAAAATGAAAGGCATTGTAAAGACTGAATTAAATATTAGCAATTCACAGCTATGATCCAGCTAAGGGACACACTAGTCAGAAAATAGATGAACTCAGGGCTGTGTCCATAAACTCTAACTAAAACTGGGAAAAGCCTAAGGCATGTGGATTAGAAGAAATATATAAATTCTATTATTCACTGCTATTCCTTTTCTGTATAATTTCAAGACCATCTGGATTCACAAAGATATGGTCTGAGACCAAAGATGACAATAAAAATGCCATTTAGCGGAGCCGAGCAGAGCAGGATAACATGGTGTTGGTGAAACCACCTCCGTCCAGGCTCAGTTCTACCCGGCTTTAATGTGTAGAACCAGTACTAATACTGCAGCCAGTGGTGATCAGTCTTTTAGGGACCGGCTCTTATAATCCAGATGCAAAAGAACACAGAATTAGAATCATTCAGGGAAAGGAATTATCGTGGCCATTGGAAAGCCATCTGCAGGGAGGCTGTGGTAGGAAGCCAAGTTACCTAGAGGATGTTGTGTTGCGGACATAGAATCAGAGGAGGAGGAATGAGCTAGCTGCCTTGGTGGCTGTTGTCAAGCAGTCCCTGCCTGATGCTTTCCTTTCCACTGAAGGTTCTGTGGCTGCTGCACAGAATTAACAATAATTAAACAATTTACTGATACTACGTCCCTGGGTTGAATGGGATGAATACCCCCTCTAGGATTCTATCCCATGCTTACCTCCCTTCTAAATAAGATAATGGCATTTCTCTGTCAAGTCGTGCTCATCCTGCTTCTTACGTGGGAGATAGTTACATTCATCTTTGCAGAGTGACTGAATTTTTTTACTATCATCTATGAAGCACTTTCTAGCTCATCTCTCTGAGATGGAAGGTGCATCAGTAGTAGTGTTATCCATCAAAATAAAAGAAATTGGAGTAGGTATTTGTTACAGAAGACACACCTTTTTCTTTTCTTCTTTCTTTCCATCTTGATGCCAGACCTTAGTATGCGTGGTCTGCTGTGGAATTTTGCCTCCATCATTTAATGCTCTTTTCTTATCCTTCATTGTAAAATAGAGAAGGAAATAACCAGTTGAGAGGGAAAGGATGAAGAATTTTTGTTCATTTTGTTTATTTTTGCCTTTGTTCAGCTTTCCCACACTTACACAAAAATTCTACCTGTGCCTTTTACCCTCCTCCAGCTTGCCTTATCTCTTTGTCAAATTCCCAAATAAAGAAGTCTCTGTCTCCACTTAACCACCTCTGAATCAGGTTTCAAATTTCCTACTATTAAGTCACCAGAACTCTCTTTATGGAAAAATCCAAGGGAGACTTGTTCATTTGGGGGCTTCTTCCACCGTGATCATTCTTGGTTTTCTTTTCTTCTTCTTTTTCTTCTTTTTTGTTTTTTTGTTCTTAAGACAGATTTTACTTTGTGGCATCATAGCTCACAGCAACCTCAACCTCTTGGGCTCAAGTAATCTCCTTGACTGAGCCTCCTAGTACCTGACACTACAGACATCTGCCACGATGTCAGCAGTTTTGTGTTTATAGTAGAGACAGATTCTGGCTGCTGCTCAGGTTGGTCTGAACTCCTGAGCTGAAGCAATTCACCTAGTTTGGCCTTCCAGTATACTAGGATTACAGGCGTGAGCCACCGCGCCCGGCCCCTTTCTTGATTATTGTTGGTTTTTCTTAACTGTGCCAATTCCTCTGATTTACTCTGACCATTGTGTTTCCTACCTGGCTTCCTTTTCTCAGCTGCCCTTTAGTGTTCTCTGTTCCTTAGAGTTTTATCTTTGTCTTTCTCTCATGCTATTTTCTCTGAGCAATCTGATTTATTGTTATAACTTCAGCCATAGCTTTTCATTCACTCTTGATAGCCGAGTTATCTCCACCTAAGCTCCAAATCTGTATTATTTGACAGGCAATGTGACATCCCACCAAGTGAGCAATTTGTACTAAACATTACAAAATGAAGTTCCTGTTTCCTCCAGCCTCCCTCTGTGGCATACCCCTCGTTTCAGTGAAAGATATTGCCACTTAACCAATCATCCAAACAAAAGGACCAGGAGTCACGTTTTCCTTTTATCTCTCCTTTGCCTCCTTTATCCAGTAAATTACGTACATATATCTCATAAAGATATGGATGCGTCTTCAACCTGTCCCTTGTCTCAACTCTCACTGCAGTTGTTTTAATTCCACCACTTCTCATCTGGCCTGTTTCAAGTACATGCTAAATGGTACTTACCTATAGGAGAAGAAAATTAGCACACATTAAGGAAAAGAAGGCATTTTAAAGTGCAATTAGGGATAATAAAGATGTGTGACCTCAACATCTGAAACCCTTATAAGTACCCAGATATCTAATTTGCTGCTGTTTTGATCACTGCAGCTTTTTACTGACATTAGGGAATGGAAATAAATTCGGAATTAGATCATTTACTGTTCTTTTATTTAGAGTGATCCTCATTTACTCATTTGAGCAATAATTTAAGGTTTTTACACTAATGCTAGCTCTGGGTCAGTGAGAAATATAAAACAACAGCCTATAATGGCTCTCTGAGTCTTAAGCTGTCATGGAAGGTTCTAAGCCCTGCTCTCGTTTGATACCTTCATTTATTTTCTTTTATGTTTCTCTAAAACGTGTGCACATTCCTGATACAGTATGTGTGCTGTAAAGTGCAAGATCAGAAATTAGTTTTTGTAATCTGAAGTTTTAGAGTCCATTTCTCCATATGATCTAATTCATATCCTTTGTCCTAAATCATTAGTCTGTAAAATATAGTGATTTCCATATGAGAAATCTTACATGTTTCAAAAATGCCTTTTAGGCATTATTACACCATACAGCCTTATTGATGTGAAAATGTGTCATCAAACTCAGGTATGACCAGTATCTTGGAAAAAATGCTGGTAAACATGAAAGGAAGAATGAGATATTTATAATCTGAGAAGCTAATCTTTCCTGAGCTTAAAGTTGTTTCACCGAATTGACCTCTCAAAGCAAGAAAATAATTTCTTAGATTATTTCTTAGAATATTTCTTAGATCTATTACATAGATCCTTCATCCCTATTCCATCCTGGAAGCCCTATCTTTTAGGCAGAGGGCACCACGGTGCCAGAGTTAGTCTATAGCACAAATAAAATGCTCCTTCAGCTGCCAGCCACCAACCATTGAGATGAGATGAACCATTCAGGCAAAGAGCTTCAGGCTTTACATTGTTTGCAAGACCAATTTTTACCTTCATTGTGATTAATCATTCTTTTATAGTTTGACCATTGCTTATACTTGTATGATGATTTTGCTGGTAATTTAAAAATGCTTTTTAGAGCAAGAAAGCCAAGCAGCCCACTAAAGTAACTAAAACAGGTATGTTGAGTATTTTTTCAATTTCTGAAAAAATGCTCGCGTGCACATACACACGCACACACACACAAGATGAAGTCCTTTGAGACTTCACGAACACATAAATTGCTGGCAAAACAGAAAACATAGCTATTAAAACTCTCTAAAATTGTTAAATGTGGATGCATGTAAACAGAGATATGTATATGTTACTATGGCTTTTGTTTAAAATGGCTTTAAGTGTCTAACCTCTTGAGCTATAATATTATGAATTAAAATAGGCACTGTGACACATGCTAAAATGTGATATGAAGAAAAATTTGGAGGCACATCTTTTGCCTAGTTAGAATTCCTAGTTAGTATTTGATTTGCTTGCTAGAGGATCAAAAAATGTATATATGCCTGAAACGTCCATCTCATTATCCCTAACACATAAAAGAAAACCTAGATCTCTGGGTGTAACTCCAAGGAAGTTGTTATCAATGACATTACAGTTTTGTCTTATTTTATAAGTCATTATCGAGTCTACCTGAATGATTCTATTGAGAGCCAGGAAAAAAAAGTAGGTACAATTCAATAGTCTCAGTCAGAGTGCTTTTTTCTTTTTTCCCTGACATTATTACCAGCCTGCCGGGACTTAGCAGCACTCTAAAGTCTTTTCTTTCTCAAACATGCACTGGTTATTAACTCGAGAAACTGAAATACCTAAACCTTTTCTGGGAGTATTGCTCGACAATTTAATCATGAAAAGCAAAGAAAAGTTTTAAACGTTGGCAGACTCTTGGTCCAAATCCTCCACCTTGTCATCCCCTCCCGTGTGAAGCTAACCACTTCTAGAAGCAGCATTTATCTGTACACGTGAGGGAACTCATCTTTGTCGGGCCTCTACTCTCGGCTAAAGAGTTTGCATGTGTGGTCTCATTTAATGCCTGTAACAACCATTGAAAGGCCAATGTTTAACTCTGGCCTTTCAATGGAAAATGGAAAATGAGATACACAAAATGATCCTGCTACACTATTCGGTGGCAAAGATGCCAACATGCCCGTCTGGGTCTGCCTTGCACCGGCCTGTGTTCCTCCTATTTTACTCGCGTATGCAGGGAAGAGCTGCTGGGGTTAGCAGGATTACTCTCCTCCTGAGGCCTAGTGAGAAACAAACCTGGGTTGGGTAGGCCGCAGAGCAATTATACATGAGAAAGGGACTCTCTCACAGAGCACATGGGTCTGAAATCATCTTCCTGAAGTACCTCTGTCACACTTGAGTCACTTTAGACTAAGTTCTGCAATGAGAGGGAAAAGGACCAGCCCCTGCTGGTGGTGGCCCTCCTGTGCTACCTTGCAAACCCTCTCACAGGCTCATCTGTTTCTTGTCCTTGGCAGTAGCGATCTCAGGCCTCCAGCACTATACACTCCGTTGCTCTTCTTAATTCAAACACAAACAGAAAATATTAGACGAAAACTCACTGTGTTTCCTCCCTCTGATCCTACAAGTCTATTCCCGTGCAACTTTCTTTTCCTTTTTCTCCCTATTACAGTGCTGAGTCACCCACCCTGCCTCTGCAGCCTGACACTCCCAGCCTTCCCTGGGGCCACCCTCTCTATGCTCACTCTCTAGCCTGTGTCCTAGCTCTCCACCCACAGCAGCTTTAAACGTTTATCTTTCTCATAATAAAACAAATAACCAAAGTCGCAACTTCTTGCAGCTGCTCCCCTTAGTCTCTCTTCCATTTTTCAATTAGATTTTATGAAAGAGGCATCTACACTCTCTTTCTCTACTTGAATCCTCCAGTTGAGTCTCCAAACCCCTGAAATCTGTCTTCTGGTCACACTACTCTACTGAAACTTTTTTTGCTAAATTCACTGACAAGCTCATTATAGTTAAATCCAAAGATTATGCCTCCAGCAACATTGACTGTCCATGAAATATGGGTGGCATGTGGCTCCCTCCTTCTGCCACAAGCCGTGCCTTGGATTTCATGTCCCTGAACGCTTGGGACTATTTCCCAGCTCTCTGGTGGCATTTTCTCCATTGTATTTATGTCATGATCTTCTTCCTCTACTTCCAAACAGGTACAGAGCACTGTGAGAGAGGGCTATGAAAAGTAAAGAATGTTCCAATGCTTGGATTAGGCTTGGATAAAGGGAACTCGTGTGAGTGTGTGAGAGTGTATGTGTGTGTGTCTGTGTATGGAACTCATACACACATACACACATATGAGATAGGAGAAGGGGAAAAATGAGATGGCGGCTTCTTTATGGCTACACTAGGATTAATAAAATACAGAAAAAATATATGAATATGGACATCAATAGCTCAATCACACATATAGGCATGAGTCACAGGATAACATTTCAGTCGTTAACGGAAATCAGGTATGAATGTGGCCCTATAAAATTATAATTACATATTTTTATTGCCCCATTTCTATGTTAAGATACACACATACTGAAACGCTATGTTATAACTGCCTACAGGATTCAGTATAGTAGCACGCTGTGCAGGATTGTAGCTGAGGAGTAAGACCATCGACCATCTAGGTTTGTGTGAGCACACGCTACGATGTTCACACAGTGATAAAACTGCTTGATGATGCATTTCTCAGAATGTAAAGCGATCCTTAAGCAATGTATGACTATCGTAAAAAAAAAAAAAAAATAGAAACAGCTCCTACGACTTCTACAGTCTATTCTGCTACAACACGTTTCTTCAGGATTAAAAAAACCCAAACAAAACATGTTTCTGTAACAAAAATGAGCTCATACATGATTGGTAGGTAGGGAAGACGGAATCAGTGTAACTGAAACTAAGTTGTTTCATAGGCAATTTTTCCTGAGCAAAGGAGGCTGGTACAGTAAGAATAGAATTATAACCTCTGTTAGAAAAGGAAAAAGCTCTCAGCTTGGCTACTACACAGGTATGAGCATTTCAGATATACTGTAAGAAAATTAAAAGCAAACTCCAGCCTGATCTCTGAAGCTAGAGCCATACTCCTGGGACTTAGCAGGACCCTCTCAGCAGAGTCTACTTCCTCCAAAGAGCACACACCCTCACACCTTCACTCACATCTTCACTGTCACAGTGGCCTCCCAGCCAGCATTTCTACTTTATTGTTTTTGTACCTTTTGGTATGTCTGAAGCAGCATCCCTGAACTCAGTTATTTCACTACTTAGTAATAATTGTTTAATTATTACTTTGGTTACAGAGTTGTATGGATTCGGGAAAGTCCTTCTCCAAGCCCTATTGTTCCTGTAAGCCCTGTTATTTTTAGAGCATAATTTTGCAGAGCACAAAGATTTTCAGGAATACACACTTGCAGACGTTCCACATATGTCTTTTTCTAATTAAATGGGAATTAAACATGGGGTAGCTTGCTTTACTTTGTTATCAATCATATGCTTATGTTTCTAAAAAATTTAGAAAGTGTCATACTTCGTTATCTCAATCCACAGTCTCTTTGAGCAAGGCCAAGCTCATATTCTTTATTACCTGTCTGCCAGGCCTGAAACATGAACAAAGTTATTTTTAGTTGTATGAGTTAGAGGTTGTGACTGTGATAAAAATCTTTCTCCCCTGTTTAAACATTGCAAAAAAAAATAGATGACTGGATTTTAATTTTAAAAAAGCAAAAAGAAATTCATATTGGCTAAATTCCAAGACAAAAAATTTAACTCTCAATTTTTTTTTTTTTTGGATGATAAACCTGAGGTTTAAAAATAGAAGGTGAATGTGCTTGTATAAATTTACTTTTTGCCACACTTTGATGGTATAATTTCTATGAACATAAGATAAGCACTCAGGTTTACTTCTTGGGGTCTAGCCAGAAGACTATACTGATCCCTTCTCCTTGGTCCTATAGTTTTTGTCAGAGATCATAATCATCTTTTTTTTTTCCTCAACTTTTTTTCCCTAACATCATTCCTGAAGTTTAGTCTATCTTGGAAATTGTATTTAGACTTCAGACTTCATGAATCCAGATGCATTCACTAGCTTCCAGAACTTTGTTTCATAAAATGTTGCCAACCAATGAATTACAGAGATGCACAGAATTCTAACAGAGAAGGAAGTCACTCAGAATGAGTATCTTTCTCAAGTTTTAGGCCCAGAAACTCATCAACTTAGGACTTAAGAGAACATCTCATTTCACACCTCTATGAATTATAATAAACTCTCAAGAAAAGGTCAATGGGATTTTTGTTTTAAATATTATGTAAAGAATGGCAGTGCTTGTAGCTCAAAGGGGTAGGGCACCAGCCCCATATACCAGAGGGGGCAGGTTCAAACCTAGCCCTGGCCAAACACTGCAAAAAAAAGAAAAAGAATATTATGTAAAGAAATTCATTACAATATGAAGAATGAATCTATTACAGCCTACATGAAGAGTATGTTAAAAAAAATTAACTACATAGGATAAGTGTTAGTAACAGTTGAATCAAGAGAACTAATGACAACCTGACCTGCAAGGAAATAGAGAGATAAAATGGTAACAATTTATATGATCATGGGAAGTTAAGTGAAATTCAAAAAAATTAAATATTTAGAAGTTTTGAGCTAGTTTTTCTTTGGAGAATCCTGATGATTCTTATACAATGATATACCTACCTTAATGCAAGCAGAATATCATTTGCCATAGACTTGAAAAGAGGTAAGAGTAATGTCTTAGCAGCCATGTGTTTTTAAAATATTTTTCCTTTTCATAAATCAGGTTAGTGTATCCTTAGGTATGCCCACAATGACATGTGTGCTCATCAGTTAGTTCCAATTTAATGGTGAGTACACAGGATGTTGGTTTTTCCATTCTTGAGATACTTCACTTAGGAGAATGTCTCCAATTCCATCTAGATTGTTACAAAAGGCAGTATATGTTATACATATACCATATTTTATTAATCCACTCATGTGTGATGGGCATTTAGATTAACTGATAGCACATCTTTGCAATTGTGAAAGGTGCTGCAATAAACATTTGAGTACATGTGTCTTTTCAAGGAAAACACTTTTGGGGGGAAGATACCTATAGTGGGATTACTGGGTCAAATGGTAGAACTTCTTTTAGTTCTTTGAGGAATCTCCACACTCTTTTCTATAAAGGCTGCACTAATTTGTAGTCCCACCAACAGTGTATAAGCATTCCTTTCTCTCTGCATCTAATCCCACACGTAATGTTTTAGGCCTTTTAAATAAAAGCCATTTTAACTGAGGCAAGGTGATATCCCATTGTGGGTTTTTGTTTTCCTTTTTATTATTATTATTATTAAATGATAGCTATGTACATTAATGCAATCATGGGGTACAGGGTGGTGTTTTCACATACAATTTGAAATATTTTCATTAAACTGGTTAACATAGTCTTCATGTCATTTTCTTAGTTATTGTGTTATGATGTTTGTATTCTACTTTTAGAAAGATTTGCTTGTACCCTTGTAAGATAACCCATAGAGGTGATACCTCGAGTCACCCTCCCTCCACCCAACCACTCCCCCTCCTCCCCCTCCCTCATCCCCATATTCTTAGACTATAATTAAGTTATACCTTTCATATGAAAGCCATAAATTAGTTTCATAATAGGGCTGTGTACATTAGATATGTAAATCTATAAATATAATTCATCACATAAACAAATTAAAAAACAAAGACCACATGATTCTCTCAACTGA
>NW_003852488.1:3181896-3195572 GCF_000181295.1 Otolemur garnettii | reverse complement strand
GCTGAAAAAACAGTCAAAGACTCTATTCAGTTCACAGTAGTGCCAAAGAAGATAAAATATTTGGGAGTTTACTTAAGGGATATGAAAGATCTCTATAAAGAGGACTATGAAATTCATTGTGGTTTTAATTAGCATTTCTCTGATGACCAGTGACACTGAGCATTTTTTCATATATTTATTGGTCATTTGTATGTCTTCTTTTGAGAACCTTCTGTTCATATCTTTGGGCCCAATTTTTAATAAGGTTTTGTTGTTGTTGTTTTCTTGCTGATTTGCTTGGGTTCTTTGGGAATTCTCAATATTATTCCTGGAAATTGCCCATATATATGTGCTTAACATAGGACCACCCTGATACATAAAGCAAATTTTAATAGAGTTAAACAAAGATATAAATAGCACCGTTATAATCGCCAGAGTCCTCAACACCCCACTGTCAGAGTTCAAAAAATCATTAAAATAGAAAAATATGTATATAAAGAAACAATGGACTTAAACCAAACCCTAATTTACATATACCTAACAGATACTTAAGGAATATCATACCCCCTAACTATAAAATACACATTCTTCTCAGCAGTACATGAGACATTTTCCAAGACTGATTCTATTTTAGGCCACAAATCAGGTCTCAACAAATTCAAAAAAATCTAAATCATGAAACTTGTCAGACCACAGAGGAATAAAACAGAAATTAATCACCCACCGACACAAAGTCATGGAAATTAAACAACTTGCTGTTGAATGATCACTGGGTCAAAAATGAAATTAAGATGGAAATCAAAAAACGCTTTGAACTGAATGACAAAAGTGACACAAGCTATCAAATTGAATGGGGCACATTAAAAGCACTCCTCAGAGGAAAATTCATCATCAAAATGTAGAAATATTACGAATTAAAAACCCATTTTCAGGTGGCACCTGTGGCTCAAAGGAGTAAGGCACCAACCCTATATGCCAGAGGTGGCAAGTTCAAACCCAGCCTCAGCCAAAATCTGAAAAAAAAAAAAAAAGCCTATTTTCACTACTGAAGGAACTAGAAAAGAAGTATATTCGATAAATAGTTCTGGGAAAACTGGATAGCCACATGCAGAAGAATGATACAGGACCCCTACCACCACGGCTCACAAACATTTATTCAAAATGGATAAAAGATTTAAATATAAGGCATGAAACCATAAGAATTTTAGAGGAAAATGTAGGAAAAACCCTTTTGTGACAGATATTGGCCTAGACAAAGAATTTATGACTAAGGCCCCAATGTCAATCATGGAAACAACAAAAATAAGTAAATGGGATTTTAGTAACCTACAAAGACTCTGCACAGCTAAAGAAATAATCAACAGAGCAAACCACAGAATAGGAGAAAATATTTCCAATCAATATATCCAATAAAATAATCTTACTAAGATTTTAGTATCATACCACATATTAGCATAACATTTTCATTAGTGCCCTGTGGAGGCTTTGTGGCCTAAATTATTCTAAATCAGGATTTTGGCCACTGTAGGTCTTTAGGTATGTTACTTTCACTGGGCAGTAACCACTCTTTTATTAATCAGGTTACATATACTTTAAGAAGAAAAAGGCAATGAAGAACTTCCATTAAGAAGAAGTCCTGGCCCACCTAGATAGAGCTGCTACTTTCCAGTGCACATGGGTTTGCTTTGTTCGTGGGCTAGCTGCTACTCTCAAATCTACAAAGGAAAATGAGTTATGAGGAAACTGGTTCCAGTTATACTGCAGCAAAGCAATCCCAGCCAACCTGAGAACTAGTGGTCAGTCCAGGATAAGTGATCAGCCAGCAGTACTAATGAGGCACTTCTGTCTTCTGGTGTAGCATAATGAAGGCTCCTGAATTGCAAAGTTAATAGCCTCTCACATAAAAATTACACAACGCTGTGAATTACTTCTGGGATTCTCTGCTGGAGGAATTCAATTTTATGACAGTCATTTGGGAGAAAATGTTTCTAGACCTGATATATAGCTTTTCTTTCAGCTAATTTAATCGTTTATAATTTAAAAACAAAAAGAAAACAACCCTAAGCTTTCTTAAAAAATATGAATGCTAAAATTAGTTGGTATGTTTTGGGGAGAGTAACTGTGAGGGTTGGAGGGATAAGAGAATACATATTCAGAAGAATCACAAATAAACTGATAAAATATCTTTAATTGTCTGAGCAACCACACTAAGCAGGCTTTTTGAAAATCATTACTGATTTTAATATTTTCTATTTTTTTTAAATCTAGCCCCTGTGAGTTTACTATAGTAATCTGATTAACAGATCCTGAGATCAGTTAAAAATTCTATTTGTCCAACTTCTTGTGAGAGACATTTTCTAGACAAAGACAGCTTCCAGTACTCACGTCTGTCTATGGGATAATGATATCTCATCATAAAGTATCTCATTCACTTCATGTATAAATTGTGGATAAACAATATTACCAAATTCATAGATTAAAATGACTTAACACATAAAAAAACTAGAACATTGCTTGACGCTGCTAAGTATTTTAATATTTAGAAATTTGAAATTATAATGATGGTGATGATGTATAACTGATGTGAGATTAACTCATGGCCCCATTCATACACCTGAGCACAAGTCCCACTCCTGACTTCTTCCTTCCCATTCCAAGCTCTTTTAATTGTGTCTCATTGATGAGCTCCAAAACCAAGGTAGGATATGCTGAGAAGGGAACCACTGGACTCAGTAGTCACACATTTTCCTCAGTAGCAGAGCAGGCCAGAGGCATCTGGACGGTAAAGTTAAAACTGAATTTGATGAATCTGACCACACAATCACTTCTAATATGCTTTATTGTTTGTTAAATTATCAAAGATGGAAGGTAAGAAAGTAGAAGTAGCACAGTGGGGGCTAGCAGAAGTAGACAACTCCTGGATACATAGGAAGTTGTAGATAATAATAAGGTACGAATCAAAAGAATGGCAATTAAAAGTATTCACACTGCAGAGTCACCTACTGCAGGGAAATGCAGGCATCACATCTCTCCGTGTAGCCCAACAGTCTGGGAGAACATTGTCTCCATTCTCCCCTAGACGCAGCCTTCTGTGATTCAATAATGATGACTCAGACTCATTTGGGAAGAAATAAAGTGTGTTCAGTCTCTTCTGCATAAGAAAACAAGAAAGTTGTTATGCTTTTCAAATATTCCCCAGTGCTCATATAATTCTTTTATTCTCAGCAAAAACACCACACAAATAATAAGTGGGAGGCTTATAAGCTTCTTCCGGGTATTTTTCTGCTTTGTTTTGTTTTTGATTCTTTCTCTGCTTTACTCCAACACTACGTCACTGAATCTACACCCTGTGAGGCTCCGTCAGACTTAGTGTCTCCACATCCTCTGAATCAATATTTATCAAGATAGAGTAAAAATATCAATCATTCAGATCACTCCCTCCTTCTATATCTCACGGTGCTTGGAATTAATCTCCTTCCACAGGTCAAGTGGATATATGGTCCCAGTTATGCCCTTATTTAGTCTGATACTCAGCAGATGCTAGAACTTCACAACAGAACTTCCTCAAATGATAAAAATGTTCTCCTGGGCTGTACAATATTGCATATAGTAGGTACATGTGGCCATTGAGTACTTGTGCTGGGGCTAGAACCACAGAGGGACAGAGTTTTTAATTATATTTTATTTTAATTAGTTTAAATAGCCATAGATATCTAGTAGCTACCATACTGGACAGCACAGCAATAAAGATTCTCTGAATCCTTGTTGATACTCCCCCAAATGACAGTCTGCCTTCCTGCTTAAATGCCTGTCTTCCACGGCTCCTTCTATAATCCATTAACCATGAATCACAACTAATATGGCCAGACTGAAAAAAAAATCTGAAAAAAGAAAGGAGTAAAGAAAGCATCATGAAATTAGCTGAAGGAAAGAAAAAGAAAAAGAAGCCAAGACAAATCATAGTAAATAAGAAAAACAAAGTACAATGATAGAAGTAAGTCTAAATACATCCATAATCCCAGCAAATATGAATGGGTTAATCACGACAATTTGGAGATAGAAACAAGTTACATTTTTTAAAAACCCACCTAGATAGTGCTAATGTTTATTTAAAAAAAAAAAAACCCTGAATGTTATGGCACAGTTATTAAAAATGGAAAAATGACAGATATAATGAAAAACAGTTCACCAAAATTTACCTACAAAGCACAGTTAATATCAAGCAAATAGGATGTAAGAAGGAAATTTCTGAAGTTATTCACCCTGTTCTTCTCTCATGTTCAGAATCAAGTGTGAGATGAATACGGAACTCAGTAAGGAAGAGAGAGAATTAACACCTTTATAATTCATAAAGACAATTGGACAAAATAACTTCAATTTTGCCAAAAAATGCTTGCTTCTATACTTCTCAATTAGAAATAAAACAAATCAAAACAACATCAAAAATGCTCTACTCTGGCACAGACCAATCTGGACAAAAAGTGAGAAGAGCCCTCACTCCCTCAGCTTACCTGAACTGGTAATTTCAAAACTTACTCACTCCCTCAGCTTACCTGAACTGGTAATTACAAAAAGAGAATTCCAGCATGTACCCACTCTTCAGGCATTTCAATCCAAGGAGCCAGAAGTGGTTGAGGTTGAATAATTAACTTCTTCCCCAAATTCACTGATCAGAATAGCTCATTCTTTTCTACCTGGCTTCTATCTCTATCAGTATACATGCTACACATCCAGAAAAATATTAATGATAAAGAATTCTTCATGGTTGATTAAAAAAATAAATGATATGCATGAAAAGATGACTGAACTGAAGATGAATGAGAGATGTGGTTGGAAGCCAAAAACTACAACAATTCTCATCTCTAATTCTAGATTGTTATCACCTTCTAATGCGTGGAAGAAGCACATGGTTCTTTCCGAAAGAAAATACCTTCAATTTAGACCTCAAACAATTACTGCAAATTAATGTTCAAATCAATATTAAATAACTCAGAAACAAAACTCAGGGAACACACAAGGAAACAAGCCCCCATGACAGAAGTCATCAAAATAAAACAAAACGTGAAAAAATTCAAATTAGCAGATACATATGTTTATTAAAATGATATTTAAGGGGAGGCGCCTGTGGCTCAGTGAGTAAGGCGCCAGCCCCATATACCGAGGGTGGCGGGTTCAAACCCAGCCCTGGCCAAACTGCAACAAAAAATAGCCGGGCATTGTGGCGGGCGCCTGTAGTCCCAGCTACTCGGGAGGCTGAGGCAGAAGAATCGCCTAAGCCCAGGAGTTGGAGGTTGCTGGAGCGACTCCGCTGCACTCTACCGAGGGTGAAAAAGTGACTCTGTCTCTCTAAAAAAAAAAAAAAAAAAATGCTATTTAAGGCCTTTAAAGAAATAAAACAGAGTATTAGAAATACCATGGGCGGGGGGAGAATAAGAAATGACATAAAATGTCCAGGCCAACTGGAAGAAAGATATCTATATTTCTGACATGCTTTGAGTCCTAACACTGTCTGACATTGCTGGGAACAAAACACAGCTGACCACATGGGTTGGAACTCAGGATCAACTCTCCCCTGTAGACACAGCTTAGGCTAGGGGGCTCTTTTTTGTTCAGCCCTAAGAGCACCCAGACAGTTCACTTCCTTAGTTTACTGCCAAAGTTCTAGCTTAGTTCCTCTTACAGCAGAGATAGTCTGGCAATGTGGAACAACTCAGAAACGCACACTCATGTATGCTCTGATGCTTTGATGATGTTAAGAAGAGAAATTAATAAATGCACACCAGTGTGAAATTGCAAGTGGCTGTCTATGAAGGAAAATAGTAATCCCTTGAGAGTCCTGATTAGAAGTGGGAAATGGCTGGCAGGAGTAGTGGAGTATAGAATAGAGCAATATCTTTAAATTGTGCACTTGTGTAATATGTGTGAAAATTAAAATGAAAAATGAAGAAAAAGAGAATAGGAGTTTTGTCCATTTACAATACTATCACTTGAAAAATTTCTCTCTCTTTTTTTTTTTTTTGCAGTTTTTTGGCCGGGGCTGGGTTTGAACTCGCTACCTCCACCTCCAGCATATGGGGCCGGCACCCTACTCCTTTGAGCTACAGGTGCCACCCACTTAAAAAAATCTCTTAAATTTTAGAGATTAGAAATATGCTGGTATCATTCCTAAGGCAATTTTAATTTTACTGAGACAAGAGAGCTCTGTGTTTTAGATAAATAAATGTGTTTTTATTGATTATTCCCTTATCCAAAATGTTTGTGACAAGGAGTGGTTTGGATTTCAGATTTTTTTTTTTAATTTTGGAACATTCATACATGCATAATAAGATATCTTGTGGGTAGGATCCGAGGCTAAACATGAAATTTATTTATGTTTTTTACACATCTTCTATATATGTCCTAAAGGTAATTCACACAATATTTATAGTAGTGTTGTGCATGGAACATTTTACATGCGTATGTGTGGAATTTTCCACTGCTGCATCATGTCAGAGCATACAAAGTTCCACATTATAGAGAATTCTGGATTTTTGGATTAGAGAGGATCCACATAGCTATTGTTTGGGAAAAAGAGACACATTTTCTAGAATGTCAATGTCTATAGTACCATACAGAACCTTTTGTAGTAAGAGGTAACACCATGCTGTAGATATTCCCATGACCTGAACTAAAACTCAGTTGGGCATTTAGAGATCAGTCCATGCCTCGCTTTTGTAAGTGGAGACAGAAATGATTTCACTTTTCTACTCTATGAGTGTGCACCACCCCTCTAACGTTATTCTTCTTTAAGGTATTATGGCAAAGTCATTCACATACTTCTCTGCAGCAGATGAGTGCTATATTGGTAGGTCTTCACAAACTAAAAACACAGGCTTTCTTTGCAAGGGATTTTTTTAGAAATTAATTTCTATCTATTTTCTTCAGAATCAAATAGCCACAGTTTTGAAAGCAATAGCTTATAAAATGTTGCACATCCAAAGGTTACATCATCATAGATGACCTGACTCTATTCACTTTTGAAAAAAGCTGTTCTAAATTTCCTTTGTCCCTGCAGTCCTAGAGCCATAGAGATATTTGTCTACTCAATTTAAAATCCTATATACTATTTCAAATGTATTAACTGACTGTTCTACTGTTGCTCCTGATTTTCCTGTTTTTCTTTTTCTAATTAAGTGGTAGGTAGATGAGGATCACTATAGTTCTTATTTGAAATTGCAAAAATCAAGCCCACGTTCAAAATCCCAGAGAGAACTCTCTTCTAAAATAATTCTGCAGAGTTTGTCTTTTACATCAAATGAATTTCAGTTGCCATCTGAAAGAACCTTTGGATGAAGTGATTACATTGTGCAAACGGATAGATTCAAAGGGGAAAGGCACCGAGATACAATATGGGTCTGACTTTAGCCAAAAGAAGCTTGTAGTGTATTATCCAAATAGTCTGAGATGACTGAGTGAACACATATTTCCTTCTCCCTTAAAGACAGAGGCATTATTAAAATGAGTAGAATTTACAGAGCAAATTTATCTTGTTTACTCTGATCCTGTGAAATAATTTAAAAATTAGGAGAAAGAAGGGTAAAAATTTGGATAATATTATAGCAGACTGGTGCAGATTTATGAAAATCATAAATATTGCTCACTTGAATATTATTCAATTTTACACAAAACATTAAAGCTGCCAGCACTTTTTCTTGAAACATATTATGTTTTTAGTCTACCTTTCATCTTCTTACTTTAATAATGTCAGACTTACCAAAAAAAAAAACCTTTTCTTCACTCTATAATACCAAAAATCAAAGGTATGAAAGGCATAGAAAGTTAAAAAAGAAAGTTTTATATTTTACAATAGAATTTCTGGAATGAAAGGATAGAAGGAAATGAGTAGAAAAGTATTTTTAAAGAAATAATAGAAAATACTTTCAGAGCTGAAGAGGCATGTCTTTAAGGTAAAATCTTGACAAAATGCTGAGCAAGATACATTTCATAAATAAGTGCATATTATCCAAACACATCACGATGACCTTTCAGAGCACAACAATAAAGAAAATACCCTAAAAACTCAGCACTAAAAAAAAAAAAAAAATCTGCCCTCATGAAATGAAAATAAGACATATCAAATTTACCAGCAATAGCAAATGTTCAAATGCTGCCGGTTAAGACTTTATATTGCTGATGAAAAATCACTTAGAATTTTGATTCCCACACCTCCCTTGCCTCCTGGAGTCTGTTCTGCAAACAGCAGGAGTGAGTGAGGCTTTGACAGTACAAGTCAGGTCATGTCATTTTATGTTTGAAATCCTCCAGCAGCTTCCCAGCTCACGCAGAAGAAAAGCCAAAACCTTATCATGGCCGGTGGCTGCTTTACTGCTAGGCAACTTGGGCTGCTTTCCAGCTCTGGCCACACCTACCTCTGGCTGCTCCTTAAACAAGGGAAGCATGCTCCTGATTCAGAGCCACTGCAACTGTAGCTCCTTCTGTCTTGAAATTCTTTTTCCCAATATCAGATAACCTGCTCCCTCCTGTCCTTATCTTTGCTCCAGTTTCCCCCTGTGAGAATGCCTTCCTTACCTGCACTGGGAAAGAATCATGCACATTTACCCTATTTTATTCTTCCGGGTCACACCACTCGCTGGTGTACTACATGCTTGTTTACTCTCTTCTTCCCCTACCTAGCACCTAAAATCATATCATCAAGAAATTTACCATTTTGATTACTGCTGTATTCCTGCCTTATAAATAATATTTGGCAGATAGACAGTAGTCCTCTCCCTTTCACCCATAGTTTCACTTTCTGGATTCTCAGTTGCTCACAATCAATAGTGATCTGAAAATATTAAATGCAAAATTTCAGATAAACAATTCATAAGTTTTATACTGCTCACCCTTCTGAGTAGTGTAATGAAATCTCAAGCTGTCCTGCCCAGGACATGAATCCTCTCCTTGTCTGGTGTAACCACCCTGCACATGCTACCTGCCCATCAGTCTCTCAGTAACCCTCTAGGTTACCAGATCAACTATTACCGTATCACAGTACTTGGGTTCAAGTAACCCTTATTGCACTTAATATTAGCCCCCAAATCATAATAATAGTGATTCTGGCAATTCAAATAGGCAGGGGGAAAAAAGTCATAAAGTGCTTCCTGTAAGTGAAAAGGTGAAGTTTCTTTAACTCAGTAGGAAAAAAAAACGGTGCACTGAAATTCTAAGATCTATGGTAAGAACAAATTTTCTATCTATGTGCTTGTGAAGAAAAAGAAATGTGTGCATAGTATATATAGTATTTGGTACTATCCTCAATTTCAAGCATTCACTAGAGGTCTTGGGATGCATCGCCCATGGTAAAAGAATACTGTATATATTCAATAAAAATCTGTTGAATAATCAACTGGGGCCCTGGTTCATATCTTCTCTCTCTGAAAACTAGGATTTAGAATCTCCACCCATCTCTGAGGGGCAGGGAGAAAGAATGAGACACCTTGCCCACTGGCTTGTAAGATCTTTCACTTATTGAAAGCAATCCATATTGCCACATACAATCTCAAGTTAGGGAAATGCAATTCTACCATGTAACCAGTAGAAAAACTGAAATGTTAAGAATGAGCCTAATTTATTCAATATAGACCTAAAAAATAATAGTTAAAAGTAAAATGGAAGGCAGTAGTCTCAAAGAAGAATAGCCACAACAAGAAGCACAAAATGCATTCCAAGAAATAAGTGAAGTGGAGTGAAAACGTGAATCATGTTAGAAAGGGCGTGTGTCTTTTTTCCTAATGAGAAAAAAAGTAAAAAAGAAAAGCCACAGAAACTCTAGGGAAATAATTAAAAATTAAACAAAAATCCCTGTAACCAACTATGAATCAAATTAATAAATGTAGAAATAGTCTCCCTTGAGTGATACCAAAAATCAATGAATGAGAAGCCTTAAAAAGGAAATAGAATCATAGTCTACAACTTTACCATACAGTGAACAAAATTTATATGACGTAAATGATGTAGAAATGTAAATAAAAATAAAAAGCTTAGTTTATTGTTTTTTGACTTTCAATGTGATTCTATAAATAAAGCATAAACGATTAGATCAGAACTGAGTATAAATATTATCAACCTACACACTGTAAAATGCCATATCACGTGGGTGGACGGTGGGAAAGAGAAGATAGAGGGGTGAGTAAGTAAACTGAGTCCTCACTTTTAAAACAGAAAAATTGGTTAAAATACCCATTTCGTAAAGATACAGTAGTAAGAATATTTGAGCAATATGATGATAAATAACTACAAAAAATACTAAAATGTTTAGAAACCGTTTTCCCTAAGGAGTTAGCCGGGAGAAAGTTAGGTCTGGTGGTGAGTAAACAGGTGGCAAGAAAGTGGCTAAGGGAGGAGAGTTGGAACCGAATTGCAGCTAAGAACTAATTCGCTGGTAAGAACAGACATTAGTAAAAAGTTGCTAGTGACCTGAAACTGACCTAGGGCTCATTACCATCTGATTAAACCTGTGACGCCATTTATTAAAAAACCCCCCCTACCTGTCAGTCACCCCCAGGGCAGAAAACAACAACTAATCCTGCCAGGAGAAGGCGGGACAAACTAGTGAGCCAATAAAAGGCCACAGTTCAGACTCTAGGACTTTCTCTGCTTGCGGAGATTGACCTGTTCTGCTCTCTCTCCTGGAACATACTTTCCTTTTGCCTCATTTCCTTTTTTACTTTCACGCTTTCTTTGATGTGATAAAGTGTGTAAAATTCCTTTATGTCTGTGGTCCCTCCTTCTTTGCCTCCACTGTGTACCACCCACTTCTCATTCATCCTGGATGGTCTAAATGATGGCAAGTGTTGGCCATGGCGCACACACAAGGGACAACACGGCAGGCAGCCGGGCACTCCCTGCCGGCTGTGGCTGAGTCAGGGGGCCACTGGGGCTTTGGTCCTTGAGAAGAATTCTCCCCTCCACCGGGAGGTGGCTCGCTTGAGAAAGAAGCCAGGCAAATTCAAGAACACAACTGCCAAGTATGAGGCCAGTAGGCTGGTATTTTTGTGGGCTGGCTTTTGAACAGATGGAGTTTGTTTCCTGCCTGATAGCACCACACCCAAACCAACCTTTCTGACATCAGCCCTTTACCAGAGGCATAAACACAAGTAGATCCCACCCTGGTGTTCACCTGCGCGTGTGTGCGGTGGGTGGTGTCAGTGGTGTGTGCTTGCCTAAGTGTCCCTTTGCACTTGCAATTTTAAGATAGCCCTCGCATCATCTTTAAGTTCCAGAAAATAAACGTTTTGCTTGACTTTGGATCCCTCATGTGGGTTTCCCACCCTCACCCTTCTTCTCCACTGCTGGCTTTTTAGTGTTGCTTCACGTCCAGCTTAGCTACTCCTCCACAATGCCCTGCGTGGATTCACCAAGAAGGGCCCGGGCAAAATAGTGGATCTCGATTTTTAAGAGTACAGGCACCTGTTTCTGTTTAATCTATAAGTTACCATGCTAATAAAGTGTGCAAAACATACTGCAGCTCTATTCTTTTATAGGTGGCTTTCATATTTTCAGTTTTGGTGATAATTGTCTTCAAATGTAAAGTGCTATTTAAATTTATCAGATCCCGTATTTACTTACTGCTATCTGATTAGTTTCCTTTTTAAATTCTACCAACCCCAGGTAAGTAAAGTACTACCATCGGATGCAGAGTGTGTTTTGAACTATCTGTATCTAAAGTAATAATAAATAATCCTCTGGTACACTAGAGCATGCTGCCTGGGTATCACTACTGGATGTAGGATATTTCCCCCTAAGAATTTCACTTTTATGAAACAAAAATTAAAGTGATACATTTAAGCACAACCAGAATATTCTAGGAAAAGGAAGCAGAGGTAAATAGGAGCTTTATGAATGAGGAGGTAATCTATCATCTTGGAATAGCTTCAACACTGATCTTTCATTTTGTTGCTCATACCCTCCCACATTACATCCCACACCCACGTTTCCAGTTAACCCTTTCCATATCCTTCTAATGTTAAAAACAATCTAATTACCTAATATTCAGTTTTCTCATTTTTGTGACACACACACACACAAACATACATATATATATATATATATATATGTTAGTTTGTTTGTTTGTGGCTGGGGCCAGGTTTGAACCCACCACCTCCAGTATATGGGACCAGCACCCAACTCCTTTGAGCCACAGGTGCCACCCGTGACATATATATTTTCATAAATTATATTTTGTTTTAGGAAAAAGGCAGTTAATTAAGTCCATATTTTGTTAGACTCTTTTTCCTAATGGTGTCATTTTTGAATTCCTGATAAATCAATGATCCTGGGGCTTAGAGTTCTTTTTCTTTGGTAGATTTTGAACTTACAAGCAATAATCCCAGATCTTGAAAAGTTATATTTATCAATGAAAACATTACACAAAAGCATGACTGCTTTAGAAATTGTGAAATGTTCTTTAAATGACTCCTGCAATTAGTTATTGTACATGTGGAATTCACTTGTGCTTAGTCTCCTTTTACGATACTAACATTTGTGTATAAGCACTTGGTAAGTTTAAGAATTTTTCTCTGGAGATTTTTCAAGTTAGACTCTATGAATAGTTAATTACCTATTTGACTTAAAATATGTTTTTTGGGTTTTTTTTGAGGGGCAACAATGCTTTAGATAATCTCTTGGGATTTTTATAAATCTCTATCTCACTTTCGAAATGTGTAAGAGTCTCACAGTACATAGACCCCTGGGAATTTCCCACAGGTAAGGAATCCTCAGAAAAGCCACAGTTCCTACAAGGAATTTGCCCAGATTCACCTCTGGTGTGTAATGACCTCTGGACTACCTCTGGTTAATGCTTTGTTCCCCTTATTAGTCACATCGTATCTTGGGAATGCCACTTTAATCACTAAAACTAATTGAACACTCATCTCAGGGCAATGTAATAAATCACAATGCAAAAGGTGTCCCAAATGTTGCTCCTAAATTTTCCATACATAGGGAAACTGGGGAGTTGCAGCTAAATGTACCTTTATCTACAAAATTTTACAGGACATTTCTATGAGTTGGCCATGTCTTTGTAAAATTTTGTAAAGAATATTTTGTAAATAAAGGTACATTTAGCCACAATTTTCCAGTTTCCCTATGTATGATGACTTTTAAAACACATCATAGAAGAAAATTGTGTCCTCATCTTTAAGGAGATTATTATAGAGGGGGTTGCACAGGGTATGTACTCAATGCCTCGAGAAGATGCTCTAGAGCTTTGAATAAGTGTGGAACTTTGAAACATATGCTTATAAAAATATTAAATCAGTTTTTATCTCTTTGAGGACTTAGCCTTCAGAAAATCACTTCTCAAATTTAACTGTTCATCAAAATTACCATACAAAGGATTTTAGAGTTTCCAAGAATTTACAGGGCTTAGCTCCACAGATTTTTATTGGATCATTCCCTAGGCAATTATGATAATTAGCTGGGCCTGAGAACCACTGCTGGAGAGAATTTGAACATTAACAGAAAAACTTGTTTGACCAGAAATAAAAAATAACCCTCTGAAGTTCAACACAGTCTGTACGTAATAGAGGTAAAAACCAAGTCCTCATATTTGCAAATCAGTATGTCAAAAATTTTCTGGATCCTCTTTCACTTATGAACATGAAATTAAGTGTCTCTTATTTAAAAGTTAATTTCTTCACCATGATCAGCTTGTTACT
>NW_003852488.1:3176081-3181687 GCF_000181295.1 Otolemur garnettii | reverse complement strand
TTTAATATAGATTAATATTTTATTAGATTTAAAAATGAAACTATATGTCACCAATGGTGCTTTTAGCAAAAGGCTATTTTGAATGCATTTATAGCTAATAATAAAAATTTAAGCCCTTAATGATCTAACCCCAAACCACTGAGGACTGATATAGAAAAGAAGGAAGAGACAGAAAAAAAGTGCAGAAAATAGGAAGGGAAAAATCTAAAGAGGAAAGAAAGAGACATTGCAAAAGACCACATGCTGGAGTGGTGTGGTGCCTTGAGATAGTTGCCAATACAACTGTAAAGAGTGAATCAAGTTTTAGAAAGAAAAAAAAATAAAAAGAAAGCTTATTACCAACTTGCACAGCAAGCCAAGCCCATCCTAGTGACTATAGGCTCTGTGGAAAGTGTAGTTTGGAGTATTATACACAACTCTGAGAAGTATCAGCTGCTTCTTGGAAGTCCCTCAGGGTCTTAATTAACTCCATTTTCAAAACAACTGGTGTGCAAGATCATAATCACCTATTTCCATAATACGTAGGTAAGCCTGCTCCAAACCAATGCAAAAGAGTCAAACTATTCATCATACACCCTGAATATATTTAGCTAACTGCCTAACAATTACAGATTGCTAAAGCAGAAGTAAAGTCAATTTAAATCCAGAAAACACTAGTATCTATTTTTCACTAATGTTAATGTCTCTATTTTTAAATGGTATCTAAAAAAGCTCCCCCATTGACATGAGATGTTCTTCTATGGTGCGCACAGGTCACAGGTAATAAGATGAGAAGGCTTCCACACAGGCTGTTGTATGTATCATAAGTTCCTGACCTCCCTCTTAGACCCTCAGGTTTAATATTCATTCTTTTCCCCAACCGTTGAGCTTCTCCAGCAGACAGCTTTGAGAAACAGATGCTATGTTCTTTAAAACCTCTTCCAATTGACCATGACATACTAATTTCACCTTGGCTTTCCTCTTTAAATACTGGCCTTTTTAGTAAATGTGCATGTATACACCAATAATTGTGGAATGCCCAGTCAGAATGAATCTTTAAATTAACATTAGGTAAGGGACAAGGTGCATTTTATCGCCCATCTTCCATAGATTTATATGCATGTAATATGGCAAGATATCATAGATGGAATTCTAAAAACTTAAAGTAGATGTGTAAAACATAAGCCCCAATTATTTGTCATTTGATTGAGTAGACATGATGCTCTATCAAGATGGTCTAATATTTCTGCCCACCAATCTCACCTTCTGTACTTGCCCTGTGACAGACCAGCTGCTCTGCCAAACACACTCTGACAAGAGGGGATTTAACCAGTAAGTCTTCAAAATGCTTGTTGGGATCATCAGTGAAGGGTTACAAATTTAAATTTCACATTAAACAATAATAAAAGGGGATATTGAACTTGGAATCTTATTAAGTCTCATCCATGAATATTTTATCTCCCAATAAATAAGTAAATGAAGAAGTATGAAGCCTCCATATGTGTGCCCCCATAACCATCCACTTGGGACCAAATTGGATTCCTTTACCTTTGAATTCTGCTGCTTTTTATCCTCCATTTCTCTCACATCTCACCTCCACTGTTTCAGTGTTTGAATATTTGTTTTATTTATTCCCCCACCCTACAGAGACAGGGTCTTGCTATGTTGCCCAGACTGGCCTTAATCCCCTAGACTCAAGAGATCTTCCCATGCAGCTGGGCCTACAGGCCACACCGCTGCTTTTTTGTTGTTGTTGTTAATATCCCCTATCGTTTGTAGACTATTTTCTATCATTGTTAGTGCAATCATTAAGGCAGTTTTTGGTTATACAACTATTGGCTTCTGTGGACACAATTCTTCCTAGGAAACTATTGGTAATTATAGTTGTTTATATTTATAATAACAGTATAAAAAGAATTGTAATAGAAAGTAACAAAATAATCAAGGAAGGAAAAGGAGTTGCATCAAGAGGAGGTAACCAGCACTTTGCTAGGAAGGGAGCCAATGCCAGAGCAACTTCTTTGGTAATCTAAAGATTCTATAGCTTTGCTTTTCATACTTCCATTTCTTGGCAAAACCAACCTTCCTTTTGGAAGCAAGAGTTAGTTCATGGCTGAGGTTCAAGCTGAAAAAAAAATGCTTTTTTCCATTTCCCAGTTGAGTTTAACATAAACTCAATGTTGCTTCTTGTTGGACCCTGCTCGGCACCCTGCGGTGCACACAGGGTGGCCCAGGGAGTGCTCTGGTTTAATGACATCACGCCCAGTATTAGAAAGTTACAGATGAAATAAATGGAAGGAGGAAATTAGAGAAAATGGAGATGAAACGCTGAGAGTACTTATACTAAAAATATCTGAAAGATGCCTACATGGAAACATCTTGAACTTGCAATCTTTTATTCCTATATTGAACAAAGTTAAAAAAAAAAATCCAAGCCACCCCTGGATTTTGCTTTCTGTATTGCTTTATGTATTTACACGTGCCCTGCCCAGTAAGACTTTTTAAAACTCTTGTTTGTTTAATATACTTTTTCCTGCTATAGCTCATTAAAGTGTAATCATTGTTTAGTACAGAGCACATTTCTAGAAAAACACTTGTCTTTCTTCCATCTGTTAGCTTAGCCAGCCCTTTTGGGCAAGGCCCTCTCAGAGCGCACATACTCCTGACCCTGCTCTCACAACAACTGCCGAGCTGGGCTCTGCACTGAAGCCATCTCTAATGACATTGACTCACAGTAGTTGCTTTTCTAGTCTCCGCCTGGCCTCTGCAGAAGGAGGGTGTGATTACAGTAGGAAGTGTCACATGGGTGTAATTCAATCAGAATCTGGCAGGGCCCTGTTCTCTGCTGGCAGTCGGTGCATGGACTCTGTCAGCCTTCTGAATCCCTTACTCCACTCAGACCCGCAGTGTTTATAGTCCCTCTTGAGATCCACTTGGCAGCTGCAGGCGAAGCACCAAGCTGTGAAATGCGCACGGCCAGCAGCAACTGTGCCTGTCTGGCACTGAGAGTGGACATTTTCTTCTCAGGATTTGCCTTGCTCTATGAATGCTCTTATTTTATTCTGCGAGTTGGAGAGAGGAAGATGGACTAGGGAAGGAAACAATGAAAGTGCTCCATCTACCACCAAGCCTTGAGCTCAGAGGTGGTATTGTGTGAACATGTTATTACGCTTTCTACCAACTGTGATGGGTCCTAACACAATTTTATAAATTATATTCCCTTAATTCACTTTCTTGACTTCCCTTTGCTCTTATAATGTAAAAGAACCCAAGCTCTGTAAAATAATTTAAAGAGGTTAATTCTGAGCTGAATTTGTGCAAACAGCTTTGAGCAAGTGGTCCTGCCAAGAGAGGATCCATTCAATTGGCTGGCAGGGGGGTGGGAGGAGTGTTAAAATTTCATTTCACACTTTTTCATTGTCATGCTCCTGGATACTGATAGTTGTTTATTTTGCCTCCAGTGTTTGACAGATTTACATATATATTTACCCTATAGCATCAAGCTATAAATACGTATATAAGGAAAAAATGTTTAATTTTTTTAACAACATGTATTATTTATCTAAATGTCATGGTCTATCCACCATATGAGTGTTTCTATATGTCATCCTCTAGGAAACAACAACAACAACTAGACCGGAGGGTCAAGAAGTAAGCCAAGGAAATGACCCACATCTTTCACCTTATCTCCCCCCAACCACTCATCAATGTGCCCTTCCAACCCCAGCTGCTCATCTCCATTCCACTATCTGACATCCTCATTCACTCTCCCAAATTTCTGCTAACTTTGATCTCCCTAACTCAGTTCAGCTCTTACATACAGTATGAAAAGCCAAGTTACTCCTATTACCTTTGCTCTTTACCGTATTTATCCATAATAGCCTATTCAGGCTCCATGCCTCGTAGCTTTGTGAAATCGTCCCTGAATGCTCTTCACCATGTGTTACTAATCCTCAATAAGTATCGGTGCATTGGCTAGCGATTCAAAAAACCTTATTTAACATTGATCAGAGGAAGGATTTGAAATAGAAAGAACTGGGTTCTGGAATCTTTGGTTCTACCACTAACATAAGATACAGAACCTCAGATAAGTCTCCTATCTGTTCTCACATTCTTTTTACTCAGCTAAGCAAGACAGCTGCTATTTTCTTAGAATGTTGTGAGGTAAAGATTTGGATGAGAGTTGCAAATTCTACCAAATTCAACACAGTATTTGTTACCCATAATGATTCTGATCCTATAGACTTAATCTGGGTATATGTCAGATTGCTTTGGGAGGCTAATTATCAGGAAGCTATCTGGAGTCTCTTTAACTTACATTCATATATACCCACTTATCCTTTGTCATGGTTCACCGTTTTTCTCCTTCCTCCCACCAAGGTTCTGCCCTAAACATAAGAGAGGAGCTAACAGAAGCCCAATTACAGCGAAGGAAGCATCCTGCTGTGTGAGCATAAATTAGGCTCTTCACCAGACACGAAATGCCAAGATGATAATACATTTCCCAGAAAGAGGGATCCTCCTTAGAGCAATTTAGTTTGTATGGGAAAGCAGTCCTGATTAAAATAGGCTCAAATAAATCAAGTTGGACAGTACTTGTACATGTGGCCTTTTGAAATCAAGTATTTGCATGTTGTATGGAAAAGTGACATTCTGTGTTATCAAAAAATACAACATTCTCCTCTTATTCTGCACAAAAAGATAAGACATATGTTTAGGATATAATAAAGTCATTCTTGAAATATTATTTCAAATATGAAAGTCTGAATACTTGTATTTATGCATATAATTTATGTTAAGTATACTGAATTAAGACATAATAAAATTCTTCAAAGAAATTTTAGTATTACAATTAATATTTATTAAGTATTTACTATGTGTTAAGTCCTAAACTCTTTGCATGTATATTAAATAATTACTAGTCTCATTGAGGATGCTAACACACAGAAAAAAAATCTGGTAATTTATTCAAATTAATGCAATTAACAGAACTCAAAATGGGCAAGATGTTTCTGTTTTTTAATTGTATATATTTGAGATGTACAACACAATGCTTTGATATACTTGATTTCTAATCCAAGGGTACATCTCTGGAGCTCCTCTATGCTGCATTTGTGTGAAATCCTAAAAACTTACATTGCAATCTTTGTGCTGAAACTAACAAATTTTGCCTCCTTAAAGAAACGACTTAAACTTTTGATACATCAGTTTCTTCATCTCTAAAAGTGGAATGATAGCAATAACAGTCCTTATCTGAAGAGATTGTGAATTAAATGGAAAGTATGAAAAGCTTCCTAGACTCTGCTTTCCACTTAGATGAGCTTAATAAATTATATACTTTGCCTGTTATTCTATCACAAAATTCTCCAAGACAAGAGGTAACAAACTTAAAAGAAGCTGAAAAAAAACTTTACATTACTCTTCCAGAAACATTACCAGGTTCCCAGAGGTGAAGATAAGTAGTTTGCTCTAAAACCAACCATAAATACATAAAGTCCCTATGCCAAGCTCTTTGAACACTGTTTCCTATAAGCCCTGCTCTTTGAGTATCATGAATGAAGATTCTACCTTAAGAAAAGCTATGCAGGCTCGGCGCCTGTGGCTCAAGTGGCTAAGGCGCCAGCCAC
>NW_003852488.1:3174472-3175835 GCF_000181295.1 Otolemur garnettii | reverse complement strand
AGCTATGTATAGATTTGATACTCATGGTGATCTTGAGTCCCTCCATCAACAATATTTCTGATTCTATACTAATTCATATTCACAGAAAAAGTATGACAACATTTATTAATAAAAAGTTAATTTACCTATAAGAAATAGTGAGAAAAAAATTCTCTTTTTTTTTTTTGAGACAGAGTCTTACTATGTCACCCTTGGTAGAGTGCCATGACATCACAGCTCACAGCAACCTCCAACTCTTGGGCTTAAGCAATTCTCTTGCCTAAGCCTCCCAAGCAGCTAGAACTACAGGCGCCCACCACAATGTCTAGCTATTTTTTTTTGTTACAGTTGTCATTATTGTTTAGTTGGCCTGGGCTGGGTTCAAACCCATCAGCCTGGGTATATGTGGCCAGTGCTGTAACCACTGTGCTACGTACGGGCACTGAGCCAAGAAAAAATATTCTTTGAATGGTTTAATTACAACATGTTAGCCAAAGAGGTTTTTTTTTGCATTTTTTTCTAAAGTGAAATCATTTCTGATAGTGACTGTAGCAAGAAGTAATGATAATGTAATGGACTGTGACAGGCGTAATTTATTTCAGTAAAACACCTTTATCATCAACAATGAGTTAAAAGGTTCATCTGTTTTCTATACAATATCTCATTTCATATTATCATCCTCTTATACTTTTCTGAAAAAGCAAACTTTGTGCTCCTGGAAATTTCCTGACGTTTCATAATAAAATTAATTCATGAGAAATAACTTTGTCTTTTAGCAAAACATAGCACAACATTATAACTTAAATCAATTAGCCACATGCTATAAAAGTAGAGAGCTGTGAGTAGAAAGTTTAGAAACAACTTTGAGACCTATACAGCTAATTAATGGATTAGGTTGTATAGAAATATTATGTTATGAAAATTATGCAAATGAAGCATAAAAGTGCATTAAACTACTAATTCATATAAGTACTTTAATTAGGAGATTGTAATGTAACAGGAATCATCAATAGCAATCAGAGGGGTACACCAATGACTTCCAGGTAGAATGACAAGACATCGCCTGGATAACACAGTCAGAAGTGAAATCAAAAGCATCTGATTTGGGGATCTGCACCCAAACTAATACAACCTTTTTGGAAGAAAGTATGGGGAATCTTCAAAGAACTCAAATTAGACCCTCCCATTTGATCCTGCAATCCCACTACTAGTCATCTACCCAGAAGAAAAATGTCATTTTATCATAAGGGCATTTGCATTAGACTGTTTATCTCAGCTCAATTTATAATCACCAAGATGTGGAAACAACCTAAATGCCCACCAACCCAGGAAGGGATTAACAAGCTGTGGTATATGTATACCATGGAATACTATTCAGCCATTT
>NW_003852488.1:3169854-3174102 GCF_000181295.1 Otolemur garnettii | reverse complement strand
ATTTTAGGTCTTATTGAAACAACCACATGAGTGATTATTCTGAGGGTCAAAGAAAATGAAATACCTGGGAATATACCTAGCAAAGGATGTGAAGGATCTTTATAAAGAAAACTATGAAACTCTGAGAAAAGAAATAGCAGAAGAGATTAACAAATGGATGAACATACCATGCTCATGTCTAGGAAGAATCAACATTGTTAAAAATGTCCATACTACCCAAAGCTATCTACAGATTTAATGCAATCCCCAATCAAAACACCAACATCATACTTTTAAGAACTTGAAAAAACAGTACTTTGAAGCCAATGCAATTTTAAGAAATAAAATCAAGTGTGGAGGTATCATGTTACCAGAAAGTCAGATCAGACTGCAAGAGTACAGTGATCAAAATAGCATGGTATTGGCACAAAAACAGAGGTATAGATCTATGGAATAGAAAAGAGAACTTAGAGATGAATCAGTTACATATTGCTATCTGATCTTGATAAACAAAACAAAAATATCACTGGGTAAAAGCATCCCTATTTAATAAATGGTGCTAGAACTGGTTAGCCACATATAGAAGTCTGAAACTGGATCCCCACTACTTACAAAAATTGACTCCCGCTGGATAAAAGATTTAAGTTTAAAACACGAAACAATAAAAATTCCAGAAGAAAGTGTGGGAAAAACTCTTGACACTATTGTTCTGAGAAAAGAATTTATGAATATCCCTTTGGCAATTGTAGCAACACCAAAAATAAATGGGATGTGATCAAGCTAAAAAGCTTCTGCACAGCCCAGGGTACAACAACTAAAGCAAATAGACACCCTTCAAATTGGGAGAAGATATTCACATGATACAAATGTGACAAAGGACTGATAACTAGAATCTATAGAGAACTCAAATTAATCAACAAAAAAAGAGCGCATAATCCCACTTATAAAGGGCAAGAAACTCGAACAGAAATTTCTCTGAAGAAGACAGATGAATGGCCAACAAGCACACAAAAAAATGCTCATTGTTCCTAATCATCAGAGAAATGCAAATAAAAACCACTCTGAGATATCACCTCACCGCAGTGAGAAGAGTCTACATTACAAAGTCCCAAAGCTTCAGATGCTGGTGTGGATGTGGAGAGAAGGAAACACTTTTACATTTCTGGTGGGACTGCAAACTAATACAATCACTTTGGAAAGAAATATGGAGGATCCTCAAAGAACTTCCATTTGATCCCACAATCTCATTTCTGGGTATCTATCCAGGAGAAAAAAAAAATAATTTTACCATAAAGATATTTGCATGAGAATGTTTATTACAGCTCAATTCAGAATTGCTTAGACATAGAAAACCCAGGTGCCCATCAACCCAGGTATGGATTAACAAACTGTGGTGTATGTATACCACGGAATACTAATCAGCCATAAAAAGATGGAGACTTCACTTTTTTTTGTATTAACCTGGATGGAGTTGAAGAATATTCTTCTTCGTAAAGTATCACAAGAATGTAAAAACTAATATCCAATGTACTCAATACTAATATGAAACCAATAGAAAACAACTACATGCCCCATGAGAGAAAAACACAAGTACATTTAAGTGGGGGCCAGGGGAAGGGGAGAAACAGGGGGATTGGTAAACTCTCACCTACGGGTACAAAGTAAGGGTATGCAGCACACCCTGGATAAAGGACTTAACTACAACTTGAACTTTACCTTGGAAACACAATGTAACCTAATCATTTGTACCCTCATATTAATCTGAAAAAAAATAAATAAAGATACATTTATTGCTATAAATGTGTAACCATACTCGAAGTTGGAGTGCAAGGTCACCAACAAAGATGTGCCTTAGCCTATGCCAGGTATTGCCCAGAGCGCCGCTGGTCCAAAACCCAGGCTCTGCATTCCTTTGACTTGAGTATGTGCCCGCCTTTGCTAACAACTGCCTTACAATTGAAAAAAGAGAAGTATCTATTCTCAAAATGTTATAAAAAACACATTCTTCCTTCTACTGCCTACAATAATAAGAAGACCGATTATAGTTAGGTTCATATCTGTCAAGAGTGCCTGAATGACTTTTGAGACTGATTCCTACTTTTCATGAAATATCATGGGTCAAAACTTAAAATCTAATGAAACCAGTTAAAGTTGGACCCTTTGCCCTGGTAAGTCTATACACAGATCTGTCATCCAAGTGGAAAGTACTCTGTGTAAATACAGAGTATATCTCATCAGTCAAGACATCGGTTGACAAATCTATTTTACTGTTATATTTACTTTTCAAACATTAAAAAATTAAATGACTAACCATACATGGCTGTATAAGATCAAAAATAAATTAGTAGAAAAGAAACTATTGAAGTCCCTATATCAAAGTTGGAAGGCTACTTCTTACCTCATTAGGATTTATTTTCTTTTTTGACCCTAGTAGAGCTTGTCCTTAATTCCCTGGTCATCAGAATCAGTCATCAATTTAAACATCATTTTCTGTGGCTGCAAAATGTCCAAAGACAAGTGAAAAAATATATACACATACATTTTCTTACCAATTCTCATATTGATTACTTTTCCTAATGTGTCTTCTACTGATTCCTAAAATAGAAAACATACTCTAAAATAATCATGTCAAAACAGATTTAACACAAAGAACGTCCAAAGATCTCAGGCATTTTAACTAACAACTTGAGGTATAAAACGTCAAAAATATGGCCAATAAATCCTTAGAACAAGAAAATTTTTAAAAACTATTGAGGCCAAAAAATCCTCTAGAGCTGATGTAAAAAGGAAAACAAAGAGGAATATTATAATTTGTGTCTCTAACCTATTTTCAATACTGTGTGCCTTCCTTGAAAATCAGCTCTGCATGTAATTTTAAACTACCTTTTCTAACATTTTTTATTTTCTCATGCTGATATTCATTGACTAATTTCCCCCAGTTGGAAAAGATAATTCCTATATGCAGCAGTTTGCATGTGGCCTGTGTGTGTCCTTGTGTGGATAAAAAGAGAGAAAGAAAGATAGATATGCCAGGGTCCCAGTCACCACTCCAAGACCAACCTATTGGTTGTTATTTGGAAGGTAGTTACATCGCTAGAACCCACGTAGTCAAAATTTGCTATCCTTAGGATTGTCTTGTCTACAAAATACATTAGATATTTTTAGAGTGTGTAATGATAGTTATTAAATAGTTATCTGTTATAATAATTATTTATATTTAACAGAAATGTTGCTATAGCTTCAAATGGTAGACTCAGTGTGTGCATGCTTTAGATAACAGTGAGGACAGAATAAAAAGATTACACACAGAAAGAACACTAAAAATCCACTTTAGATACTTTTAAATGAGTAATTAAGAGGTGCGATTTATCTGTAGTGAAAGTCATAAATTGCATGCATACCTCTGCCTTTATGAGGATCCAAGGAGGACCAGCCTCTTAATTCATTAGCAGTACCTAGGATTAGATATGGCTTTCCAAATGAAACCCAAACCCTTCACAAAACATTCTTTGGTTTCAGATATCACTAGAAACCACCACACTGTAGGAAGGGTCACTCAGAGGTTTCTTGAGGTTCACAGACCTTTAAGCAAACTCAAGATGAATTTTTTCCAAGGATAAATGCCAAGTGTTCAGCTAGCCCTAGTTAAGTTTCATATGAACTTTACTGGCACGCCAAACCTGGAGCAATTAATAATTCTGAGCAAATACTGGGCAAAACTTAGGGGTTTCAACTTAAGTCCCACTATTCTTCATGTCTCAAATTATAAATATCATATAGGTTATACAGAATATATTGTAGTCACCAGAAAGCTACCTTATAAAGTTTGAATTTTTTATTTTTAGAAGTAATTGGCAACATCTTTGTCAACATTTCTAAGAGATCACTAAACATTTCCATCCAGAAAAATGTGTGTTGGCACTCTAAACTAATTAAACATAGTGCATTCTCATTTACTGTTCCAAAATTTATCTCTCCCTTGTATAATATTCTAGACCAAATGAAAAGAGGAGTATTTGGCCCCAGCTGGGCTCAGGCAATTTTCACAAACTCAAACAAATTTCTAAGATGCAATTCTTTAAGCAGGCAGTGGTCTGGGACAATGTGAGTCCATGCCCCTTAACCCTCAAAATGGTAGCATTCTCTATGGGGTATTAATCACCAGTTTTTATAAGGCTGTTAAAATTCTCAGGAAATAATATGTACTGATATATCTATATGAAAGAATATAATTATAAGAAAAAAATTTTTATAACAGTAAAGAATGAC
>NW_003852488.1:3154903-3169435 GCF_000181295.1 Otolemur garnettii | reverse complement strand
ATTCATGGTTCTTTATATAGAGCACTGTACAGATACCAGATTATCAAATGTAGTACAGTGTATTAGAGACCAGGGGCCTCTGAAATCAAAGAGCTGAATGTGAGCTACTTTTAGAAATGAAAACATAAAAGATTCTCTGTGTCGATTTGAATTGAGGTCTTCTGACTCTCAGCATAAAACACTTTCCACCACACCATACCAACTATATTTATTACTGAGCAGTAGCAAAATGCAAAGGGAAGGAATTACCTCATACATATGGCCGAGCGGCTAACTTTTCATGTGAATGTTATTATTATTTATATAAGTATTCATTTATATCTCTATGTATTCCTAGTTAGATGTAAACATATACATCATTTAAATTATTACATGTGGATTTCTAATTTTCTCCCTTTCACATTTCTATCAAAAGCAAAGAACGTCTTCCCTCTAATAAACAAAAATTATACTCTAAAATTAGATCCAATGTCTAATGAACAACGCTTATACTTTGATTGCTAGACCCAGATTTCCATAACTGGTACAAACAGTGCAGACCAAAGCAATATCCTGATTTACTCCAAATGCTCTAGTCTGCTTAAGAGCCTATTTATAGTACATAGAGATATAAATGTATACATATATAAATCATAATAGCATTCACATTAAAAGTTAGCCACTCAGCCTATTTATAATACTATGTCTGGCCAAGTAAATATTAGTTTATATGTTTTATACTATAATTTCAGCAACAGAATATATATATTCTATACTATAATTTCTTCAGCAACAGAATCACTGAAGTACACACAAAAATGGTCTAGAAACTGCAGAGATAATTTACTGAAGGGTAACCTTTGTTCTGAACCCCTGATATTGATCGCCTAAGCACTCTGTGAGGGCTAAAGTTTCAGCTGAAACTTGGGTTATCAGCAGGAATGTGTCTGAAAGTGAAGTGGAAATATCCAGGCCTCACGTCCACCCTGCATGCCCCAGTGAGATCACTGAAGGTCTTCACCGAACAAAGTTTATTTAGAAAAATGAAGTGATTTTTTTTACCCTCAGTCAAACTATCTTTAGTTAATCTATTTTTCATTATTATTGTAAAGGCTAAAACATTAATTTCTTTGCCAACTGACTACTATTTTTTTGCTCACCACTCTGTATCATGCAAAGGGTGGCTAGGGCATATAAGATTTTTCTCATAACTTGTCTATCCAGAATAATAATCAATTTGGGATTGTCAGTTAAATCCTCTCACAGGATATTTCTTTAGCATGAGGTTTACTCGCTCCAGAAAAGAGAATTGTAAGTGTAAGATGGGCGGTGGGGCTAATATTTGGAGGAGAAAGTGGAACCAGTGGGGGCTGAATAATGGAAAAATAAATTAGCAACTGTCATTTCTTTCTCTATTCTTGTAGAATAGCCAGTGTAAGAAACCTTCAGCGTCCTCACCTCCTTACCAGGGTGGTCAAGGGAAGCATATGTTTCCATAGCAATCTAGAGACTGCAAAAACTCCTGTCCTTCAACAGACTCGACCCAATAGTATGTGAAGTCCAACTCTTACAGATCAGTTCTTCATTAATTGTCCAAATCCTTATTACTTACTGAAATGCAAATTCACTTAGGAAAGGAAAAACATTAAACCTTACTAATTTGGAAAGTAAGGTGAATGACCCCGTCAAGCTCCTCTCCTGAGAGCTAAATGCGAAGCTGCTGTTCAGTACAACAATGGTATGACCACTCGTGGGCTGAAACAAAAATAGACTCAGTCAGTCATCCTTTGACCCAGCCCAGGGTTTGCCAGAGTTTAGATCAGTAAATCACTAATCAGAAAGTGGGTAGTATCTGCCTACCTTTAGGTTTAGCCCTAGAAAAACTCCTGGTTATAATCTTTGGATTGAATTCATCCAGAATGAATTCTTTAAGCAAATGTCACACTATGGATACATTTAAGATTTAATAGGCAGCTAAATATAAATCTACTCTAACAATTTTGAAGCAGGTTTTGAATAGCATTGCCTCTGCAGGGACTTCGCAGTCACATCCTGAAAAGGCCAAGTACGGAAGTGACAGAGAGCTCCATCTCATTACTTTCCAAAGCGGGAGTAGCATTTCTATCTTTCTGTATGAATTTTCCATTGCTGCCATTTGCTCATTTTTGAGGGAATAAAAAGTCAGTCATCCATATGTATTAATTTATAAAATTTTTTAAGATAAGTAATCTGAAATCCTCATTTGTCGTGAGTATTGCAAATATTGCAACAGTTTAACTTGGTTTTAAAAATACTCACTCTAGGCCAGACACAGTGGCTCACACCTATAATCCTAACACTCCGGGAGGCTGAGGCAGAAGGATCACGTGAGCTCTCAAGAGTTTGAGACCAGCCTGAGCAAGAGAGAGACTCTGTCTCTATTAAAAATAGAAAACCTAGCCAGGCGTTGTGGTGGGTGCCTGCATTCTCCACTACTCAAGATGCTGAGGCAAGAAGACTATTGAAGCCCAAGAAATTACTTTGAGCTATGATGATGCCATGCCACTCACCCAGGATGACAGAATGAAACTCTGTCTCCGAAAATAAATAAATAAATGAAAACAAAGTAAAATAAAAAAGGCACTCTAACATTTTGGGTGTTGTCTTGATGATTCCTGACTTAGTGTCATATCTACCTTAAAATTATAATACTCTGCAAGGTCTTCATTTTGGTGTCTTTAAATGTCCATTGCATAAGTTTGTCAGCCTCAATGTGTTAATAAATGAAGACTCAAAACACCTAATGCTACTCAGCGAACTGTTTATCCCTTCCGTTTGTGCTCATCTATCATGTACCTACGCCTACGTATAAGAGAGTTGGCAGATTTGCTTTCAGATGTGCTAAGGTTTCAATTCTTCTAGCAGAATTTAGAATATGAAGAGAAGCAACAAAATGAACACTCAGCGACACCTAGAAAGGACAAAAACCTATTCCAGGCCACATGCGGCTCAGGCCTGTAATCTCAGCACTCTGGGAGTCCCAGCCAGGTGGATTGCCTAAGCTCTAGAGTTCAAGACCAGCCTGATCAAGAGTGAGACCCCTGTCTCTATCAAAATTAGAAAACTAGCTGGGCGTGATGGCAAGCATCTGTAGTCCCAGCTACTCCTACTCAGGAGGATGAGCCTAGAGGATCTCTTGAGTATAAGAATTTGAGCTATGACACCACAGCACTCTACTGGGTGAGAGTGGTGAGAGAGAGAGAGTGAGACTCTGATTCAAATCCCATTCTATGTAAGCTATATAAGAAGACTGTTTTAACAAACTAATCTATATTCGTTATTACTTAAGGTATTGTGCTTCTACTGCTCAAATACTCTCTGAAGCAGCATCCCTCTCACAACTGAAAGTAGCACAATCTGAAAACCTTCGTGGTATTTAGACACAGGCCCTTTTTGCTTTAGAGACATCAAGTCACACAATGTGGGGAAATATTACTACAGGGCTCATAGGGGTCTATCTTGCCTGTTCTGAGCACAGTACTGAATCAAAGAGTTATTAATTGTTTGGAAATCTTGATGTTTTGGTCCTCCAGGCTTCCTTTTCAAGCCCGTACATTAGTATGTCCTAGTTAAGACCATGGTCAGCTCCAGCTGAACTGGAACTGTGAGACACATTAGCCTGCATTTATGTCTCCACGTAAATACAAGTTCAGAGGAAGATTCAGCTGTCGAAAGGTCTCCTTTACCTTCCTGCTCTTCCCTCATTTGTATGTGGCCGTTTACCTCATGGTTGCAGGACGGCTGCTAGTCCTCTAGGTACTGCACTCACATTCAAGATGACAAGACTAAGAAGTGATGGGGGGAAAGAGGCAGCTCCTGCCAGAGAAAAGCAAAACTATCCCAGACTGTACAATGGGTGTTGTATTTGTTGATACTGTGTCACACACAGAAGAGAATGAGAGCTTTCCACATGACACACTGCCACTGTGAAAACAGTCAGGATTCCTTGAGAAGGAAAGGGAGGAAGAATGGGGTACTGATTGGGCAACTGGAGCATTTGCTTGTTGATCACAGTGTCAGAAGAAACAGACACTTTTCCTGGTCTAAAATTGGGTTATAGCTTTCCTATGAAAGCTACAAACTAGTTTCATAGTAGGGCTGAGTACATTGGAAACTTTTTCTTCCATTCTTAAGATATTTTAATATGGGGAGAGAGGAGAGGGAGAAGAGGGGGGAGGGTGACTGGAGGGAGGGTGATTGGTGGGATCACGCCTATGGTTCATCCTATAAGGGTATATGTGAATCTCTCTAAATGTAGAATATAAATGCCTTAACACAATAACTAAGAAAAAGACATGAAGGCTATGTTAACCAGTTGGATGAAAGTATTTCAAATTGTATACAGAAACAGTACACTGTACCCCATGATAGTATTAATGTATACAGCTATAATTTAATTAAAAAAAAAGAAAGAAAGAAAGAAACAGACACTTCTGCAGGATATTCCAGTGCTTCAGTGCTGAACTAGTCTCTATCATTTAGTACAATAAAAGCTATTAGGTAAATACTTTCCATTCTTTCTTTTTTGATTTCACCATTGTTTTGATTTCTAATTAAAACAGATTTTTTTTGCTCTAAATTTATGACATTGTATTGAAAATTGTACAAACAAGCAAAAAGAAACAAAAAACTTCATAATATTTAAATATCATAGTGTTAATTAGCACTGTTATTTAGCCAGACATTTAATGCACAAACATAGATATTAAAATATGTGACTGTATGTATTTGATCCTCCAAATTATTTCATTCAGTGGAAATCTAAGGGTATAGTCTCATATTTTTGAATAGATAAAAATCACATTTCTAATGAATTTAGTTACTTAAACAATTAGTCTTATTTGAGAAGTTATAAAAATATCCTTCAGTTAATAACATAAAAGTCCAATGAATAAAAATAAACAAGTTAGGTAGATTTAAAAACATCATTATCTATTTGTTTATATACATACATATTGCCCTAAAATAGTTTTATGTTTTCAGTAATATAAATAATACATACTCATTATGAAATATCTGTATTTTATACTGGATGAAAATAGAGCATAAAAAATAAACTCATCAAAAAATGCTATCACTCCACAACAATTGCAAACACAGATAACAGCAACACAGTTTTTTTAAAAGTCAGTAACTGGCTTTTAAAAGTAACAAATTTTAAGAATAACAATAAAAATTTTATTACATCCTACAACCATGATTTATCTTTGTAATTAAAACAAAGTCATATTTTATACAAATCTTTTCTTTCTTCCTCACGTATGGAAATTTTTCTCTTATATCAGTCTTCCTTCATCACTGGACCTGTAATAAATTCTTTCGTAGTGTCAAACTTCTCAGACTCTCTTCCATACTGTAATGGTAGATGAGTAGCCTGTTCTGAAAGCCTTTAATCACCAACACAATCAGTCTTTTGTGATAAGTGAGCATTACTCATTTTGGTGCCTCTCATCACTTATCCTTATCCTCTGACAAAAGCCCGAAAACCTCCAATTCTCATTCACATGAAATTTCCAAAATAATATGGTGTAGTGCAAGTCCTACCCAGGTTCTCTTGATAGGAATTACATAATCAATGCCTTCTCGTATTAAGAATAACAATGCAAATTTTATCACATCCTATGACAGTGATTTTCGAGTGGTGTGCTATAAAAAATTTGAACAATCGTGCAGCACCTGTGGCTCTAGGAGTAGGGCGCTGACCCCATATACCATAGGTGTTGGGTTCAAACCTGGCCCTGGCCAAAATTGCAAAAAAAAAAAAAAAAAAAATTAAACTAAAAAAATAAAAAAGAATTGTAAAGATCATAATTTTGAAAACAGTTCAAAGCACAGTAAGTAGGTTCTTTTTCTTTACTCTTTGTTTTTGATTAACATAATTTAAGTGTGTCATGGATGTTTATGTATAGGTTCAAGTGTGCTGTGAGATAATAAAGGTTGAAAACACTATCCTATAACCATGGTTAATCTTTATAATTAAAACAAAGTAATATTTGATAGGCCTAAAGATGTACACTTTTGCATTTTAGTAAGACACTTATCATATTCCCAAAATTCTTTGAGGAAAACTATCCCAATTCATATTAAGAGTTTTAAGGTTTAACAGAAAGAGATAATCCCTTATTCTTGCCACTCCATTCCCCTTCTTTCAATAAAAATGAAAAAATATCATGAACCACTAGGATCCCTTATTAATCAGAAAAATTTCCCATTGAAAAATATGGCAAAAATATTACTAAATCCATGAAGAATCAGAGATAGTAGAGACATTTGTGTATAGATTACTTGAAAGTGGTTAAGAAATATATCTGTTAGGATATAGAAAGGCAAAGAAAATAAGCAGAATTGATTAAAGTTTTGTTGAAGTATACACCCACAGGGGTATTTTTTAGCTAAGACAGTATAGACTCAATTTCAGTTTTCTAAAAAGACTTGAAGCATGACTAAAGTATGTTGGTCTGTCAACTAAACAGAATTTCTGTGTATACTGTAATACTTCTCTCATTTTAAAAACTTTCTCCCTGCCTCTGTATCAAATCTATCTTAAAAATTCTGCTTTTCTTTTTTTATTGTCTTAGTTTTTTCTCTTTTTGCACATCAATTTTTTGACTTTTAATATTCTAACAAATTCTTTTCACTCATGCACATATCTGTGTGTGTGTGATTAATATGCATATTTAAATCTTTTTTGGATCAGTTGCTTATAGTGTTATTTAATTTCATTTATTTCTAAAAATATCAGTCTTCTTAATGAACCAATAACTAACTTCTCCGAAAAGATATCTCTGATTTCTCCTGTGTACTTCAACAATGTAAGTTTCAACCTGGTAAAATAAGGTTATCATCTCTTTTTACAGTATACTGGTAAAGTCAAATGAAGTACTATGCATGAGATAATTAATGTAATGACAATAAAACCACTACAGTGATTATTAATATAATTATTTTTATTACTTTAAAATAGCCATTTTCTGAAATATGCTTTTCTGGGTGTATCTGAAATAAAATGACTATCTTTACAATTTACAGTTCCCTCTTCATTTGGAAGCCCAGCTGAAGCCATCCTTATGAAAATAAAGCAGTTCCCCCCCAATAAAATTCTGAATGTCTATATATTCATTTGCTAAGGCTGCCATAATAACAAAAAGCCATGAACTAGTTGTCTTAAAGAACAGAAGTTTTACTTTCTCACAGATCTGGAGGCTGTCATGCCATCTATTTTTTTTGGGGGGGGGTGATTTGAGATAGAGTCTCACGCTGTCGCCCTTGATAGAGTGCAGTGGCATCACAGTTCACAGCAACCTCCTACTCTTGGGCTTAAGCAATTCTCTTGCCTCAGCCTCCCAGTAGCTGGGACTATAGGTGCCGATGACAACACCCAGCTATTTTTGTTGCAGTTGCCACTGCTGTTTTAGCTGGCCGGGGCCGGGTTTGAATCTGCCACCCTTGGTATATGGGGCCGATGCCCTATCCAGTGAGCCACAGGCGCTGCCCTACTGTCATGTCATCTAATATCAACATACTAGCAAGCTGGTTTCCTCCAAGGCCTTTCTCTTCAGCTTGCAAATGGACACCCCCTTGCTTCCTCCTCACAGGGTTGCCCTCGCATGTACACACAAGGTGTTTCTTCCTTTCATAAGGACATCAGTTACGTTGAATTAGAACCTCACTTTAAAGCCTTATTTGAACTTAATAACCCTGTTGTAGATCTTATAACTGAGACTTCAACTTGTGAATTTGGGCGTAGGTGCAAAATTCATCCCCTAATAAGTAATTTCATTAATGTTACAATTTTTAATTTTATTCCTGTCATTTTATTTTACTTGGCTAAATATTTGACACACCCTGATTACTGAGTAAACGCCCTGTGAGTCTTGCCCTGTGCTGGGCCCATGCTCAGTGATACACATTTATCTTGACACCTCACTAGTCATTTCTAAGATGGATACTTAATACCAAATCCTGCAAAAATGAGGATACTGAGGCTTAGTGAAGTTGACAGGCAAAGTGGCTTAGTTTGTATTGTAAGTATTTATCATCAAAAATTGAAGTGCCAGATGAAACTGCTTATAGGTAATATTGGGAATTTTAACCCAAGTGAGGTAAAAAATCTTATTAAATAAAAAGTACTTTTAATGTAACAAATATTTAATAATTAATGACATAATTATTTTCTTTATATTATTTCACATAATCTTCAGGAAATTTTTTGAATATATTTTATATTTCTCCATTTTAAACATAAGAAAATTGAGATTCTCGTGATATGTGAGGTTCACAGTGCCATGCACATCTCATAAGAGCCAGACAGATATTTTAATCCCAGTCTGCAGACTTTCTGTGAAGAATACCTGCAGTGATAGATTCTCCTTATACACTGGGCCACACCAATCTCTGGTGAAAATAATGCTCAAGAAATGAGAAAATTGAAATGGGACATCTCCTTTTGAAGGAAAAGTAGTGTATGGCAAACAGAGTGAGGAATACGGATGACGCATATATTTCATTCATGTTTAGAGGCATTTAAAGATAATGACTTTGGAGACATTAATGCCACAAATAAATCAGCGTATTGTGCCCTCTAGTAAGTGGGTGACATTGGCAAGGCCAAGTTATGGCCAAGTTTTTATGGGCTTAGCATCCTTGCTACTACTCATTTACTTAATTTATGTCCTAAGGATCAGATGCGTTATGACTTTAAATACACTAGCTAAGCAAGTAATTGCCACTCCTCAACACAGGACTAGGTCCTTGCCCATCATATACACGGCATTTGCTGGGGGATACTACAGTTTTGTGCTAACTGAAATTTTGCACCTACCCCCACATTCACTAACAAAACTGTAGTATCCTCAGTAAATGCCATGTATTTGATGAGCAAAGACATAATGGAAGTAGCTTTTTAAATATTTTTTCCAAACCAAGTATACATCATTTGAGCTCTCACTTTGAACACCAGGAAATAATATAAACTAGCTATGAAAAAAAAATACATTTTTCTCATAAATGTAGTCACATTAGTATCCTTGTCACAATTCCCTAAATCATTGAGGCACTAATATGTTAGCAAAATCTTTCATATTCTAATCTTCAAAAAGGAATATATGATACAAAAAATTTTAATGTTATTATGCAAAATTATCTGTGTTTCTAATAATTTGTATTTGGAGAGCTAATAAAGATGGACAATTGATAAAATCGCTTTCTGTAAGAATATTATTTCTCTTCCTAGAGATGGCAAAGCAAATTATTGTTATTATGACAACTATAACCTCTGAACAAAATATTTTTAAAAAACATGTATTTAGAGGTCTAGAAAAACAAACAAAACAAATAGAAATTGGATGGATGTTGGAGCAAATTTATCTTTTGATACAGAAAACATACTGATAAAATTAACATTCATATGGGTTTTTACTGTGAATGGTGGCTGGTGGAAACTGAGCTTTCCAGGAAAAAATGAAGAGCACTAAAAATGGTGAGTATATGGATAAATAAACACTTTTTTTTATTTTAATGATATTTTAAAATCAGTTTAAAAATAGAAAATAAAATGGTCATTTCATTCCTTAAGCAAAATTAACACTATATCATGGGATTCACAATACTTGTAGAAGTAAAATATATGATAAATATAAAGGGGATGAGCACCCATAGCTCAGTGGTTAGAGCACTGGCCACATATACTGGGACTGGCAGATTCAAACCCGGCCCCGACCAGCTAAACCTCAATGAAAACTACAATAAAAAATATATATATCTGGTCATTCTGGGAGGGAGCTGTAGCCCCAGCTACTTGGAAGGCTGTAGCAAGAGAATCTCTTATGCCCAAGAGTTTGAGGTTGCTGTGAGCTGTGATGCTATAGCACTCAACTGAGGGTGACAAAAATGAGACTCTGTCTCAAAAAAAAAAATAGCATAAAGGATGTCGTAAATGTCTTTCATTATATATATGCTACATTAATGAAAGGTAAGTGGTGATAAATTAAGGATGATTATTATAATCCCTACAGAAAAAAAATTAACTGTATGCTATGCATGAGAGACAAACCTTAAATATAGAGACACAGACCTATTTAAAAACAAAAGAAGAAAAATGAAGCACTGAACAACAGTGAATATAAAAATGCTGTGAATACAGGCAGTGCCTGTGGCTCAGTGGGTCAGGCACTGGCCCCATATACCGAGGGTAGTGTATTCAAACACGGCCTGGGCAAAACTGCAACAAAAAAATACCAGGCATTCTGGTGGGTGCCTTGTAGCCCCAGCTACTTGGGAGGCTGAGGCAAGAGAATAGCCTAAGCCCAGGAGTTTGAGGTTGCTGTGAGCTGTGACACCACAGCACTCTACCAAAGGTGATAAAGTGAGACTCTGTCTCTTTTTAAAAAAAAAAAAAAAAAAGCTGTGAATATTACCGAAAATAAAGGGAAAATTCATGATGTTAAAGGTTCATCAAGTACATATAATGATTGTAAATGTATATGCAGAATGTAAAATATAAAAAAAAACTTGATGAGAAAGGAGAAATAATTACACAATTTTAGCTAGAGGTTTTATCACCTCCTTCTCAAAAATTAGTAGAAAAATTAGACAAAGATTTGACGAACGTTATTGACTTAATCAACATTGTAGAGCAATACATTCAATAACTTCATAATTTAATTTAAACATGCACCTGCCATGTTCAGTAAGGTAGGCCATATGCTGAACTGCAAGGCCCCCAGTTACTGATACACTTATTAGCAGTGATCATTAGCAGAAATGCCAGCAAATTTTAATGATAAGTTTCTGAATTTCTCTTAATGCTGTTTCCTAAACTTTGCTGGTAATGTTCTGAACTTCTCTAACATCTAGACAAATATACAAGTGACATGTATAAATAAGAAAGTGAAATTTTTAATGTAAATACCTCTATAGTTTTCATCTAAGATACCTGAAATCTCTTTTTTATGTTTTTTTTTTCCTCTACCCTATTTAGAACAGTGGGTAAAATAAACTCAATATTCATGAAGCTTATGAGTTTGTATTTGGTCCAGACAGATATTTGCTTTTGCTAATCATGCTACCATGCGATAAAGAGAAAAAACATATAAGCAATTCCTAAGAATAAGACAAGGTGAAATAATGGCATGCGAATAAAAAGTAATTGCACATTAATGAGAAATGGGTAAGTTACAGAAACAGTACCTAGAAAAGGTATATATTCTGTTTTTACCACTGACTGAGTCTGGCAAATTTCATTTAAAGAATTTTCTGTTCCAATTTTTCATATGAAAAGTTAATCAACATCCTTCAATGAAATATATAAAGTATGAAAAGCTGAGGATCAAATTCTTAGAAAATTTATTAAAAACTCTTATTATGAATTAGACCATTCCAGTCATTTCCTGATGCTATTCATTTTTTCCACAATAGGTTTGCCTTAAAAAATATGTATTCACCATGTGTTGAGACTATTTAAGTTTGTCAGGTAGCAAGCAAATAAAAAGAAATTACTTACCTAATGACTCAGGGTTTTTCTTTATAAAATTGCTCATAAAATTTCTACAGCTTTGTACACATCATAAAAAAAATATATAAACTTGAGGAAATTAAGCCAACTAAATCACATGGGGAAAAAACAATTCAGGCAAAAGAGAATGAAACTGGCAGATGGGTAGACTTAAAGACTCAGAGGAGAAAACTATGGTGAGAGTGAAAATAGCATAATATGCCTCATGAGACTAACAATTCTTATGGCCATTCAACCAGAAAGGGGGGGGGGGGTTTAAAAGATAAACAAGAAGAGAAGACAAATATCCAAGTGTTATAAACACAAGAAATGGGAAATGTATTTAATAATGCATAATGGAGAGTGACAGTAGGAAAGCAGTGGAACAGGAGGTCCCTTGCTTGTATTCCCCCAGAGCAACAAGAATTTGGCAACAATTCATGAACAAAATTTCCTTTGTGGGAGCTTTAAGACCAGTATATGGTTAAAAAATACTGGTGGAGCCCAAGACCAAGGAATACCGTTTTGAGAGAACAGACAGGTGTCCAGGTGGCAGACTTACCAACTATATCCCTGGAACCAACCCTAGAAATAGCCTTGTAACTTTGTGAGCTCCATGACAATTTTATTTGGCATTGATCTTGTCAGTAGACCCATCAGTAAAGGGACATAAGAAGAGTCACACCCACCCATACCTTGAGTAACTGGCTAAAAACCTCAGTCCTGAATGTGGATTCTTCAGTAGCCCTGTGACTCAGTTCTAGCCCCTCTCTATTGCTGTGGGCCGAGAGCGGTCCTTTTTAAAATTATTATTATTATTATTATTATTTGTAGAGTCTCACTGTATCGCCTTCAGTAGAGTGCCATGGCCTTATACCACTCACAGCAACCTCCAACTCCTGGGCTTAGGTGATTCTTTTGCCTGAGCCTCCCAAGTAGCTGGGACTACAGGCACCTGCCACCACACCTAGCTATTTTTGTTGTTGTTGTTGTTGCAGTTTGACTGGGGCTGGATTTGAACCTGCCACCCTTGGCATATAGGGCTAGTGCCCTACTCACTGAGCCACAGGCACTGCCCAAGAGCAGTCCTTTTAATGAGCCCTGCCAGGAGAAATACATGTTTGTGTTCCTAGAAGCAGGCATGCCAATCTTGGTCCCAAAGGAAATCCTGAAATGGCCCTGTACCTCAGTTTCAGCCCTTTACAGCCACATTCTGAGGGCAGTTCTGTTTGTCAGGGACCAATTAGAAAACATGCCAAATCTTGTCCCCAGAGAGAAGCCCTTTGATTTTAAACTCACTGTGGATCATGAAGTACTCTGCAATCTGACTTCATTCTCTCCCAGATGTATTCCATGGGAAGTCCTCCCCACACTCAGGAACATGGTAGTAAGCCTATTTGTCTGCATACCCAGAAGCAAACCTGAAGATCTTGGTCTTGGTTGTAGACCCTGAAGCCATGCTATGACTCAGTTGTGGGCCCTTCTTAGATGTAACCCAATGTGAGTCCTGCCCACCTAGGTATCCACCTAGTGAAGAGCAGGATCTCTCAACTAGAAGAAGCCACTCCTATTTATGCAAAATTGCAGGCTCCACTCAATACCCATCAGTAGTCACATGACTAAGCTCCAACCATACTTGACTATGATTCTGGAGGTGGTTCCATAAGTATGAGAACCCAATAGGAGAAAGTCTCAACCTGTTAAAACTGTCTGTTTTACTCTTTAAACCTTGTTTGCTCTTTAAAATACACAGACAGTGCTTGTTTCAGTAGCACATATACTAAAATTGGAATGATATAGAGAAAAGTAGCATGTCTCCTGCACTAGGATGACATGCAAATTCTTAAAGCATTCCATATTTTTCTTCCAGACTTTAGGCTATACTATACGTCCACAGCAATCAAATCAGCATGATATTGGCACAAAATTAAAGACATAGACATTAGGAACTGAATAGAAAACAAAAAGATGAAACAGTCTCTTATAGCCATCTAATCTTTGATAAACCAAATGAAAGTAAACACTAGAGAAAAGAATCCTTATTCAATTAATGGTGCTGGGAGAATTGGGTAACCACATGTAAAAGACTGAAACTAGACCCACACTTTTCACCACTTACAAAAATAGGTTTAAGATAGATAAAAGATTTAAATCTAAGACATGAAATAATAAAAATACTAGAAGAAAGTGTGGGAAAAACTCTTGAGGATGTCGGCCAAGGAAAAGATTTTATGAAGATTTCCATGGCAATTGTAAAAACAAGAGTAAACAAATGGAACTTAATTAAACTGAAAATCTTCTGCACAGCCAAGGACACAACAAATAAAGCAAATAGACAACATTCAAAATGGGAAAAGGTATTTGCATGTTATGAATCTGACAAAAGTTTGATAACTAGAATCTATACAGAACTCAAATTAATCAACAAAAAAAGCAAACAATCCCATCTATCACTGAGCAAGAGACATGAACAGAAACTTCTCTGAGGAAGACAGACAAATGGCTTACAAACATGAAAAAATGCTCATCATCTCTAATTACAAGAGAAACAAAAATCAAAGCCATCCTGAGATATTACCTAATTGCAGTCAGATTAGTCCACATCACAAAGTCTCCAAGCTGCAGATGTTGGCATGGATGTGAAAAGAGGGCACTTTTACACTGTTGATGGGACTGCAAACTAATATAGCCTCTTTGGATAAAAGTATGGAGAATCCTCAAAGAACTTAAAGACCTCCCATTTGATCCTGTAATCCCACTACTGGGCATCTACACAAAAGAAAAAAAAATCGTGTTATCATAAAGACATTTGCACTAGATTGTTTATCTCAGCTTAATTTACAAACTCCAAGATATAAAAAAAAACCTAAATGCCCATCAATTCAGCAATGGATTAAAACACTATGGTATATGTATACCCTGGAACAGTATTCAGCCATAAAAAAGATGGTGACTTTACATCTTTTGTATTAACCTGGATGGAATTGAAACACATTCTTCTTCTTCTTCTTCTTCTTCTTCTT
>NW_003852488.1:3152747-3154883 GCF_000181295.1 Otolemur garnettii | reverse complement strand
TTTTTTTTTTTTTTTTTTTGCAGTTTTTTGGATGGGGCTGGGTTTGAACCTGCCATCCCCAGTATATGAGGCCAACACCCTACTCCTTTGAGCCACAAGTGCCGCCCAAAACACATTCTTCTCAGTAAAGTATCACAAGAATAAAAAAAGCAAATATTCAATTACTCAATAGTAATACGAAGCCAGTAAATAATCTAATTCACACTCACATAGAAGAAAAACTCATTTCAATACAAGTTGGGGAGAAGGGGAATGAAGGCAGGGGAAAGGAGAAAAGGGGGTGTTAGGGTGCTCCCATTTATTTGGCATATGTAGGGGTGTATGGTACACCTTTTGGATGTAGAATACAACTATAAGAGAGACTGTACCTAACAAATTCAAAATTGTGACCTGGTTGTTTATACCCTCACATTAACCTGAAATTTAAAAAAAAAAAAAGGTAATAATAAATTAATTAATAAAATACACAGACACCATCTTAAGGGTAGCTAAAATATAAATAATCAGGCATGCATGACACTACCAAAAGAAATCATGAGCCAGCCAAAGGGAAAAAAAAAAAAAAAACAAACATAACATAGAGATTTGTGAATTTCCTTACCAAAGGGGGGAAAAAAATCTAAAATATCAATCTTGAAAATGCTCAATGGAATATCAAAGAACACAGATAGACAACCAAAAGAAATTGATAAAATAATACATGAATAACAAAAAGAAGTTTGATAAATAAATAGAAACAATATAAAAAGAATTAAACAGAAATCCTGGAGGTAAAAAATTTAATGACAGAACTGAAAAATAAAATAAAGAGTTGAAGACTCTATCATGCAGAAGAAAGCAATGGTTTATTTGAAATTAGTTAATTAAAGGTAAAAGAAGAAAAAAGAATAAAAAATAGTGAGAAAAGCATAAGGTATCTTGGGACACGATAATATAAATGAATATACAAATTACAAAAATCCCAAAACCAGAGGGAGAGAGAAAAAGGGAAAAGAGCTTAATTAAAGATATAATGACTGAAAATGTCTCACAAATTTGGAAAGTATATGGACAGAGACTTGGAAGATTCACTGAGCTCCAAGGATTCCAGGCAGGATCAACCCAAAAAAGAGTAGTCCAAGAGACATTATAATCAAATTGTCAAAATTCAAATACAAAGGGAGATTCTTAGAAGCAGGAAGAAAAGAAAAAGAGAGACTTGTCACATAAAATGGTTTTCAACAGATTTCTTAGTAGGAAATTTGCAGGCCTGGGGAGAATGCTAAAAGTTTTTGCTAAGTGTTAAAAGAAAAGGTCTGTTGATCAAGAATACTATACCCAGAAAATCTGTCTTCAAAAATGAAAGAGAAATTCCAAGGCAAACAAAAGCAGAGAAAGTTCATTACCACTAGACCTACCTTAGCAGAAATGCTAAAGAGATTTCATAAAGTTGAAATAAAATAATGCTAAGTAAAACCATAAAACATTTAAAATATAAAGCTCACTGGTAAAAGTAAACAAATATCAAATTCAAAATGCTCTAATATCATAGTGGTGGTGTGTAAATCATTTTAAGTCTAGCATAATGGTTATAAGACAAAATATCAAAAAGAAAAAGTTACAATTAAAAACTTACTAATAGAAATAATTTAATAAAGGTTACACAATATAATGACATAAAATTTTAGAGGTTTTGTATGAATAGATGCTGTTATCAATTTCAAATAGCCTGCTATTGTAAGATGTTTTATGAAGCCTCGTGATAACCACAAAGAAAAATCCTGAACTTAAACAAAACATAAAAATTAAGAAATTAAAAACTAGCACTACAGAAAAATCATCTAATCACAAAAAACACATCAAGAGGGGAATTAAAAAACAAGGAATTGATAAAAAACAAATAAGAAACAATTTATAAAATAGCTGTACTAAGCCCGTACCCATAGATATTTGTTTTAAATATAGATGATTAAATTATAATTGAAAGATAGAGTAGCTGAATGGATTTTACAAAAGGTAGTATTCAACAAAATGCTCCCCACAAGATACTCATTTTACTCCTAAGGACATGTCTAAGCTGGAAGTGCTGAAGATATTCCACGCAAATGGTAAACAAAAGAGAGCTGGAGTGGCTATATTTGTATGGAACAAAACAAA
>NW_003852488.1:3151420-3152450 GCF_000181295.1 Otolemur garnettii | reverse complement strand
ACTATTTTCCAGGTTTCATATGTTATGTCACAAAACAAGTTTTAAAAAATTTACTAAGGTTGAAATCATATCAAGTATCTTTTTCAACCTAAAGGTATGAAACCAGAAATCAAAAACAGGAGGAATTGAAAAATGCAAAAAGTTGCAGAAATTAAGAAACACACTCCTGAACAACCACTGGGTCAAACAAGAAATCAAAAGGAAAATCATTAAATACCTTGAGATAAATGAAAATGGAACCTCTACATACCAAAACTTATGGTATGTAGCAAAAGCACTTTACTTCACATTTCCTAATAGAGAAGTTAATAATGAATGCCTAGAGTAGGGAAAAATAAAATGATCACGACAAACACTAAAATCTATATCTTAAGGAGCTAGAAAAAGAAAGCAAGCCCAAAGTTAGCAGAAGAAAAAGAATTATAAAGATTAGAGCAGAAATAAAATAGAGACTAAAAGAAACAATAAAAATACTTTTAACAAAACCAAGAGTTAGTTTTTGAGAGAGTAAAAAAACTGGCAAATCCTTTTGCTGGACTAACCAAGAAAAAAAAGAGATAGTACTTAAATAAATAAAATTATAAATGAAAGAAGAAGCATTGGACAGTGCCTGTGACTCAAAGAAGTCCAAGTGCCCATCGACTTATAATGGATCAATAAATTGTGGTATATGTACACTATGGAATATTATACAGCCTTTAAAATGATGGAGACTTTACGTCTTTCATGTTTACATGGATGGAGCTGGAACATACTCCTCTTAGCAAAGTATCTCAAGAATGGAAGAAAATGTATCCAATGTACTCAGCCCTACTATGAAACCAATTTATAGCTTTCATATTATAGCCTAAGAATATGGGAAGGGGGAGGGGAAGGGAGGGGCATGGATGTGTGGAGGGAGGGTGATTGGTGGGATCACCTCTATAGTTTATCTTCCAAGGGTACAAGTGGTTCTTTCTAAAAGTAGAATATAAATGTCTTAACACAATAACTAGGAAAATGACATGAAGGCTATGTTAACCAGTTTCAT
>NW_003852488.1:3137123-3151240 GCF_000181295.1 Otolemur garnettii | reverse complement strand
GTACAAATGTCTGAACACAATAACTAAGAACATGCAGTGAAGGCTATGTTACCCAGTTTGATGAAAATATTTCAAATGGTGTATAAACCCAGCACATTGTACCCCATGATTGCATTAATGTACACAGCTATGATTTAATTTAAAAAAAAGACATCTATGAATATATAAATATATGCCTTCTACTAAATATTCCTGAATTTAAATATTACCTCACAGGGATTCCGGATTCTAATTTCAGTTAAATTTATTTTCTACTATTCAAACTGCAAATCCTCACACACCCATCTTCACATAAAGTATACTTATTCTAGTATTTCTTTCCATGAATAATTTCTTAGTATCTCTAAGGAGTTCTTCTCTTATCTACAAATTCCACCAGTTCACTGGTTCTTTCTCCCACATCCCACAGTCATTGTCCCAAAGGAAGATAAAATCCAGAACAGCAAAGATATTTTCTGCCTTATTCCTTGCTTTTTCCCAAGCACTGTAAATCTTTATTAGCATATAAAAAGTGCAAAATAATGCATGAATGAGTGAAAGAATGACCTAATGAAACTTTGTTCCTAAGGACTAGAACACGTATGTGTCACCTACAGGAAGTTATTTAACCTATCTTCCCTATTGTTTCTCTAGCTATAAAATAGAAACATTAACATCCCACCTGCCTGATAATATCGTCGAGAGGATTTATTAAATTCACTTCCTCATAGATGTTTCCTCTAAGCACAGATAGAGTTGTAGCTCTTAAACTTCAAAGCAAAGATGAGAGCAAACTATAGGGGCTTTAGTTATATTTCTTTCTTTCTTTTTCTTTCTTTTCTTTCTTTCTTTTTTTTTTTTTTTTTTTTTTTTTTGCAGTTTTGGCCAGGGCCGGGTTTGAACCCACCACCTCTGGTATATAGAGCCAGCACCCTAGTCCTTTGAGCCACAGGCACCACCCTGCTTTAGTTATATTTCAAGAATATTTAAAGTACAGAGTGTAACAGAAAGATAGCATATGTGTCAGTTACCTGGTCAATGTCACCATTTACTTCTACAGTCCAGAGGAATCTGACTTAATCACAAGATCCCTCCTTAGTTTTAGAAGGCTTCCTGCTCACAATCATCTCCAGAGCGCTTAAACATAAAATCCAATGGCTCTTTACTTTTCAGTTGCCAAACAAGAACCCGCCTTTTTCATAGGTGTGTAGGAATATCCCTTCAGGTAACATTCCCATTTCCAATTTCCTCTTCCAGCTACATCCCTAGGAGACAGTCTGATCTCTGCAGTTCAGTAAATGGGATGCAAAGAGCATTTATTTCTCAAAATCTTAAATTAGTCCAAGTGTGGGGGAGTGGGGGTGATACGAGACTTTCAGGTTCTTGGTCTCAGTGATTTGAAGAATAAATCTGCGGACCACAGATCAGTGGCAAGACAGAATTTTTACAGCAAAAGAATACAAAAACACTGAAGTTTCTGGTAGGGAGAGAAAACCCAAGTTGGGAGAGAAAAGCTCTCTCCATTTTTCTCTCTCTGTCTCTCTCTGTTTAGCGATATATATAGGTGCGTGGGTTCCTTCTACATGAGGCCAGGGAATGAATGGACACAGTCTCTTCCTCTGGGGCTAGGTGAATGAATGTACTAACGAATGGACACAGTCCCTTCCACTGGGGCAAGATGAATGAATGTATTAATGAATGGACACAGTCCCTTCCACTGGGGCAAGATGAATGAATGTATTAATGAATGGACATAGTTCCTTCCACTAGGACAAGGTGAATGAATGTACTAATTGAGGCCTAGGAAACTTACATGAAATTGACCTGGGCATAGGAAATGCGGGTTCCGTATTTAGTCATAAGTGTAAAGGGAAGGAGAGACCAAGGTGCCTGTGCCTCCCCAGCAATTGTCTGATCCCTTTGGCTACTGGAGCCTCCCGGAGGAGGGAGACTCTCCGCCCTTGCCTACGCTCCAGCCCGCTGGGTTCCTCTGCCAGCTGCCGTGGCACCAACACCAGTAAGGCGGAGGTGGCGGGTCCTCCAACTCCCCTCGGCTGAGCTGGCTGGGGCGCCACCTGTCCTGTATCAGGGGCAATAGTAATATAAGTAAGTTATAGGGCAGGGAGCAAACCCAACTGACAGTTGGTAGATCTAAAAACTGTGGCGGGAAGATTAACTTGAGAATAATAGCCATTTCACAAATGGTTCTGACAGTTACTTGTCATAGGAAAAACAAAACCAAACAAGTAACTGTCCAGTTGATTACTGGCCCCACTTAAATGTTAAACACTTAAAATTTTAGTCTCTAAAAATCTTCATCCAAATGTGTTATATATGATGTTTTCTCCTAGAACAATAGGTGACTCTGGTAACTACTTGCTTTACTTTCATGAAACTAGCAGACCCAGTCCAGTAATTTTCCCAGAACAAAGGGTGTGTATTACAAAAGTAAACAAAATCTCCACCCTTAGGAAAGGAAAGTTGACAGCAGCCCTCAAAGGAAGCTCCTGCACACAAACAATAATAACAGCGATGATGGATTGTTATCCTTCCACAGTGGGTACCCAGAATATTTATAGTGAGTTTTCCTTCTCCATGGTCATGTATGAAGCATATCTATCGAGGAGTTTTTGAATATATCTATTCAGTGTCCATTTTGATCAACATTTCTTACTGAATATTAACTTAGTTTTTTTTCAACTTGGCATCTAATAAGGATATTGGAAAAACACAGTAGGAAAACTTGTTCGCCCAAAGTAAAGTGATAAACATTCTCGTGGAGAAAGGGAGGATTTTTCCTTATTGGGGGAAGGTAGAAAATAACATCAGGTGGTTGGGATAAAGGCTCAGTTACCCTGTACCCACACATATCCAGGGGCCCTTTTTCTTCTATAGTCAGAGGCAGAAGAATTCTGCAAGCTTGAAAGGATGAACAATAACTCAAAGGGCATTGTTTCTATTTTTTTTTTCTTCTTTTACATTGAACGACTACTATATGTTTCTTTAAGCCAGTTGGGTTGAAAGGGAAATAGCCTCAAACTAGAAATTCCTGATAGAATTGCTAGAGCTACTGGAAAATCATAATTCACACCCATACCTGGTAACAAAACACTGAAGAGTCCCTGTGGGATCCACACCACAAGGATGCTCAGACACAGGAATACACCCTCCCCAAATGTGCTGATGAACATAGATCAATAGTAAAAGAAATGTTTTCCAATGTTGTTTATCAATACATGGACTAGGTAACATGGGATAGAGTGGATATATCATGCTGTGTGGATGGGGTAATAGTCAAGCTAGGACCAATGAAAAGTCGTGTTTTTACTGAAATATTCAATAATTTAGTTTCCTGATACACAGGAGAAGAGAGTCTGAGAACTGTGCAATAAACCAGTGCTGCGAGTGACTGCAGGGTTCCAAAAACTCTGAAAAGTGTTTTGTTAATCTCCACTTTTCTGAAACAGTTTAAAAATTGGTGTGAAACTTTTACTTTCTTCAAGCGAAACACCTAAAACTTGCATTTGAAAATGGGCCTCAATCGCAATGTTTGAACAGCCTGACATGGAAAGAATGGGAAGGAAGTAGATCACGTCTACAGGAGGCTAAGGCCAGGGCCACCCCCTCCTCAGACTTGGTGTCAGTGATTCACTGAGGATTTTCCTAAAAGATTGCTTTTTTTTTTTTATTAGATCATAATTGTGTACACTAATTCTATCATAGGATACAGTGTGTTGCTTCCATATGCAGTTTGGAAAACTCTCATCCAACTGGCTAACATAGCCATCATGTCTTTCTCATAATTGTTGTGTTAAGACATTTATATTCAACCTTTTTTTTTTTCATAATTGTGTACATTAATTCTCTCATAGGATACAGTGTGTTACTTCTATATGCAGCTTGGAAAACTCTCATCCAAGTGGCTAACATAGCCATCATGTCTTCTAAAAGATTGCTCTTTATAGCACTAAGCAATAATCTGGGGGAGGGGAGGTCTCCATAGTGTAACTTACCACTTGAAAGATTCACAACAGCCTTTGAATTTTGTCTATCTTAATAAAGCTTCTCACCGACATATTGTTACTGTCATGTGCTCACACATCAAGAAGATGGTAGCAAGCCAGCGAGAAGCACAGTGGAAAGATTTTCGGAGTGTTTTGGGTGACAGCCAAAGCCAAGAGAAATCTGACACCCCGTAAAGTAACCGGGCCGCTGTGCTTGGGACTCTCTGGCACAGGGGTTTCCTAAGTCATATTTCTAATTATAAATCCAAAGCTTTTATCCCCCGTTAAAGGAATGTCCTAAGTCGGTGAACAGGTGGGGAAAGCAGATTTTGGAATGGGCCAAAGAAGGGGGAGAAACCAGAGTTCTGAAATCACACCACTCAGCAGCTGCTGGTTCCACCTAAATAGAAACCCAGCCCTTTGTGCAAACTGAAAACATACTTGGGACTCACTAGGAATGAACTAATTCTCAGTGTTTGAAAAAAAACTCTACAGAAAAGTAAGAATTTTGTCAAAATGGTGACAAGTGTTTTAACAGTAACCATGAGTAATGGTAGCCAACGTGATATTTTGAACATCAAAAGTTTATAACTCCAGGCCAATGACATAGCATAGCTCACAGAGACAGTTAAGCATATGGGACAGGAGTTGGGGCTCTGTGGTCAGCCTTGGTCCCAGACATGAGGAAATCAATCAGGTTACTGTCTCTGAGATTTGCTCCTTACCTGGGAGAGAGATAACTGAAGAACTGATGTTTCTATTTTTCTTTTCATGGTGTTGCAAATCTATTAATTCATTTGATATACAAAATAGAAATCAAAGAGGAAAAAATCATATTCTTTATTTTTACTCTAGGGGAAATGGGAAATGGCTTGACAAGATTCAATTCTATCACATCTACTAAACATTTGTGCTCACTTACCTGGCTAGAATATCATTCTAATGAATACATATGTTTAGTCGTTATTGCTTTTATGAGGATCAAACAGATTTTTAAGTCACTAAAAAAAGTTCATTATAGACTACCGCATATTTTTTGATTATAAATTATAACAAAACTGATGAGATTTTTATCCTTTGAATACTGCATAACTGAAATACTTGTATGCATAAGAAGAAAAGTCCAAAACCTTTATACATGCCTTTCATGTTACCACAACCGAATTATGTCAATTCAATAATTGGCCATATATTTGAACATTGCACATTAGCTTTGATAGATTTCAAGAGCCAGTTTTTAATTTTTTGTGTGTCATATATGTCACCATGGAAGAGCCAGAGTGTATTTCATTGCATTTTCTTTCAAGATTAAATAGCAGATGCCACCTCATTTTAAACCAAACTAATTTATTTATTATCATTGGGTGCAGACTTTCTTTTCTCCACTCCAGATTTACTGGTTCGCCATTATTCTTTAGTCTGTGTCATTGTCTGTTTCTCAGTAGAACAAACAGCAAGCTTTAACACAGCCCTGGTTTTCCAAGGTGCTCACTCTCTTGGCCAGAATAGTCAATGCCACATGGCTTGAGATCCATTAAATATTGAACAGTCACTGCTCTAGGCAGCAAAGACAATACATATTGATTGTCTCATTTCATTTGGAAGGAAAGAGATTCTCTCATATGCCTCACAAAATGAATACCATGTACTCCTTTGGATAAGGGGAAACAGATGGAAAGATAAGGTGTCTGATAAGAATGCACCATCATGAGACACATATTACTGGTATCGATTCCCATGCCGAGAATGCAGTTCCTAACCGTGGCTCTCAGCAATGTTCCAAACATTTCACAGCCCATCTCTAGCAGCTGTGTTGATAAGGCGTGTTCAAGGCGAGCAAACACAAACTCTGACATCCACCGAGGAGCTGTAAATAGTACACCATTAATACTCTGACATCTGCTCGGTAAACAAGAGCGCTCTTTACAATTCACCTTAAAATGTTGCAGGGAAGAGTGAGAGCCCAAGTGTGTTGACACACAGAGAGATTGGGCTTGGGAACTATTTATTATTCTGCTGGGTAACTAAGCAGCTGTTGTGATTAGTTCTTGACCTTTAGGAGAGGTCTTAACCTGGGACATCTGAGACAGATGCTCTGAGTTATTGAACCTGCTTCTCTGCCACAATGTGCCCTCCTGAGAAATAGAAACAATTCTTTACCACAGAAGAAAAGATAAAAGTTCAGCTGACCTGAAACCAGCAAAACATTGTACCTTGATTGCAGGCAGGGATGTTATAACTGTGCCATTGGCAGTGTCACCAATTGGCCTGCATGAATTCTTATATCCACATTCCAAGTCCTCTTTATCCAGGTCTATCCAGGAAAAGACCAGGAACCATTCAGGATATGCTATTTATCCACAAGCTTATAATTTCACCACCCAAGAGAAAAATTAAAATCCTATTTGTAGGCCAATCTGTCTCTTCCTATATTTCATTCACAATTTGTAAGCATATATGCAAAAATGATGGGGAAAAATTGTTTCAACACACAGTAGAATCTCCATAGTTAACCACCTCCCTGTACTGATGACCTCCTTAAATTGACCTAATTTTCATAGACTGAACATGCACCACATTGACGTATCAGTACGGTAGGCCTAGTTCCTCATGTTGACCACCTCTGTATATTGACAAGTTTGTTACAGTCCCCTGGGTGGTCAACTTATGGAGGTTATACCATATATGGACAGGAAATTTACAAATACATATTGATAATATAGTTAAATATCAGCCCTTTCACGTAAGTTGTTTTTTTCCTTTTCTTTTAATGTATTGCTTCAGAATGGACTGTGATTAACAGAATAGTTATGGTTCAGAAGTCTGCCTCCTATAACCAGAAGAATCAGAACTCTAAACTTTACTACCTCTGAACCCTATAGAAACTGCATACCTTCTTACTGTGAGCCTTTCCCACTCTTTAAAATGAGAATAAATGTACCTGCCTTCTAGGTTGTAAGGATTAAATTGGTTAATAAAAGTGAAATATAATACTCAGATCAGTGTCCAGGACACAACACAGCACCGAAACCAACTGGCTGCATTGTGATCGTCTTTCTTTGTAAAGAAAAGGTATCAATATTGAATTCATTAACTATTGTTTACAGAGACAAGAAAATTGGATGCTAACTCTGGAGCAGTGATTTTCAACCTCTGTGCTGCAGCAGACTGGTGTGCCACAAAACTTTTTAAAGATCATTCATTAAATTATTTTTAAAAGAAACTCAAAGCACAGTAAGTGTATTCTTTTTTTTCTCTATTTTTTTGATCAACATAATTCAAGTTTGCCACAGAAGTTCAAGCGTTCTGTGAAATAAAAAAAGGTTGAAAAACCCTGCACAAGAGTAAGATTTCTTTTAACATTTTAATTTAATACTGGAGTGGAAGTACACACATTCGTAAGCCTCACCAACCTAAATTAAGCCAAGTAGTAAATCAAGGTGCTGCTATCAAAAGACACGCTAAAAATGATGAAAGATGACCCTTAGGTTTCGTAGTAATATTTCATAAGCTCTGGGAAAGCCCTACTATGTTGAAGCAGAATTGAAAAATCAAAGAAAGCAATTGCTAGTTTCTAGATTGCATAATTTTTGCTTTATATATTGAGGCATGCATATACGACTTTACACAGTACTTTTTGTCTTACCCCTTAGTCTAAAATAGCTCTTGAGTGATGATTTGTGATTTATTTTTCTTCTCTTGTTCCACATGAATAAATACTGGTAAGATGTGGAAAGTATCTTTCAAATTAATTCTGCATCACAACACATCGCACTTAAAAGAGAAAAGCACCAAGCAGTTAATAATGTGAATCCAGAATCAGTGGAGTAAAAAGAGCAGAAAGTTAATGCTTGCTACTGATTATAGAGTGTGTCACAATCAGTTCCTGGAGTTAGATTAAATATTACCTTTAAAAAGGAAAAGTGACAACTTCATTTTACTCTTTAATTATTCATTATTTAGACTTTTGCTATCATTCTATCAATAAAATAGTTTTGGATACCAAAACAATCATGATTTATGGGTAAAAAATATTCTGCTTTTACTATATTTTTCTAATGTTTGTTCTCCAAAAAATTAGAAACTAGTTTGTGCCCTTTCTGACTTAACATTTATTTTATCATTACACCTTTCTAATATCATGAGGAGTTGACTAAAAATGTATTACTATTCATGTGTGTTTTGCAATATCTTATGCTGTTTTGAATTATTTTGCAACCTCTTATTCACTTTCAAAACAGAACAGATTATTATCATCCTAAGTACACAATGAAATACATTTTTAAAAACCCATGATCTGGATTTTATTTATACATACATTTGTTGACGGAAGAATCCTGTCGTTTTTCTTATTCAAATGCTCCGTTTTGTGATAAATAATTGCTGCTCCATTCTAAAATTATCTTTTGATTTAAAAAAACAACCAGAAGCATGTCAATTGCTATGCCCATCCTCAAACCCACTGCCATTCCATTCTGGTATAATGTCTGGTGCTCTTCAGAAGTAAATTGGATTTAGAAATAACTCTCATGTTCCATAGCAGACGGCTACAATGGCATGGACCACGCCACCTGCTGAGCTGTGCCTTCTCAAGGCTGGAGCATGCTTTCTGGCCTGGCTCTTTCTTCCCAGGCTTCTTAGGCACCAGGCCATTTTGCCACAGGCCCAGTCTGGCGTTTCCTCTGGCCTGGTGGGCCTAATTATTCAAACCATTCCTTCTAATCCCAACTCCAAGCAGCTCAATCTCTTCCCCCTATGATTCCCAAAGATAAGTCTTGATTATACAGAAGAGGACCACAGCATTCATGATAGCTAATCTATTTGAGCCTATTACCCCCTGTTTTGATTATACTCAGTTATTATCCAGGCTTTGTCAAATGCTTGGGACTAAGCTGTGTCATCTTTAACAGGAGGTGGAAGAAAAAGTTCCAGATGCTTCTGGATTACACTTGGATTTATCTTGAGTTCAGTGCTTTCCATTCAGTATTAGGTTGCCAGTGAAAGACCACAATTTGTTGCTATTACTTTCTATGAACTGTTTATGATAGGAACCTAGACCAGAAAAAATAAAGTGCCTGACTCAAATTAGTTGGTAATTATACATATGAGTGATTATTATAAATTATATATAAACATGCTCCATTTTAATCATAGTGTTAATCAAAGGTATGAGTTATATAATCAGATAATCTGTAGCCATATTGTAGTCATCAATAAATTAAACTTCTTATGTTGACACAAGTATGGATTCATAGGCAGTTGTAAGAAATAATATAAGAAATTCCCCTCTACCTTTCATCCCCTCTACCCTTCATCCCATTAACAGTAACATCTTGCAAAATCTGTAGTATAAATTACAACTACCAGGATACCACCGACCTTGATACAGTCAAGATACAGAACACACAAGGATCCCTAGTGTCACTCTTCCCAACCACTCTGAAGTCCCCCTACCTTCCAGTCCTTCACCCTTGACAACTGCTGATCTGTTTTCAAGATTTGCATTTCAAGAATATTATATCAATGGAATTATATAGTAGCTGTCATTTGGGGATTTTTTTTTTCACTCGGTATAAATCTCTGGAGACATATTTATATTGCCCTAGGTTTTAACAGTTTGTTCCTTTTTATTGCTGAGTAGTAAGTAGTCCGTGGTATAGATATACCACAGTGCACTGAATCGGTTACCCACTGAAGGAGCATTCTCCATTTCTGGCTATTACAAGTAAGTCTACCATGAACACTCATGTACAGGTTTTTGTATGAACACAACTCTCATTCTCTGGGACAAAGGTGCAGGTGACCAGTTGCTGCACTGTGTTTAGTTATTATTGCTCTTTTCCTAAAAAATATGACAAATAGTTTTCTAATGAAGCTCTACCAGTTTACATTGCCACCATCCAGCTATGAATGATCCAGTTTTCTGTATCCATGCTAGCATTTTGCACTGTCACTACTTTTTTATTTTAGTCATTGTAATGGGTATGCAATTATAGTCCATTACGATTTGAACTTCCATTTTCGCTAATGCCTAATGATGTTGAAACATCTTTTCAGGTGCTCCTGCATGTACTCTTAGGTGAAATGCCTGCTTTTTGTCAGATAATTCTAACATATCTATTGTCTTGGTGTTAGCATTTATTAATTATTTTTGTATGCAAGCTGAAATTTTCCAGGTTCTTGGTACAATGAGTAATTTTATATGTAAATTTGGGTATTTCGTGTCTTATGGGACTCTGGGTCTCATTCAATCCTCTGTTCTGTCTGGCTTCCTCTGATGCTGCTCAAGCAGGTCAGTGCAGGGGCAGAGTAGGGGTGGCCTCCTCATTGCTATGTTAGAGTCCAGGTGTAGACCAGGTTTGTCACTCAACCACTATTGACAAACTGTCATCGCTGCTGGATAGAAATGAGAGTCTGGTTTTCCCATCAGGCCTCCACTGACAGCATCCTGGCTGAAAGGCACAGACACTTATTACTACAACCCATCTTGCCTCCACTGACACATTGGGAGGCGTGGCCTCATTACCCCTAGCAATGGTGAAGATCCTGACTCTCTGCTAGACTTCCTCTGACATTACCTGGAGAGGGAGAGGCAAGAGGACCTCCTTAATTGGGGGTTAGGGGGGGACCATGGAAGTCTAGACCCTCCATGTGGCCTCTGAAAACAGTATAGCTGGAAGGTCTCATTTTCACTCAGCCTTCTTTGACAATACCCTGGTGGGAAGAGGGAGGAAGGATTGGAAATCCCAGGACATCTATACTTTCCACCTTTGCTGGTGTAGATTTGGGGGGAAGAAGGGTTCTTCTTTTTTCTAGTGTCAGTTGGAGAAGAATGGTTATTTTCTAAAAGCTTCTTTCTTACTAAATTTCCCTTTTTTGATCCTTTGGCTAGAAAAAAGAGGATTATGTTAGGGCCTTTTATTCTATGTCCATTGAGTTGGGTTTTTTCTTTTTTTAGTAAAACATTCTGAATTTACTTTGTTCAATTAAAACTAAAATTTAGCCTGTGATTCTAGCACTCTGAGAGGCCAAGGCAGGGCAGGTGCATTGCCTGACCTCATGGGTTCAAGACCAGCCTGAGCCAGAGCAAGACCTCTTCTCTAAAAATAGCCAGGCATTGTAGCAGCACCTATAGTCCCAGGTACTTAGGAGTCTGAGGCAAGAGAATCACTTGAGCCCAAAGGTTTGAGGTTGCTCTAAATTATGACTCCATGACACTCTTCAGAGGGCAACAAAGTGAGAGTCTGTCTCAAATTTAAAAAATAATGATTAATTAAATTAAAATTTAATTTTCAGAATATGCATAGCGTCTAGGAACCCAGCTACAAAGTTTCCAACAGAAGGGCTGTGTTTCTTTAAAATATTTGATTGACTAGATAGCAGTGCATTATAGTCAATCATTGGTTTATAAGATGACTCCCTGTTGACAGATGCTTCTGAAATAGTGCATGGTACTTGAAAAGTAGCTTTCCCCATTTCTCTGCAATCTTATTTAACGTGTAATTTGTAAAATAATCTTTTATTCAAAGATAATACAGAAACTTCATTATGGCACCTATGTGACTTACATTGACTTATTTAAATTTCTGGCTTCTATGATACATGAGACAAAAAGAAAAATCAAGGGATTTTTCACGTTATTCTCTGAGTCCCAAGGTCCCTATCTAGTCCACTTTCCTGTCTTCTTCCCTCACCTTTCAGAGTTTACTTAAGTTTGCCTCCATATAAGTTTATGTATGTTTGTTTATGTTTATAAGGGTATGTATAAGCTCAGCAGCTAGGGTGCCAGCCACGTACACTGGAGCTGGCAGGTTCAAATCCAGCCTGGGCCTGCCAAACAACAATGACAACTACAACCAAAAAATAGCTGGGCATTTAGCGGGTGCCTGTAGTCACAGCTACTTGGGAGGCTGAGGCAAGAGAGTCGCTTAAGCTCAAGAGTTTAAAGGTGCTGTGAGCTATGACTCCATAGCATGGCACTCTACCCAGGGTGACAGCTTAAGACTCTGACTCAAAAAAAAAGGTATGTATATATTCTAGGGATTTTAGTTGGATTTAGTGAAAGATACAGGGAAAGTTGCACCTATTTAATCTCCTCAGAGGTCCTTCTCACCATAAAATTTAAAGATTTTTTTCTCCTTTCTCCTATGTATGAAAAGGGCCTATCTAATTAAAAAAAATACTCCATTTATTTTTGAGTAAATGATATTTAATAGAAAATATTTATAAATATTTATAAAAATACTGCAAAGTAGTTAAAAATAGATGGTGGCTAAATTATCAACTAGATGTGCTTTACAATATTATATCATTGCATTGTACAAATAGATTTAATAACAAAGATAATTCAAAACCTCTAAGGTAAGGAAAAAATGGAGCATAGTTCCCATACAATCTGCTGAAGGTTTTAAAAGTTCACCATTGTTGTGTGTGCATGAGAAACTGGTCTTAAGGGTAATTCATCATTGCTACTTTCTTGGTGCTCTCCTTGAGCTTTTTTTTTTTTTAAACTGGAGAGGAAGATGTAAGATTAAGCACCATTGCTTTTTTTTCTTTTAAATCTGGAACTTAATGCATTGTTTTTTATTGTTGAGGATTCATTGAGGGTACAAGATGTGTCACACACTGAGACCCCACCTCCCTCCCTCCCTCTCTCTCTCTCTGCTCTCCCCTTTCCTTGAGCTTTTAATATGTCTCAGACTCTGAAGTTACACACTCACATCTTCAAGGTTCAAACAAGCATTGTGCAGAGAAATAAGATAGTAGAGAGTGATAGGACTATAATAAAGAATAGTGTATCCCACTCCGGAGCCCAGAAGCATCTAAAAATCAAATAAAAACCAATAATATATTATGATAGACAATAACTACATTTTATAATCACTGATATCTTTATATTTCATTAAAAAGTAACAAAGATCTCAGGCTATTTTGAATTGAAAATGATTGCTACTCTGATTTGTATGTCTCTGAAGACCAAGAATCACATTAAAGGCAAACATCTTATTCCAGAGAGAAAATCGGGCCTGCCTTCAAATAACACAAAAATAAAATATTATGTGACTCCTGGTGAGGAGCTACTCTTATTCAGCACCTTTGTTAAAATGTATGTTATTTTAGTTTGGATTCACAAATAGGTTGAAAAGCAGAAAATATCAACTCTTATGATTCTTGATAGGAAAAAAGGATTCATGGGAAATAATTTACTGTTTTTGTTTTATTTGGTGATTTGAGTGATAAAAATAGAATCTAGGATCCGTTTATGATAATAAACCTCAATCATTTTTTTAAAAATAGGCCAAAGTTGTAGCTAGAAAATATCACTGATAATAGTTTATTATATATTAATTTAATCTATGTTTCTAATGATAATAATAGCAAAGTGATAAACAGCAAGCTACATCACTATATTATACTCCTATTGGGTTTTAAGTTTATTTTCCCTCGGATCTTTCTTGGAGATGGCATACTTACTAATCTATTATAATAGGAAATACTGGTCCATTGTGTTTGAATAGAATTCACTATTAAACCACAGATCTAGAAGGTTTACTTAGTTAGACTCCCTACTGGCTCTATCATTTTGTCCTTCATAGATGAACAAAATCAGTGCCATGTGAGAAATTACTCTGAAGTAAAAGAACCCTCCAAGTTTGCTACCAGGTGACCTATTCCCTACGGTAAAAAACATTCTCACAAGCCCAATTAAAATGCTCAAAACCAATTTAATACTAGAGCTGGGGAAATAAAGAGAGCTGGGGTAACTGGCTTAGGATAACTTGGAATTGTAAAAAACCACACCACCTTAGTCTGGGATTACACAAAGTTCATAGGTCTAATTTCTCTCTTGCCTTAATTTTCCCTGAAGATATGGTTACAAGCACCAGAGTTGAGGTGTAAGCAAGGAAATCCGAGAAAAATTTCCCTTAGCCAGTGGTACACACTCACTCTATTACATATTAAAGAGACACAGGACAACTGCATTGATGTACTGAAGTCGCCGGTCATTAGCCTACTCAACAGTCATGGGTTTTGTTTATATATATATATATATATTATTTATTTATTTATTTATTTTTATTAAATCATAGCTGTGTACATTAATGCAATCATGGGATACAATGTGCCGGTTTT
>NW_003852488.1:3133590-3134507 GCF_000181295.1 Otolemur garnettii | reverse complement strand
AGAGGTGGCATTTACAGAACTTAATCTTTCCAAACTTTACTTTTCTCATCTTGGCAATATATTTTTTAATTCTTACTTTGAAATTTTATAGAGGCCTAATCTGGATAATATGAAAGACTTTGTTTTGATTACAATGAATATTTGTATACTTTTGGTTAACTAAATAAAATGTTTTACGTAAAGTTGTAAAAAAATTAAAAAGGGAAGCCAGGTATTTCCTTCCCAGTGAGATCCCCAGGACAGAAGAATAATAGAAATTTTTGATTTGTCCCTAGAAATTTGGTCTCCTATATAATTGGCATGAAGATGTGAGTCAGTAGACCCTTGCATAAGTCCATGACATATCAAATTTATACTTTCTTGATAAAGGAAGAAAATGATCACCTCAGAATTCTCATATGTTTATTTATTTAATTAACATTTGTATTATGCCTACTGTGTGCCAGTGTGCTAGGGTTTGGAGATAGATAAAATAATGTCAGGAGAAAAAAGTAAGTTGCTGGTAACAGGAATGTTTTGGAGAAATTGAGAATCTGTATCAGTGCAAGTCTCCCAGGTTTGTATTTGTGACCTATCAACATGACTTTAAATCCAGAGGTGCTCCTGGAGTAAAATATAGGCAGAGAGTGGATTTCAGGGATTATCTAGATGAGATAAAGGGGCCAGCAGCCTTTTGCTATTGAAGAGGAGCACAGTCCTGGTTAGGGAGCCCCAGCTTCCTGATGAGTTCCTACTTCCCTTAGTCTTCAGGCAGAGTAGGAGGCAAGGTCTTCAAGACTGCTGAATTGCCACACTCTGTTACCTATGTTCTCTATATTTTGCTGAATGGCTGAAATACTTCAAAATAAATTGAAAATAAAAGGAAATATTTCTTCTAAATTTAAAAATGCACTGTATCATTTTATTTGTTATTGAAT
>NW_003852488.1:3129195-3131228 GCF_000181295.1 Otolemur garnettii | reverse complement strand
GGTGCTTCCAATTAAAGGGTTCCATGTAGGGTATATGGCACATTTTTAGGGACTCTAACTAACAAATTCAAAAATTATAACCTGGTTGTTTGCACCTTCACATTAACCTGAAACTAAAAAAATAATACTTAAATTGTGTTAAAGTATAAACTAAACATCATAATGAAGAAGAGATTCCAATGGGAAATGAGCCTGTCCTCAAAGGATATGTTACATTTAAAAAAAAAAAAAACTGTTTATATTATTTGGATATTTAATGTCTTTCTGAGTCAAAGACATTAAATAAGGAATATTCTTGACTTCGGATGTACCCACTTCAAAAGCCGTACATTGCTAGCAGTTCTCTCTCTCTCTCTCTTTCTCCACCTGAACTAGGCCCTGGCCATTTTTCCCTAGGTGAAACCTATGTGTGAAATAAGTTCATTTCAATAAAAACCTATTTCTAATAGAAATAATAGGAAACTATTGACTATTGCCTGTTTATGTGTTTAGTATTATATAAATAATATGCCTAAATAATCAGAAGTAGCTCATTATGTTGCCTACTTGGAAATGGCAGGAATACATTTGAAAGTTTTAGCTATGAATTAACTATCAATGTAAATTAATTAACTATAAATGACTTACAAGTGTTCAATTTTATAGGACTTATCTCTCCTTCTATTAAAAAAATATATAAGGGTGGTTAGGAGAATCAAAAGACTAATTTTTAGAGAGGAATAAAAAATAGCACTTTATGAACCTTGGATATATAATATTGAAATGAAATGCATCATTTATTTTCAATTCTTTTTCTAGCCTACATCCTAAATGGTAACTTGAGTAACACCTTCTAAATATAAATACCATTGTCCCATTCTTCAGCTTCATTTATTAAAGGATATATTTTTAAAAAAGAAAAAGCTCTCCAGTTAATTCATATGAACACTCTTGGTTAAGAACTTGTGCTAACAAAACCTTAACATAATTGAAAATGGTTGAATAACAGAGGTAAAAATTAAAATAAAATATAAAATATTTTATATATATAACATTTGGTGAGTAAATCTGTTTACCTTTTTATGTTGATACTCAACATGCTCAGTGCTATACAAAGGTTGTTTGATGTATTTTTTAATGGTCTTATGAAGCAGATATTATCATTATCTCTTGTACTGATGAGGATAATGAAGACTAGAAGGTATGCTGGCTTATACAAGAACACAGAGGTAATAAAGACAAACTAAAGCTGAGATTCAAATTTGGACATTTATATCCTGGGGGAGTTATGCTTATAACTATTATGAAATAATAGCCCCACTGTTGCAGTACTATTCAATTTACCAAATTTAATTTACATTGAATTTTTCAGGAAAAAAATGAATTAAATTAAATAATGGAATTATGCATGCAAGAAAAGCTCAATAAATATCCATTGCTATAAAAACATGATTAAATTGGAGATGAACCAAATTTTTAAAATAATGAATGGTTTCATGAAAACAATAGATTTTTTCAAATATAGGAAATACTTTTTTGAAAAAACAGTATGTGATGATTAGTTTTATGTGTCAACCTGACTGAGTCATGGGTACTTAGATATTTAGTTAATTACAAGTTCTAGGTATGCCTTTGAAGGTATATTGGAAGAGATCAGCATTTGAATAGGTAGACTGAGGAAAGCAGATTGTCCTTCCTAGTATGAGTAGGCATCACCCAGTCATCTGAGGGCCTGAAGAGAACAAAAAGGCCAAGGAAAGGAGAATTCTCTTTCATACTGTTGTCAGAATTTTTCTGTGTCTGGTTCTTTTGGTCTGAGGGTTCTAAGAATGAAACCAGGAACCACATGGATCTGTGAAAGGACAAAGTTTATTGGCAGAGAAAGAAACAGATAAAGAAAAGAAAGACAACAGAACCTTCAGCAACTGCAGGTTGCGGAACCCAAGAGGGAAGCCCCTGTGGGCTTTTCGTGTAGGGGTTCACATGCTGATTGAGAGAAGAGGACATGTCACAGTGAGCCAGACAGAGAATAATTAGCAAATGGAGTGGACAGA
>NW_003852488.1:3123458-3128312 GCF_000181295.1 Otolemur garnettii | reverse complement strand
AGGCAATGAGGTATGTAGCGCTTTTTCTAGGATGAGCTCATGAACTTAATTATCTGACCTGGTATATCTCTCTTATCAGTTCCATTTCTTTTGACTATCATAATTTTTAAACAAAAGGTAAACTTGGCAAAATATCTCTGTTCTGCAAGAAAGATCCATGTTTCCAGCGATTCTGGTATGTGACGTGTAAGGGTTCTACTTTCTCAGTGTCTTCTCTACTGCCAAAACGTGTTTCCCTAGGGGTAGTTAAGATAACTCAAAAACTCATTTTCAAAGAGGAAAACATAGCACTTCTATGATACTCAGATACATGGCACTAAAATGGAACAAATGATACATTTTGAACTCTCTTCCAGCTAGTTTGGACCCTAAAGGTTTGCCATTCAACTGCTAAGTTCCCATCAAAATCTTTGTCCTTTATAGGCAGAGTCAGTTTTCTGTTTCTAACTTTCTCCTTTGAAACAAAAAACCTCTTAAACGTTGGTTGGCATTTTTAAAAAAGGTTTTCAAAAAAGTGGAAAAATAATGCTTAAAATTCAATTCCAACTATAGAATCAAATTAAATACAATAAACCCTATTATTTAATATCATCTTTAGGAAATTCTCAAGGTTTACAGAGTTGACATTCTATAGTTTGTGAATTAGGTTTTACATACACACACCTAATTTCAATTAACAACACAATTTTAAATAGTTTTCAGACAAGCTGTGAAAAGTGAGATTAGCAGCTAAGTTTGTGGATACACCACTGAGATATAAAAGCACGCCTACATTCATATATAGTCACTAAGGAAGCTGAGCACACGAGATACGCCTGCTCATACATTATGAGTCTGCTTAAAAGACTCCCAACTGAAATTTTAAATTTATTTAATTGATGATCCAACTGATACTCTTAAACTTAATGTAGTGAGAGGAAATTTAGGCAATAGTCTATATGTGTTCAATATATCCAGTGAATTTAGAGAGTTTTTCTCTAATGTTGTCAAGAAGGTAGAAGGGTGAAATTTCTCCTTTCAATACAAAGTCCAAATTTACAGACTAATTTAAGACGGTGTCCAAATTTTAACGTGCTACACATTAAAGTTTGAAATTCTTGAAATGCCAAGTGAAGAATGGGGAGAAAAAAATGACTAAGGGTAAGAAGAATTTATACATACACACACAAAAAGCATAATTTAAGGATGTTCTGGAAACTTCCCTCAGAGTGTTAGAGAGGAAAAAATAAATATCTGTAAAACTCATGAGTCTGTCCCCCTGACTTGCCATAGAGGATTTGAAATTCAAGGAGTCAAAATTATATTCAATTATTAGCCAGTCCGCTTACATCAATATTTTGAAATGTTGATTTACATATTTGATTTACATATTCTCCATCAAATTACAGAACATATGCAAATTATAAGTTAGAGTAATTAAGTTCCTGTGAATAACAGTAAATTCACCAATAATACTAACTTAATCAATGCAAGTTTCTTTCGAATCTCATTATTTTAACAATAAAAACATTTCCTACTATAATTTATTGAGCTTTAATAGAGCATGTTTATGGGGATTTTCTTGTTTTTCGTTGTTTGTAGATATGTGACGATACCCATGATATGCAATAAAGACATAAAATAGCTCAGGCTTTCTCAGAGTAAATCTTATTATAATTAAAAGTCTTTACTATTTAAAGAAGAATAAAGATTTAAATTAAATGTTGCCCTTTCTACATGCATTTAAATATAAAAACATATCAGACTGAGAAGCAGAAAAGTCATCTTTATCCAGTCTGCCTTTTCTATTGAAGGAACTCAGGAAATTTTACCTCAAAATATAACTCCTTGGTATAAAGAGTATTTTAAACTAAATACTCTTAGAAATTAGCAGGACCTTGGAGGAGACCTTCCCTCCATCTTTATAAATTGGACTGAGCTGATCAAAGGGGGCAATTGGCTTCCTTTCCTTTTCCTATTACCCTATTAACCAGACTTGGCCCAAAACATTTAAAAAATAATAGTTACCTCCCGTGTTAATTTATTGATTAATCTGTTTCCCCATCCATTCATTTTCCTAGCCACCTTTCATCGCCCCTAAACAGAACTGCATAATTCCTCATTTTCCCTCTCCTCTCTAAAGGGCACGTAGAAAAACATCTGAACTTCATTGAGATACTGGGTAACCATCCTGTGATTCTCCCCTTGTGCTTGATAAATAAACCTTGCTCTTATTAATCTGCCCTATTGTGACTTGATCTTTCAGGGAACATTCAGGGAATGTTCCCTCACCCCTACAGTTTGACAAAGTCAGTGGGATCATACAGGAATTCTGACCCACCAGCAACATAGTAAGATACTTGACTTAGCAGTCAGACGCCCAGTTTTCCTCTCTTTATAGGCTCAGGTTGAGCAGACAGTAAAAGATAATTGCCCATTTCAAATTTCAGATTAATGAGAACAAAGTTTTCATGAGTGACTCCGATATTGGTATACTTTTTGGTACTTTGGGGTATGAATATTCATTTTGTTCAATTCCGTCTCTTCCCAGAAATAGCCTTTTTTATCATTCTTTCGTCATTGTCCTTCCGTGTTGTTTTTTGTCATACCCATAGGGTAGACCAGCACCTCTACAAGCCTGATGTTCCAGCTGGCCCTGCAGGTTAGCCAGTTACACGGTTCTAGTTAGACCAGCATCTGTTAAGGCAAACTTTGCTGCAGGTACCTGAGAACAAAAACCCGTGAGGTTTCTTTTGTCCTGCTACAAGGCAACCCATCCTCTTCTGTGTCAGCAAACAGAAGCAGGATCTATTAGTGACGGCAGCAAGGTAAGAAAGGGTGGAATTATTTCCAGGTTTCATCTAAGGCTCATCTCTCCTTATAACCGCCTACATTTGATTGATTTTTCTCTTTCTGACCAAATAAAGAATAAATAGCACAAATGTCCTTTCAGAAAAGCATAAAAGATCTTTTTCTACTTGTAAAGTAAAAGGAAATGTTGCCTTCTCTGATAAGTTATAAGCAGATTTTTGGAGCCTGACAAGGAGGAGAAGGTTCTGACTAGCGACTACTCAGCTCTAAGCACCAACTCATGAATTACATGGCTCACTTTTTTCTTAAGAATCTCCTTCTGATGATTTTCTGTTTCCAGCACTTAAGTCTCATGGGGGAGTTGGGTTTAATTATTTGCGGCTATCTGAAATGAGGGACAGACTTTACCAAAAGTTAAAGTATAATTTTTGATTAAAGAGCTATATGTAAATTGGTATAACAGCATTCAAGATTTGACTCTCTCTAACTTTTACGAGCTTTAATGAGGTGAAGATTTTTCATAACCTTTACAGCCTGGAATGATTAGCCTATCCAGAGGAAAAATCTCTGTTGGCTAGTCTATAATTCAGCTAAAGAAATACAGGTTTCCTTTACTAGGCTCTATTTCCAGAATAGATGGTTATCCCCAGGGATAAACTTTACTACTGAGTTTACCACCTATATAAACAAGAAGTAATTTTGACACATTATGTTCTTTCTATTATTGATTTCATAATTTTTGCATTTTTGTCATTTTTCTTATTAAGAACTATAGGCATATTTAATTTCTTTGTAACAAAGAAATTATTCTAAATGTGCAACAAATGGGCTTATTTTTCGTAAGGATGAAGCTGATATTGCATCATATACATTTATATGGAAAGTACTAAATAAAAATTAGATATGATAAAATGAATTTCATTGTGCTATCCTCATAATTTTTCCATAAGTCTGAAATGATTTTCAAACAAAAAGTTTCTGACCATCAAATGATGTTAAGCAAACTGAAAAGACACACTATTTATAACCACCAAAAGAGAAATAGTAGTAGCCTACTGATCATCATACTGATTAAAAATATAAAAATGGGGAAAAGACAAAAAGAGTATTTGACAAAGATGAAGTAAGAATAAAAACAAACACATCAAAATACGTACAGCCTCAGCATTAAGAAAAATAAAAAAATAAAACATAGTTATGGCTCTCTACCGCCAAATAGGTGAAGTTCAAAAGCCTGATAATACCAACCAAGTCTTATAGAGCAAAATAGAAATCTTCATACTTTGCTGGTGTGTATATAAATTTATATAATGCTTTAAAATGACTGCAAATTTTCTAATTACATTAAGGTGTATGAAACTTTTGGACCTATTCATTTTTAGAATATATATGTCTACACTAAGAGACAGGTACAAAAATATTTATGACATTGCTATTTGTTATTGCTAACAACTAACAAGAACCCAAATGGAAAAGAAGAAACAATAGCTAAAAAATTCAGCATGGAAATCCTAAATAAATTTTAATTTTAAACGTGAGAATAATATGTAAAATATGATGTCATTTTATATATAAATATGTATATGATGATATGTAAATATATCACATATACATATATAAACACTTCATTAAAAATGCAAAAGGAAACCACAAGGAATCATAAACACAAGATTCAAGTTAATAACATCCTGAAGATGAGAGATGGTTATGACTGGAAAGAAATACATCAGAACTTTAATAATATTAATATTTGTTTTCCTTGAATTGGATTAAAGTATGTACATGGGTTTAGGTTTGGTTTTTTCCAGTTATATTACGTAGTAATATACATTATAATACGTAAAGATATTTCATGATTTTAGGACAAATTAAAATTTGCCAAATACTTTGCCATGTCAATATTTTATCCTACTGTCAAACAATAGTTCCCAGTAAGTCTTTTGAAAATACTTATTAGACTGGCTAGACAAATAGATACAGATTTTATAAGCTGAGTACTTTTATCTAATCAGTTATATTTTTTATTTAAAATTTAGAATAAATATGAAATTCCTCATGTCAAAA
>NW_003852488.1:3087699-3123163 GCF_000181295.1 Otolemur garnettii | reverse complement strand
AAAAAAAAAATGTTATTTGCTGCCATAACAAGTTTCAAAGAACTTCAACCTAAAAGGTTGAATATTCCTTCATGTGTGGCAATGAAATCTATGTGTCAAAATGTCCTCGGTCTGTTTTAAATGTCAACAATTTAAGAAATTCAAAATGAGCCAGAAAGTCCATTGCTAAACAGGAAGTTCCCATTCAACAAGCATTATTTACAGTCTTCTTGAAATACTTGTGGGTCAGGGGAGGGAGAACCTGTCATGACTGACAAAGAAATGATTTAAACACAAGACAGAAATCAGAGATGATAATCTAATTTGTTTTTCCTTTTTGGTTGCAATTTTTTCCCTCTTAGGAGCATAAAAAAGCAGCCAGTTTCATTCCAATCAAAATGAAAGTGTTTTGAAGAAATGTGATAAAAAGAATATATACACTACACTGAAGATGTAATATTTTCAAAAGCTTTATCCAGATTTTTTGCAATGCAAATATTTTTGTCAAATATTAGTCTTTGTGAATCAGTGTTTTTGTAGATTTTTTCTAATATACTTGTGTTTAAATCTTTAAAAGCAGTATTAAAGTTTTTTCTTTTAAAATATTTTTTAAATTTTCTTCTTTTAAAATATTCTAGCAGAAATAGAATATTTTTTCTTTTAAAAATGTATTTTTAATGTAAAATTTTAATGTTTTAAATGTATTTTTTCTTTTTAAATGTTCTAGTAGAACTAACTGAAGTTAAAGTAGCCTAGCTTCCTCTTAACTATTTCAAGACTTGATAGAATATTAGACTACAAAAAAGATAGACTTTAATATGCAATATGTTGTTATTTAGCTGAGTTTAATGACATTCTGGGCATAAAGTAGTAGATCTAATACAAAAATAATTAAACAGCTTTTCTTTTTTTTTTTCATTTTACTTTTTATTTATTTTTTTAATTAATTATTTTTTATTAAATCATAACTTTGTACACTGATGCATTTATGGGGTTCAGAGTACTGCTTTGATACACAATATGAAATGTTTACATTGAACTAACACATCCATCACAATTACACTCATTTCTTACGTCTGCTGAAGACTATTTAAAAATCAAGCACAGTATTTAACATAGTAGAGGAAAAAGGAAATGAGCTGTTTTTAAAAAGATAAGAATTAAAAACAAAAATAGTAAAACAAAAGAATCAAAGCACTGCATCGAAAATTATCTTTATAAACAACTGGGGTTAAAATTAATCACATAATAAAAATGCAAACTATTCTTTTTAAATTTTATTAATTGTAATGCTCAAGATCTGGGGAGAGTGTGGTAAGATAAGCCTAATCATAACCTATTCGAAGATAGAGCAATCAGTACAACTTTTCTAGAAATAAATTTCAAAATGTAGTAAGAGTCTTAGATTTGTTTGATGTTTTGTTAATAAATCAAATTAAAAATAATTTATAAGTATACATTCATAAATGTATGTGCATATATATAAATAAATATATTAATCATTATTGTTTATAACTACTTATATGTCTGACATTAAAGGAATGTTTAGGTAAATGATGAACATTTATATTATGAAATACTATGTGACATTTAAAGTAACAGTTTAATTCTTTTAATGACACATGAAATGCCCATATCAAAATGTTAAAATTTCATATTCAACTCAATGTACAATTTTATTTCTAGAAACATATTAAAAGTTCACCAGGCATAGTATTATTGTGTTAATAAGAATATTTGTTTTTATTCTTTTTAATTTTGTCTATACTTCCCATATATTTATACAAAGGATAAATACAAGTTTTACGATTAGAGAAATATTTTAAACATAAAAGATATTTTTAAAAGATTACTAATATTCTTTAAATAATACTGAAAAATCTCTACTTTTCTCCAAGTGTGCTGAGTGCATGAATACTTAAAGAATAAGTAAGTTCTTGAATGAATGAAAGAGTAAAAAAGCCAGTGAATATGTATAGCATTAGTTTAATTAAGTCCTATTTACTTATGCTGTTGCTATGTTTGTCTTTGAGATCTTAGTCATAAATTCTTTTCCAAGGCCAATGTCTGTATTTCCAAGGTCAATGTTGTGAATAGACAACCTACAGAATGGGAGAAATTATTCTTGAACTATAAACGTGACGAAGAGCTGATAAACAGAATCTACAAAAGCCTCAGACGAATCAGCAAGAAAAAACAAACAACCTCATCAAAAAGTGGGCAAAAGGCATGATGATTTTTTCAGACAAGTGGCCAAAAAACATGTGAAAAAATGCTCAACATCACTAATTATCAAGGAAATGCAAATTAAAAGTATAATGGGATACCACCTTACTGCTATCAGAATGACTGTTAGTAAAAAGTCAAAAAATAAAAATATACACACTGATGTGAATACAGAGCAAAAGGAACACTGACACACTGTCGGTGGGACTGCAAATTAGCACAACCTATATGGAGAACAGCGCAAAGATTCCTCAGAGAAATATGGGGTTTCCCAAAAGTTGCCCCTGTTGTCACCATGAATAGGGAAAATGGGAAGTTGTAGCTAAATGTGCCTTTATTTACAAAATATTCATCACGACATTTACAAAATATTTACAAAATATTCTCTATGTGTAGGCCCTCTCTTCGTAAATATTTTGAAATTAAAAGAAAGTAATCAATGTAATTTTATAAAAGATTTTAAAATCTTGTTAAAATATATTGCCCATTAAAAATGTAGGTTGTCTTTTAAAAATTTAGTTAAAATACGATTTTCTAATAAAGATACTAATGTTCTGATTCTGAGTTAAAGTTTCCCTTTGTACTACTGAAGAAAAAAGAGGACAATAAGCAAAAACAAAAAAATACACATGGTGATAGAGGATGGTTTTATTCACTCTAAATAAATAAACTGGTTCAAGGACTTGTGGTTAAAAGCAAATGAATGTTTCATCTTGAAATGTTCCTGTATATTTAATGTGTAAAAGAGAATACCAGCAAGGAAGCTGTAAAGTGTAAACAATGAAGTTCAGGTAGGGCTGACATTCAGCAGCAGTGCACAGAAAGGCCAGAAGGGAGGGTAAAATATTTCAGCACTTGATTCTGGCTGCTTCGAGCCCCCAAGGTCCCCTGCCCTTTTCCAAGGCTGATCTTTCTCCAGGGCTTTCCAGACATCCTCCTGACTAACTCAAGGATTACCGCCTGGCAAAGCCGGGCGGTAATCCATGAGTGCCATGTGTTGGAACACATCTCAAAAGATGTTCTACCATCTTTTTCTAAGGATTATCCAAATATGAAAATTTATTTTAAGAATCAAGATGTGTTCTGATCATTACCTACAATCCTTCCCCATCAGTGCAATTCTTTATTCACATCAAATGAATTTCAGTTCACCACATCTTATGAATATGATCCACTGTATTTTTGCTCTCAATGAAAGATGCTTCCTGGAAAAATACAATGTATGTTTTTTGTTGTTGTTGCTGTTGTTTGTTTTTGGTTTTTTTTTTATACAGAGCCTCAAGCTGTCGCTCTGGATAGAGTGCTGGGGCATCACAGCTCACAGCAACTTCCAGGTCCTGGGCTCAAGCAATTTTCCTGTCTCTGCCTCCCAAGTAGCTGGGACCACAGGCACCCACCACAACGCCCGGCTATATTTTGGTTGCAGCCATCATTATTGTTTGGTGGGCCCAGGCTGGATTTGAACCCACCAGCTCAGGTGTATGTGGCTGGCACCTTAGCTGCTTGAGCCACAGGCACCAAGCCAAAATGCATGTTTTAATTCTGATTTATCTCTAATTTGCTAAATACCCAGCCACAATATTATACTCTTTCTCTAGAAAAATAGTTTCCTCTCTAGTTCAACTTGGTAAACATGTGTTAACATTGTTTAAGAAGCTGTTTTAATGTAACAGTTTATAGTGTATTACAGGTCAATCTAAAGAACAATTGAGCAATATTTTTGGTAGTCTTTGAAATATCTTCAGTCACTCAACCTGTTCAAATTTTTATACAAACTATTGACCAAACTATTTTGAACTAATTGAGAACTTGAATGATTCTACCTGTGGCAGGCTGAAGCCTTAACTGTCCTTTCCAGAATTTCAGTGTGGTTGGAGCTTAGGTGTGCTTCCTGAGTAATGCTGGGAAGTGGAAGTGGAGGTGTCCGAAACAGGTTTTCTTTATGTCAACCATTACAAAGTGAAGTTACTCAACAGTTTAATCTCACAGCTAAATGCATGGTGTTTCTTTGTATGTTAGTTTTGTGATTCGTATCTGACACTTTCAGAAAGATTGGAAGAATCTATTAAAGATTAGTTATGTTTAAAAAACTGGCAAGGAAGGGGCAGCACCTGTGGCTCAAAGGAGTAGGGCACAGGCCCCATATACTGGAGATGGTAGGTTCAAACCTGGCCCCCGCCAAAAACTGCAAAAAAAAAAAAAAAGACAAAATGGCAAGGGTAGTAACTCCCAAAGACTACATAACAGAATATTTGGCAAATACCAGAATAGAGACTACATGTTTCCACGTGAATACGAATCAAATGCAGGTTACAAAGGAGCCAAACAAAGCAAAAGCCTTCATGACAGAGGGGTGAGAAGAGGAGTTATTTTCTAAGAGTGTTACCTGTAAGGAGGAAGCTGGGAGATTTCTGGAGATACATTACCTTGATGGGTCTAGAATGTATCCAGGTATGGGCTGTGGTTATCCAGCTTTAACAACTGATAAAGTGGTGAACTTAAACTTTGTTTACTTCACTATATTTACATGATACCAGGTCCCCCCATTCAGGGCTCCATAAGGACCTACCCATTTTCCTGGGTCCAAGCAGGCTCAGGTCCAGACCCCACTTTAGGCACAATTTCTCTCCGAGCCACATTCTCTGGACACAAACATAGTTCATAAAAAGCAGCCTGACCAGTATCTCATCCTGGCTGCCTCCCGGAACACACCCTACTGCCTCCATCAGAGCAGAGAAGTGCATCTTAGGGGGGACCATATTCCTTCCACTATGGAAGCTTTAAAATTAACTTGTGTCCAAGCCTCTGGCACCAAATGGTTGTGACATATTCCAGATATACATTCCATCTCCCCAAACCCCTGCCTGCAGGATAGAAAAAGCAGTGTATAAACCCCTGGACAGAAGGCCCAATGGGCTGCCCACTCAGGCCCCCCTTCCGCTACCAAAGATTCTATTCCCTTTTTCTGCTTAATAATCTCTTTTATCTTTCAGTAAAATGTATCCTTCTGCTTACTCTTGTGGTCCATGGAGTCATTCCTTAAATCTCTGAAACCGAGGACTTGGCAAAGAGAAATCCTGGCTATATCAGTTTATCTTAATTTATAAGTCTTTAAAATTAGGTGTTTTGGTGATACAACCCTTTATAAGCCATTTGAAAGATATTTACTAAGGGTGGAGAGCAGGGAGGAAAGCTACAGCAACTAGAGAAATGTAAATCAGCACGTGATCAACTAGGTGAGGTGAACTCTGGGACTCAGCAAAACTCCATCTGGAGCACATGGATACCTAATCAATACAAAGCCAACAGTCATCACTGTGGTAACGTTCACGCTGCTCTTCCGGGAGTCTCGTTTAGAGAGGAGGCTGTTACCTTGTCTTGTATTCTCCCTAGAAACCTCTGAGGCTTTTAGACTATGAAATACTACATCAAAACATGTTGCCGGCACAAAGGTGACATTTTAAAATGTTTTTTATTAAATTAAGACACAAGGTGACATTTAAAAATGTTTTTGATTAAAGTTGTTCTTGAAGCTGCAGATGAGATGGGCTGTTTCTGTCGTATTGAGAACTTAAAGCGTTTGTTACACATGAAAGAAAGGAAAAGGAAAGAAGGCAAGGCAAGAAGGAAGAAAAACATTTTTTTTAATCTATGTGAAATAATATTTGTAAAATAACAAATTACATTTGCAGATTCTTTACTTAAATGTTGAGTAGGCACACAGATTGTTTAATAAAGTTATCTAGAATTCACCTTAATGTGCTGAGAATTTAACTTGTGTGCTTTGGTGACTCAGCTTTCACCCAGTGACACATGGAATAATTTTCATTGTCAGTTTCATCTCTTAAGCACATTACTTTATGACAGCCATAAGGCTAATCAGATGTTATGTTTTTAAGGGGAGAGAGACAAAGCATTTTTACTGGTTTATCAGATCAGACAGATAAAGGTGAGAAATTCCAAATGAGCAACGCTCTGCTCCAAATTCCCCAGTCCTCCCTTGCACGGCCTTACACTTTCAAATCCTAAAGAATTTGATTTGCCTGTTAAAGTGTTTACTATCTCTTTGTAAATATGTAAATAGAATGGTACTGTGGCTAGAAGGGTCATTGAGAGAGAGAGAGACAGGAGATTAGACCCCTAATATTCCTCATTAATTGTGAAACCTTGAGCAAGGATCAAAGGTACATACAGTCCTATAAAAACACTGGAGGCTTTAATGGCTATCATAAACGCTTTACAAGAATCCGAGGAACTGATTTGCTAATGAACTTATTCTCCTTATCACACTTAGGCTGCCTGCGCATTACACATCTTTTTAAGCCCTTAAGGGAGATAGGTTTCTACATAGCTACGACTGACTCACATCTCAGTGTTTTCTCTTCCTACACTACCTATTCAAATACATAAAACCATTAGTGACCACCATGGTTGACTTTAAGTAAAACTGCTACGTTCAAAGCATCTGTTTCCAAACCATTGTGTGGGAGAACTGCCAGTCATAACAGTTCCACTCTGGAGCCCCCATCAGGGCACACCATGTGGCTGGCAGTCACGTGGTTTGGTATCACAATGTTCAGTGGTCGCTTTGAGCTCCAACTACAACGCATGGCCTAACAGAAGCCTCACTCTCCTACACAGACATGAGACCAATTACAAATGCCTCCTTTCAGGTCCTGGAAAAAAGGATCTTCCATAATGTCGGTTTTCATATCATAATTGTTCTTTTCTCTTGGCAACTACATATCAGTAAGTAATTCCTGAGATTTTCTAAAAGCTAAGTTTAGCATAAGAAATCAACTCTCACTCTCATATCACTCAGTTGTAGCTTCAGTTCAGATATCCAGAAACATTTCTAGTTCATAATAGATATTTTGATATGAACACATTTCATAAATTAAAAGTAAATTAGTTCAGATTTAGAAACTATTACTTAGACAGATCTGCCCACAGAACGAACAATGGAGTGACTGTTTTAGTTGATGTGTAGGACACAGACACCTGGAATATTATTAATTCCAGAAAATCAGTGTTCTTTGCAACCTCTTTCTGCAAGCGTTCAGCCCACAAGGTGTAAAACCGCCAGTTGGGCCAGGTATATGCAGACATGGAAATAAATCCTGAACTCTGCTGCTGCCACGCCTGCTTCAACTAACCCAGCAAGTGGAGGGCTGACGGAACTGTTCAGAAGTCATCCTGACACAACATAGAAATATATTCCGTGTGTTTCCCTGATGGGAGATAAGCACGCTCAGTCAAGTAGTTAGGAATCGCTGCAAAGTGCTGAATGCTAGGATGCGTGACTTGGGTTATCTCACGCACAAGGCACTCATCTTTTATTAACACATGCCTAGACTCAGAACAGAGAGGGAGAGAGAAACGTCATTTCACATGTCATTGAAAGTTCTCATTTCTTGAAATAACTGATTAAATGCTCTGCCAAACTCGATAGTAAGATTAATTTAAAGTGCTAAACAATGAATTCCCAAGGAGTTTTTGTGCCTTTTGAAAATATGCTGACAAAGTAATACAGTACATAGTCTTTGGAAAGAATAAAAGGACTTTTTAAAAACAGTAGCACAGCAGCGCCGTAGGGTGCCCGACACATACACCGAGGCTGGTGGATTCAAACCCGACCCCAGCCAGCCTAAAGCAACAATGACAACTGCAACAAAAAAATAGCGGGCATTGCTGTGGGCGCCTATAGTCCCAGCTACTTGGGAGGCTGAGGCAAGAGAATCTCTAAAGCCCAAGAGTCTGAGGTTGCTTTGAGCTGTGACACCACAGCACTCTACTGATGGTAACATAGTGAGACTCTGTCTAAATAAATAAATAATAGACACAGTAACACATGAGTTTCTGTTCTTCAGCCAGAACTTTTTGCTATATTGTGCCTTTAAACAATGATTTTAAGCAATGAATGGATTGTGTTTTCTGGGGTAGAGTTTGAGACAGAACCTAACTATTCTGCACCAAAATATACATGTAGGTAAATAGGGGGCTTCAGATATTATTTCATAATACTATAAAAACATACCTTCCTTTACTCTAAATTTCGTTACCTCTAGATTGCCTCAATGGGGTCTTCTGTTGGCTCGTTTGCAGCTTGCTTTGAGCATCAAGAAGAATATTTTTCTATATTGACTAAAATGAAAAAGAATCACATATCTGTACTCCCATGTTTATTACCATACTGTTCACATTTGTCAAGATACAGAATTAACCTAATTGTCCATCAGGGGATGAATAGGTAAAGTAAATGTGGTCTGTCTACACAATAGAATACTATTTAACCACACAAAGAATGAAATCCTATTATTTGCAACAATGATGAGCCTGGAAAATATTATGTAAGAGAAATAAGCCAGACACAGAAAAACAAATACCATATGTTCCACTCATATAAAGAAACTACAAAGTTGGCTTTGTAGGAGTAGCGAATATAGCCGTGGTTACAGGAAACTAGGGATGGAAGCAGGGGTGGGGGTGTGTGTGGGGGGGTAGGGGATAAGGAGAAAATGGCCAACAAGTACAAAGTTACAATTGAAAAGGACAAGTAAGTTCTGTTCTTCTGTTGCATAGTAAGGTGACTCCAGCCCACAACAAGGTGTTATGCATGTTAATATCAAAGTAGCTGTAAGAGATGATATTGTATGTTCTCACCATAAATATGACATAATAACAATTTGATGGGTAACTATGCTAATATTCCTTATTTTACAATTAGATACTGTATACACACAATTTTATTTTGTTAATTAAAAATAAAAATTTTTGAAAAGTGAAAAAAAAATCTCAAAACCAAAAAATTTTTCCTGAATTTTTAAGGTAAAAATTCTGATTTGGGGAAGACAAAAATGTCCCCTGAATGGAGACATATTGATACAAAAAAAAAAAAAAAAACACTTCATAAAAGCAAGTTTTCTGTAAAATTTGCTGATGACTGGGTTTGCATATTTCGAGCTCCAGATTCTTGACCTCCTTAGATATCCTCATCCGGCCTGTCTTCATTCACACTCAAAAGCTAAAGTAATTCTTTTTTAATGTATCCAAGAATTTTTCCTCTCTGTAGGTTGACTCGTAACCTTTCCCAACCTTTTCTGGCACTGAGCACTCTGATTACTGTATAGAATAAGTTCCTTTTCCTTTGGCTTCAGATTGGATACATTGCAGTGGGAGATGTATTAGTTCGCCAATCTGCCATAAACTATGACAGACTGGTGGCTGAAACAGAAATTTTCTTACGGTTCTAAAGGCTTTAAGTCTAAGATCACGGGGCTGTCAAGGTTGGGTTGTTTTGTTCTGTGGCGTTTCTCACTGGCCTGCAGATGGCCATCTGCCCCTGTCTTCACAAAGTGCCTCAGTGTGTGCCTGGGTCCTAACCTTCCCATTTTATAAGAGCAGGAGTCATACTGGATTAGGGATCATCTGAATGTCCTCATTTGTGGGAGGTAGATAGGTTGACTTCTCAGCAGGGTGCTCTGCCTCAAGTATCCAGGGGAAAGGGAGCAGATGCCCAAGTCTCTGCAGGCTCATCAAAAACACTGAAGCTGAAAAGAGCCCAGAGGCGCCTTGATAGGTGGACGGAGCCTATGTGTTGGAGAGTCAACAGGTGAGAGGGATTAAGTTCCTTGAACTTTTGATAGGTAGTTAGACTGGGAAACCTGGTTTACTTACCCTATAAGGATAGAACTAATTTATCTCTTCCCCTTTGTAAACACACCATTGGTTGTCTGGTCTGTTAGCAACCCCCTATTGTTCACCCAGTCTCTCCCTCTATCCAAGCTTCCTGGGGACTTGGGAGTCTTTCAACCGTATCTTTTGGCGTTTTTTACATTTTGTGGATTCACCTTTGTTAGAAATCAATAAAAGCCTTCTGAAGAGGCCAGAGAGGGGCTGCATTTTCTTGATTTAGCCAGCCTGAGTTAATGTGCACCTTCTCCAGGCATTCCCAGACTTTGTTTTAAACTCGTGTCTTCAGTGTAGCTTTCCTAGTTGGCTTTCATACCAGGTTGGGGTTTGGCTCAAAGACCCCCTGACATACAGTTTAACTTAATTACCTCTTTAAAAACCCTTTCTCCCGCTACAATTGCTTTCAGAGGTACCTAAGTTAGGACTTCAATATGTGAATTTGGGGAGACCCAATTCAACTTGTCAAAGAAAAAAACACCTAAGAGATCAGAGACACAGTAGCTATTTTTGCCTTTGCTACTTCCTGTCTCCCCTTGGTTTGGCACCACCTGATTTCCTCTAACTGGGATCGCGTCTCCCACTGGGTATCTGCTGCTCTCCAGCTGCTTTTTCCAATGAATGGATTCTCTACCTCCCCTGGTCCAGCTGTTACTAGTGCTGCCTGGTTTTAGGGCAGCTGCCTGCATCCTAATATGTTGAGGTTTCAGGCAGCTGTCTGTAACCTCCATTCTTGGGGTGCTCTTGGACAAAGGATGACCAGAAACCCCAAAGTAAGGCAAGCATGAAAGAAAGTTTATTGAAGAAGAAAAAGATAGGTTTACAGAATAAAAAGTTTCGTAGGACAAGATCTGTTCAACACAGACAACTAACAGGATTTCACTGTAGCTATAAAAAGGGCCTTGGTTATGGTCAGAAGATCTGTTTTATACTGCCTGGTTCAGAGGTCACCAAGGTCACCTTGGAACCAGAGTGTTACTAAGATGTGAAGCTCCATGGGCCTCTCTAAAAGCCCATTGGTGATGTGGACTGCAATGTAGATTAAAGCTAATGACATGATAATTAGCCTTGAGGCTGTTCTAGGTCACCTTCAAGACTTTAGTACCTTTTGCAAGGCCCATGGGTTAGAGTCCTCTGCACCTTTTTGCAGTTGGCACCCTAATTTCTGACTGGTAGATTGGTAGGGTGATCCCTCTTTCTGAGGTGCAAGCAATCACTGGAGACCGGATTAAGGTAAAATCCCCCCACCTCCCCCACCCCCTGCCTTGTCCTTTTTACCTAGGAGAGCTAGATTTCTAGCTATCTACCTGATAATACTAAGGTGCTCCCCATTCATTGTTGGTTTTCCCTGGTATTAAACCACCTCCAAGTATCCATTCTGAGTGTGCCATCTGAATATGACTATGTCCCTGAGCAACACACTGAGAAAGATTGCACACAGTGAAAAGAAAACTACATAGATTTTATTGTAAAATTAAACTAAGAAAAATTTTATACTGTAAACTTCAGATAACATGTGGTGGGGCTCTGATTTCTAATTTTCTCCTTAATAAGTTAAAATTCTTTCTTTCTTTTTTCCTTATCCTGATGTTACTGGCTGAAGGACCTGTGGGCACTATTCTTCATTTTATTACGTTTTACAAGTTTTCCAAATGTGGATATTAATAACAGATTTTATTAACGTTATTCTTAAGAACGGGTGGGAAACAGCTTCTTCTAATTTTCTTTGCAAAATGTCTAAATATTTGTAACCACAGAAATTACCATTCTCTTTCTACTTGTGTGGTCCTCAAGTTCTCCATCCTTCTCTAATTTTAGGATGTTAGTTTCCTCAGCAATTGCTTCTTTGTCATAACAAGATGCTGTGATGAGGACCTTTGCATCAGAAAGGATAACTTTCTAGCTGAGAAACAGGCAGAAAATACCCTTCCCACCGCACCTCACCCGTGCCCCTCCTTCTAACTGTTCCTTCCCACACTGCTTCTTTTGGCGAGAAATATAGGTGAGGTACCCTCATTTATTGCATAATTATGATTTTCATTCTCCCGCTAAATATTTCCAAATCACATACTTCCCATCAGCAGACACTTTTTTTTTTAGTTTACAATTTACTTTTAATATCCTGAAATAACATGTTTCAGATCTCCCAGGATACAAGTTTCACAAGTCGGTACATATATGCCATGCCTTTTCTTGATTCAAGTCCAAGGAAAATAAACAAACAAAAAAAAAAAGATTATTTTGCTGCCCTAACCATACTTTGGAGAAGTTGCATTGCAAAAGAACTTTGAATTTAAAGGTATGATGAATCTCCTATGTTGAACGATATTATATATGCTTTGGCATCCTTAGCTTCCTGGAGTTGTAACTACAAAATAATCTAGATTGGCATTTCCCTGATAATGAGACAATTTCTGCAAGAGAACTGGTCCTTATCCACTTCTATTTGCATAAGTCATTGCTCAATCCAAGGACAGTTTTTGAAACATTTCAGTCTATGGCTTCATGTACAGCGTGAGTGCTCAGGACACGGAATATTCTAGGATGCTGGAAATCCTTTTTCATTCTGGTAGGTATCCAGGAGCCACATGGATTCAGACTGCAGTTTCTAGAGCCAAAACACTAAATGTAATATATTCATGAGAAAGAAGCTGATGTCACAAAATTTCCCCATAAAAAATAACTGAATAACATTGTACTATGTGAGCTGTCTGAGTGAGCGTGGCCCGTCTGTACATGTGTGCGGTACATATTTGTGGTAACATGTAAAGCAATTCATGGTTAGTCTTTCCTACTAGGCCATAAACGCCTAAACAAATACAATTCCTTTAAGCCTGCACCATGATGATGAACTTCAAATTTTTTCAAAATTTTCCTTAGATAATTTTATAATTTCAAGACTTGATGTTGACTTTAGAAATGACATCTCTCTCTATACCAGCCCCTCCTCCACTGAAACTGCAGGTTTTCTTTCTGCAGTTCCAGTTTCCCACAGTCAACTGTGGTCTGAAAATATTAAATGAGAAATTCCAGAAATATCAAGTTCATAAATTTTAAATGGCACGCTGTTTTGAGCCGTGTGATGATATCTTGCATAGACCTACTTTGTTCTTCCTGGAAAGTGAATCATCTTTTTTTTCTTTTTTTTTTTTGCATATTCACATTGTACATGCCCACCTATTACTGAACTAGAAAATACAGAGTGCGTGTAGGATTTGACTATCCATGGTTTCACACACACACTGGGGATCCTGGAACATAGCCCCCACAGATAAAGAGAGACAACTCCATGTAGATGTCACAGAATTATGAATTCTCACCTTCTTACCAGATTCTCTGTTGTCTTAATCAATGAAAACTGACACTGTCATTCTCTTTTCCACATTGATCAAAAAGAGCTTTTTACATTTCTTGACAGCAATTGTCCCCTCATATTGAACAAAACTAAGTGGGAAAATTGTTTGCCTTAAAAAGTCATGACGGCAATCGGAACACTAGCAAGGTTGCTGCGTGATTCATCTCAGCTTTACGGTGTTTGGAGCACGTCTGCCACATTCAAATAGTCCCTTTGCCAGTTCCTAACTGTGCAACCTAAGAAAGTTACTTTGCTCTGAAAGTTACCTGCCCCCCACCTCTATAATAGGGATAATAAAGTATCTATCCATTAGGTTGGTATGGGTTAACATTTTCAAGTATTTAAATTCATGTTATGTAAGCTCTATATAATTAGTAAATGCTGATTTCTAGTCTACGTTTATAAGATTTGAGGCCTGTCAATTTGTCCCCAATTATCATGGGCACTAGTAAAAGCTGGAGTGCTTCTACAAGGACCTTAGCAACAGAACTAGGACTGCTTTTATCTTAGCAACAGAACTAGTATTTCCATCCCCTTTTGACAAAATTCCACATTGCTTTTATGACTTAAAATGGCGAGTCTCATTACCCAATCAGCCAGATTCCTGACAGTCACAGTAATTCATCTTGGCATAAGATTCTTTAAGTTCCTCAGTCAAGATGAAGGCTGAGCCAGGAGTACGCTCAAAATACAAAGTGAATAATGTTTTTTCTATATAGACTTATGCCAGGCAGGTAAAAGTTAGAATTTTTTAGAATGATGATAGTACTAAGAAGATGTGTGCTACTTCTTTTTAGTTGTTTTTTAAAGCATTAAGTTAAAAAAAAAAAAAAAAGGAAGTAAAAGGAAAATGTTTTCTTTGCCCCATAAGGAAGAAAAACAAATTCCATAGCGTTTAGGACCTCCCTTTGGAAATGTGTGTTTCACGGAGTTAAAATGTTCCAGTGCTGTTTGATCATTTGGCCTATTTTTCATCCTCAAGAAAATACTGGTTCTTTGCCATACATAAAGAGTTCTCCCACATAGGATGAGAATTGGGCCATCAGTTTTTTAAGTATCTGCTTTTAGGCGTGGCTTAGCATCTGTTTCTTAATAATTTAGAAGTTCTCAAACAGATAGCTAGACACTACGAAAATAAGATGATTCTTAGAAGATTATGGAGGTGCAGAAGGTGTCTGCTGGGGCCTAGCAGCACCTGAACTGCCCTAATGGCTAATTAGAGATTTGTTGGGAAAATGGGAGGAGAAAATAATGTAATCCTCAAGAGATGTGTACTGTTGAGAAACTGCTTCTATAACGTGAAATCATTTTGGAGCCTATAATCATGTACAGTTTATTCATTTTTTTAGATTTTATAGCTTATAAGAATTTCCTCTTCACTAATTACAATAGTTCTATTCAAAATATTTTATCCTCAACACAAAATTAATATACATTAAACCATGAATATATGATTAAAACTTTAAAATCTTAGCTTAAATGGTACTATCAGCATGTTTTTAAATCCATTATATGATAATACACATTTTTCAAGATTCTGGAAATCTTAGAACAAAAATTTCTCTGTGTTCTGATCCAATAAAAATATTTCAAAACTGAGAAAAATTATTTGAACGCTGACTGCTACATATTGGCTATACAATCCTAATTACTTTTATGAACATGACGGAATATGTAGAAATGAGTTGCCTGTTTAATTAGTTCCATTCTATCAAGTTCACATGAAGCACTTTTAATCCTATACTATATTGTATTATATGCTTTCCATAAGACTAATGCTCCTTTTTTGAGCTTCTAACCATAGCAACAAAGATGATAAAACGCCACGTCCTGAAAAGAAAATATTCATCTTTTTAATATTTCTGAACTCAAATATAAGTTCACTTAGCACAGCCTATTTCTGCTAGTCATAATTACAATGAGTCTATTCTTGAATTATAAAAGAATCAAACGTTTTCAAAAGCAGCGACTACAATGCCTAGACTTCACAGCGCACACACATGAACCTAGAACTTCTAAAGGAGCTAATAAAAGATTATGTCCCAGAGTAAGCTCTTATTTGTCCTTCAGATTAGCCTGAAGCCAATTCTGTAGCTGAAAGTTAAGCTCCTTAAAACTGGGTAAAAGGAACCAATCTAAAGTATAAATTATAAAACGTCAACGTATTTTGGCCATCGCGTCTCTCCTTTACATGGGCTGCAGCCATTTTTTTAATATGAAAACTCTGAAGCCGGTCAATAATAAATCTAACAGCATAATTACAAACGTGGCATTGCTCTTACTTTTGTTGAGTATCTCATGATTCACTGCAACTTTTCCTTTCCTGTCCAGTAAATATGAGTAAGCCAATGAAATAAATAAAATGATTTTGAAATAAACCTACATATTCAGTCTTAATCTCCCATGTGAACCTTAGAATTATAACTGCATAGCATATGTCACTATGAGTTGTCTAGCTATCCCTAAGATCTATAGTTGAAATGCACCATCTTTTTCTATAAACAAAACACCTTATTCCTCCTCCAAGTGTATAACCTTCATTCTTACTCAGTTTTATTTTCCTTCACCTATACCCCTCCTAATTCTCTTATAACATACTAACCAAAATATCCTGTTAATACTGTCCTTTCTCAATCATTCTCAGGTTTGTTTCTATAGCAGTCTCTCTATCAATACCCAAACTATGCTATTTCACATTTAGCTCATTATAATATTTCTTAGTTTATTTCTTCACATCTTGAACCATCCTAAAGACAACTACTAGATCCATCAATGTTTAGACAAAACAAAAACTAACACTCAGTAAGGCATTCACCTCTTAAAGAACCTAAATTATTCTCAAGAAAGAATGATTCAAATTCTTCAAACTAGAACCAAAAGCCCTTCATTAACTGATGCCCTGTTAACGTAAATTGCCTGTTGTAATTTACATTTCACTGCTATTTCCATAAAAAAAATTTTCCAGTTGACCTTTACCTTCACTCCTAAGCAAAACATTCTTCGTTATGCTAGCATGTCAATAAACTATGCTAGGAGTCTTCCTCTGCTCTTTATAAAGCCTAGAGTGCCATCTACCATGATCTCCACCAATCTGTACCCAACACTCTTTTAAACATCTAGATTAACACCCAATAGATTTAAAACTCCCTAAGAACTCAATCAATATTTCTTGTGTAGCGGGCCAAGGGTGTACTCAGTCTTTGCCCTCTGACAGTTCACTAAAACTCAACTGACCAAAGGCAAATTAATAGGAGAAAAAGCATACAAATTTATTAACATGCATGGGGGAGAATCAGAGAGTGATTCCCCACCCCTCGGTGGGCTGTAGATGGTGATATATCCTTGTTTCTTAGGTGAAAGGGAGATGAGGGGTGTAGTAAAAGACTTTAAAGAAATTCAACAGGCTTGAAAAACATATGATGGCTAAGGACAAACTCTGTTGGGCCCACAGAGTAAACAATGGTTTGTGACAAAATTCTGTTCAGGTTTGGCTTTCTTTCTATATCAGTTCAGTTAATGAAAGGGTGAGTACCAGAGGTCATTGTTTTCTTCTTGACTGGTCCAGACCTTAGGGAGATAAGGGGACTTCTGAGAAGAACTTTACCTTGTGCTTTGGAAGAGACAGATGATTGAGAGAGAGGAAGGTGGGGCAGAGGTCACAGAGATCTTGAGGACTCTTTTTCAATTTGGCATGTCATATTTTGGAATATTGGTTTCTAAGTCCTAACACTTGAATCCTTACTTTTTCAGTCAGAATATACAGTAATTCTTGCTGCAAAATCAACAGATTAAAATACACGGAGATAACTAACTTACGCTACCTGTTCATCTCAGGGCTACAGACATCTGCTCTACATTCTTTTCACTAAGACATTGGGCTATTTGGAATATATCTGCTTCTCTGGGAGAAAGAAAGGCATACGTGGGGTAGTGTGCCAGATCTGATAGTGACCTGGAAGTGACATGCATCGCTGCTCCTCACATTCCAGCCCTAACTATAAGAAAGCAGATTGTGCAATCCTACCATTTGTCTAGAAGAAGGAGAACTGGAAATATTGCTGAGTTTCGTCATGTGCCTTGAAACTGTAGGTTGCAGGGCGATACCAAGTGGGAGGTGTTTTCTTTGTTTTTCTTCACTCTTCCCTGCCTGCATGATATGTAGTCTCCTTCTTCCTGGTCTCATCAAAGGCTTCACATTATGATGAGATCTCATATTCATAGCTCTAAGCTTCTAACCTATTATAAAATAGAGTTTATCACAGACCTAGTCATTGAACAAGCAAGCACCTCGGTACACCTGGTTCTTAGCTTATCTTCTCAGAACTTCAGATAAAGAACGCATGGCATTTAATGCGTGCAGTTAACCTTCTTTGTGGGCACAAGATAGAATTATACTCCTTGAGGTCATGTGACTAGTGTCAGCCAATGACTTTTGGCCTAAAGAGAAGTGTTTTACTGCCAGGCCTATACTTGCTAATGCAAGACCCTTTAGAGCCTATTTTCTCTTAACATAGATGTCAGCACTTGTGAAGGTGGTGGCTGTTTTGTCAGCTGTAGTCTAGAATGAGTGCAAACTCCTTATCAACCTATACACAGGTAGCTGAGCAAAAAATAAAATTTCCCTGTTTAAACCAATAGATTTTGGAACTGCTTGTCAACAGCATAGTCTAGATTGTATCAACCAGTACATACCCTTACACAAGCTCTGGTTCAGAGTTTGTTACTCTCACCTGTGGAATGTTGCAGTAAGGTCTGTCTCACTGCTTTCGGGAGCTGAGTCCAGCTCTCGTTCCCAACTGGGGTGGGGCATTTTGGAACTTGTTTTCTCCCAGAGTCAAACTCTGGCTGCCTTTGTTTGCTTTTGGAGCTGGATCCCAGCAAATTCAGCTGTGTTTCTATTCCACTTTGAGTCCATGAAGATATTGACCTTATTTATGGATAATTCCTTTGAGACTCTGTCTCAACAACAACAACCGCAACAACAACAAAAAATTTACTGATCATTGCTGTGTTTGTTTTGGGGAGGATATTTTAAAACAGACCCTCACAGTGCCACCTTCTTCTAGGACAATTTTAATGGTTTTCAAATATCAAACCCTCATGTCAAGTCAGACAGTTGCCAACACTAAGACAGAAAAATACATTCGGGATCTAAATCTGGGTTTTCCAACCAAGGCATTATTGACATTTGGGGCCAGAGAACTCTTCGTTGGGTGGGGATTGTCTGTGTATTGAAGGATGTATAGTAGTATTCTGGGATTCAGCCACCAATCTACTAGCTACACTCCCTGTACCCACAAGTCTTAATAATCACAATTTTCCTAGTATTGATAAATGGCCTCTAGGGAAAGAGGGCATAATCACTATCACATCAAAGTCAGTGACCTAAAGATAACTCAAAAAGAAAAGTGTTAAGAATGTGCTTGATAATTATTAGGGCAATTATTAAGAATAAAGTTTCATTAGGTAATTGTTTGGGAGGGTGCATATATATATGTATACATATATACATATACATATATATATACACGTATACACACACACATATATATTTCAAATATACATTACACACACATACACACACACCTCTTTCAGGCTCTCTTAGGTGTGCTTTTTTTTCTGCAAAAAGTTATATTATCATTTCATCACATGTAACAAAAAAAATCAATCACTAATAATTAAAAATACGTTAGTTGTCATATGTGTGCCAGAGAGAGTGGCTTTGGCATTGATAGATGTGAGTTAGTGTATTTCTGTCCCTCATGAAGGTAAGCAATTCATTTTGGTTGGCCTGAAACTTTCCCAGTTTTAGCACTGACTCTTTGATTCTCTGGGAAAGCCCACAGGCAAGCTGAGAAAGCAGATTGCTGCTATATACTGAATGGTGATGTCCCTGTGCCCCCAAATTCATATGTTGAAACCCAGTCCCCTATGTGAATGTATTTGAAGTTGGGTCCTTGGAAGATGATCAGATGATGAACACTCACCTTCATGAATGGGATTAAGACCCCTATAAAATAAGCCCTAGAAGCCCCCCACCTCCACCCTTCTACCATGAGAGGCTGAAGCAAAGGGACTGACCATCTATGAATCAGCAAGAGGGCCTTGGTCAGATACTGACTCTGTCAGGACCTTGATCTTGGACTTTCCAGGCTCCAAATCTGTGAGAATTAAATTTATGTTATTTATAAGCTACCCAGTCTAGGATATTCTGTGATACCAGCCCAAATAGACAAAAATAGTCACCTTACAATAAGATTGAAGAACACTTCCAGTTTGTGCTTTGTGCAAAGTCCAGGCCATCTCTAAGAATTTTGCTAAATCCAGAAGAAAAGATGTTGCTTTAGCCATGTCTTGCTCCTAATTCCTGCACTCCATGAATTTTTACATTTGTTGTAAATCTTAAGACTCTTCATTCATTCCCTCACTGGTATTTAAACAAACATACTTTATATACTTTCTTTTTTCTGTATCAAAATAAGACACAAAGAAAACATCCAAAGGCCTTGTTTGGAAGAATCTCTTGAAGAATTTAGAGGTTAGAATATCAAGGAAACATAATTTTAATAGAATATCAGATATGCCTGCTTTTAAATTTCCAAAGCAAATTTACGTTATACATTCACGTACGTTCTTTCTTCCATCACTCTCACTACTGAGCATGCTCGCACATACACATGCAAACACGCCCACACCTATTTCTCTTTTGTCTCCCCATCTTCTTGTTTGTTTTTTATCTGAGTACTTTAGCTCGTGGATCTAGTTCCATAACTGCGCTAATCTATTACCTTAAGATCTCACCTTTTTCCTCAGTAATTTTATCAAAGGTCCTTTGTTTGGTTTCTATGCACAGACAGTTCTTTTCTTTGGAGAAACTTAGGAGTGTAGCCAAATAAAATTTCTGTTATCCCATCAAACATGTCACATGAATTAGATGATGGTGTTCTACCTAGAAGTTGCAATGGCTTTCTTGCCAAAAATAGAGACAAAAAAGCAAAGGCACAGAGGGAAGATGATATAGGGAAATCTGGGTAGGCAACAAGTAGAAATGAATGGCTAGAGAGAAAGATCTGTGGAGGGAGATAAGTTAAGAGTATGTTAGGAAAATGCTTAAATGCCCAGGCATAGACTTGGGAATTTGTTTCATAAGAGGGAAAAAACCACTGAGTTATTTTAAATAGTGAAATGACATAGAATAGAATTTGTATGTAAGTCAGGCAATAATTATTTTCCTTTTAATTGTTTCACTTCTATGTCATTTTCTTCTTCATTAAACTAATAGACAGTCACAATATGTAACACTATAATAGTGCAAAAATTCCAAGCTAGGAATTTTATTGCACCTTCTTTTCTCTTTTCATTACCTAGAGTAGTCTTAGACTGACAGGAAATGTAAATTAAGTTTCTTGAGTGATTTTTATGAATTAATATTCAAAGAAAATTTACCATTCTATGTATTATGCTACACATCCCCTTTTCTTTAGTAAGAAAAATGTTTAGGGACCTAACAAAAATTCAATGACACAAAAAACTTCCAAAGTGGTGATACCACTTTAGTTTTTATTTTATCTCTGAAGAAAACCGGGTTTTTCCCCCCTAGTAGCAACACCATTAAGCATATTAGGGCTGAGTAAGTAGAAAACTTTTTATTTGATGTGCTCTTAAGTTTTGTGGGCATATTCAGTGACATTTTAGATTCTTCCCTTGCTGAGTCAGAGCTCACATGGGAATTCATTCAGAAAATAAGTGGAACCATTTTATGTCTAAAAATTCCCAAATGTATTCTGGAAAGTTATTTGCAGTCTGTTGAATCATCAATGAGCAAGATTTGTTACTTCTCTCTGATTTCAGTTCTTTGTCGGTGTTAGAAGAGGAATAGTTCTGGCTGAATTCTATGCCATATATATAATGTATACAGACACATATGCACACATACTCAAGAATAAATGAATATTTTTACCCTGCTGCTACTTTGAGTCTCTTTTCTGTCCTTTGTTAATTTATATGAATAATTTTGAGCTAGATCTCCAGAAATATCACACTCATTTTGTCAGCTGAATATTACTAAGCTGTCAGTGTTTTCCATCTGTATGTACATTTTTTTCTCATAAGAAATGAAGGTAAAGGTAAAATTATGACATCACATAACGTGCCCAGGAGATGTCCAAGGTTTTATAACTATATCTATATTCCACATTCTTTTACTTAAAAACTCAATAATAAATTTCCACTTAAGAAACACTCAGTTGATAATGAAAACATACTACATTGTCCTAGTGTCACTGAAATTATTACCATAATGTATCCATATTGTATTAAACCCTTTTCCCCCATAATCTTTAATTAGTGTTAATGGGTAAAAGAAAGTGACAATAACTTTTCTATTATGTCACTAATATAATCACCATGCAATTACAATTAAAACTATTTTTTTTAAATTGAGAAGAGTGTGAACACAGTCTCCCACTACCACAAATTATGCAGCTGAGTTTCCCACATTTGGGGAAATTGCAGGGATCAGCACATCCAGAGTACAAAGGATAAGCCTCGCCCTGGGAAAACCACCTTCGTGATCATGGTATCTCCCCTGCCAGGTGAGTATGGAAATTCAAACTAAAAGCAAAAAAATTATGACCAACATACACAAATATGTGGCTGAGTTGATTGCAATATCTGTTACATACAATTTTATATGCTTCTTTATGTAGATCTAACTGACTTGCAAATAGGGCAACAAGAAATATTCTGAAGATTACCAGGTTTCCTAAACCAATTCATGATTAAGCTAAAATTTTCACTTTCTCACATTTTGAGAATATAGAGATTCATTTAATTTGCTATTTCTGAAGTGCTGCTTCTTAGGAAAAGAAAAATTGACATGGTGATGGATCATTTGCACCCGTATTTGTAGGACAGGACTCGAGGTTAATTTCTTCTGGGCCTAGCGCAGTTCTTTAAAATTCCCTCCCATTCTTCCGTTCTTTCTGTGTTAGCATCTTCTTCAAGCTATTCTCCACAACTGTTGGAAGGTGGACAAGAGCAGCCACTGGGGACAATATGATTCACATTCAGAGAGGGTGCAATATTAATTCCTGCAATCACCACAGCCATGAAATTCACACTGACTGGATGATCGCTGAATAGATTTCCATTATCAGATACTTGTAATGTGCTCCTTACTAGCCCCGGTTTATCTGAACCATTGACTATTACATATTAGATAGGAATGCTCCAACTGGCTTAGGTAAAAGACTCACACCTCTCCCCTCACCCCCCAGAGAAATAATAAGATTATCCCACTAAAAGAAATGGATAGGGATAGAACAGATGCTGATGAGGAAACACACAAGCCATGAGGTTCCCTGAGAAGCAGATTCTCAGAGGGGGGGGTTAGTTTATTAGCATCTCTAATAAATTGTCTTTATTGGAGCGTTCCCTTGGGATCAACACCTGTAAAGGAAGAGGAAGGAAGCAGGAAAGGACAGAGAAACAAACTTAATGACAGGATTTGCAGATCCCCTGAAGAGTTCTAAAGCATGAGCGGCCCTCAAATGGGCCAAAAGGGCTTGACCTTTTGGCTCCCACATAGGTCAGCCACAGAATGTGGTCACCTGTGGAAGGAGATATGGCTTTGGTGGTTCTTAGCAGGTGAGAAAATTCCCAAAGGACTGAAAGCACACCCAGCTTCTGGTCAACAAGTCCTTCACTGAAGGGAAATATGGGCACATGTCTCCATACCTGCAGCGTTCAACACATCACATCACAACACAACACATTGGAAAGTAACATGTGAAACTCTATGCACACATACGCTGCTTGTGCTGGCTGAATGAACTCTCAAAACTCATTTCCAGTAGAGCTCCAGCCCCAATTAACTTTGGTTAATTCTGAGCTCTTCCAGCTGATCAAAGTTTTAACCTTACTCGTCTAATCATTCATATCTATTTCAACCCCTGAGAGGCGAAACACAGGATCAAAAGTACCATGAGAAATATTAATCAACTTCACATTTTTGCTCTTGAAACCAAACATGAGTTTTGGGATTATTAGCAAAGTTATGCAGCATCATAAAATTGTCCTCCCCCGAATGTAATAAAGTGAACAAAATATGGTATTTAATAAAAAAGAAAAGGAAAACAAATGTTTTCATAAGCAGCCACCAAATAGAAAATGAGAACAAAGTGAAACCATAAACCTTAAAAAGCGAAATTAGGGAGAACTTTAACAGAACAGACAGCGTGGGCCTGAGTCAGCTCCCTGGCCCCCACAATCAGCACTAAAAATGCTGATAAATGGCTAAAAATATTTGCTAAAATCTTCCAATTAGAAAATTGTAGACTGAGGAGAAGGCAGCCCTTTTAATATTTCTTCTTCTTCTACTAGTCTATACTAGTAGACTTAAAATTTGACTGTTAGTGAATTAGAATAGTTATTTTATCTAAATAATGATCACTCTGCAAAACATCAAAATAGTAAGTAACAAATGTAGCCCACGTGTCTCACAAACAGTACTTATCTAAGTAAGCACAATACATGAGAACCTGAGAGCTGATCTTGGCCAATGTATATTTACTTCTACAGATAGACTTTTACAAAAAATGTCAAACAAATCATAGAAATTAGATCAGTTTCCTACACGAGTTTATTCTAAAGAAATGAAAATATCTTTTATGCATCACCTTATTATTTTGTCGTATTTTATTTTAGCAGTATACACTGAAATACATTGTCTTTCCTAAGATTTTTATGCTACACCTTTTCCCAATAGTTTTTTAGTCTAGATAGTGTTCATGAAAAATGACAAAGCACTTCTGTGTTCGATTCTCTCTATCATGTATTTTTTTTTTTTTTTTTGCAGTTTTTGGCCAGAACTAGGTTTGAACCCATCACCTCCAGCATATGGGGCTGGCGCCCTACTCCTTTGAGCCACAGACGCCACCCTCTACCATGTATCCTTACACTATCTCATAGACAATGTGAACATCACCCACTCTCACCCTTCATCTTTAAATCTTCCCTTGCATTGTGCACAGCATTGTGGAAAATCCCCACCACAGCGCCTGCCCTTGTGAGCTCTGAACAAGCCCTGGAACCTGGGAGCAGGCTCCAGAAGCTCCTGCGCCTGCTAGTAACAGGTGCACCACGGAGCTGCTAGAGCTGAGATCTCCCCAAGGGTGCCCCCTAGGACCCATATGTACTACCAAAGTCCAACTGCCATGTCTCAAAGTTATCCATATTCAAGCAGTAAGGGAACATTAAGGTTCAACAGATGATTCTCTGCCCTCTACTCTTCCTCGTCCCTCAGTCACATTTCTAATTGTTTAATCTTAAAATGAATTTGTAGGGGTGGGGGAGTGGTGGATAGGCTGGAAGAAAGGAAAAAGAAAATGTGGCTAAAAGAGAGAGAAGAATGTCTATAAATAAATCCAGTCTCCAAGTGCATGCCGTTGTCATGCTGGTGTGTGCAGGTGCCAGCAGAACTACGCTGAGGGGCAGGTGTACCTTTGACTCGCGTCCCTCAGCAAGTCTCTTTGGCCTTCTATACCTTAGTTTCCTTATCTGTACATTAGCGACAAATAAGAACTTAGTATTGCTCAGGGCTAATAAAAGAATTGAGTATGGGAAAGCACTTTATTAATGGTAGCGTGCTATGAAAACTTAAATGCAGCTGGATGTTCCGGTCATACCTGGCCTGAACTCATTTAGAATCACGTTGCCTAATCAGTGGGAAGATGACTACTCCAGAAATCTGCATGTGCTGTGGGTGGGCAGGAGGTATTTTATTTTCAGACTGGAAGGGAGGGGGGTGGGAGAGAGAAAGAGAGAGAGAAAACATGAATATTCAGACCTAGGGCTGCTCTGGGAGAAGGAAATGAAACCAGGGAATTGGAGAGAGTGAGAACATCACCCCCTCTCATCTTCATCTTTCCATTTTCCCACTCAGTATAAAACACTTCCTATTGCCAATGGGGGTAGGAATTCAAGCAAATACTGAAGAAAGTGTTTGTTTATTTGAAATTCTGTGTGTCTTTCAGTGCTAGAGTGGTTTCTGGGCTCAAGTGATAAGGCGGGACAGGATTCCGGAGCAGTCTCATTTTCTCTTTCCCCAGCTACCAGAGGTCCCACAAGTCCTGAGGGCTGAACTTGGCCCCCAGGAAAGGAGGAATGGCTGTACCTAATAAGAAAGAGCCAGATGAGGAGACCCATCTCCTACTGTAAACACCCACTCCCACCCCACTCAGGCCAGTAGTGGAAGGAGCAACCCCAGACGGACTTCCCTGGGGAAGCTGGATTAAAGGGGAGAAATAGACTCTCTCCCGAGCATATGAAAACTTGCAGGGACCCGAGGTCTTACACGAGCAGATGTCTAACACTAACAGCATTTAGGTCTGGATTTTAATATCTGTGCCCTCAGGCAGGTGAGACCTGATAATTTAATTAGAACAGCATATATGGATAGCAGCTGTATAAGAGGATTCCCATGTCATTTTCTTATGTGTGGATTGAATCATTATTTTGTGCACTGAGTCTCTTGTGGAAAACAGAACATCTATAGCATGATTGCATCTGTGTGAAGAATGACATATTTCACTGTGTCTTTCAAATACGGTGCAATTAAAATACTGCTCTGCCACCCAAACGCCTGTAGCAAAGGTTTTCAATTTATTTTTGAATCCCGAATTTTTTTCTTCAAACGAAATCTTCTCTGGAATCCCAACTGAAAACCAATGTATGGGTAAAGAAAATATCATTACCTGTAGATTTGACACTAATTTTTTTTTAAACACAGAAAGGTGTTTTATTGAGAAATAGGGGTGGTGCCTATGGCTCAAGGAGTAGGGCACCAGCTCTATATGCCGAGGATGGTGGGTTCCAACCTAACCCTAGCCAAAAAAACTGCAAAGAAAAAAAAGAGAAAGAGAGAGAAATAAACTATGTAAACTATACTTCCCAAACACTGGGTAGTTCTCTGCTTCCCTTGCTCCTTCAAATGGTTTATGCGTTGCTAGAGCTAAGCATAAGCACAAGCAGGAAGAGAAGAAGTTTGTGTGCCTAGGACACTCAGGAAGATAAAAAAACATAGGAGGGAGACCTACTCAAGTTATAAATGTTTGAGTTCTATGGGGGTTTTTAATATGTAATAGTGCAGCTTATTGGGCCCTGGAGGTCAGAAAAAGCATCTGAATACCCAAGAATCAAGAGATAGAAATGGCCCTAGGAATTTGCAAATATACTTACCAGGTTTTGTATGACCAGAATCTCAGACTTGGTGTGAGCTTGAGGCAATTTTACCTAGTTTTTAAGTGGAAAGTAGTCCTTAGCTAACAGTCAAAATACACCAGTGAAAGCTGACCTTTCCGGTGGAAATGTACGTGGGGACCTGGATGTCCATTCCTTGGTCAGTTTCAGCACATCTTGGTGGCTCCAGACGTCTTCATAGACTTTTCAAAGGGAAACAGTGTGAAAAATAAAAAATTAAATAATCGTTAAAGTTCTTTTCAGAAGGAAGAATTGAGCTGAGTGGTACAGATTTGGTATAAGACTTTCATTTTATGCTGTGTTCCATGGTTGTGGTTTATGCCAAGTTCAAGGATTGTGCTTTTGAATTGTTCCCATTCCAAACCTCACCCCCATGAACAAATTTAAACGGAATAAAACCTGGTATGCAGTAAGCCACTTTTCCGCTCCTCCATCATTTTCAGCCCTCAGACTGAACGTAGGCAAGCACTACAACTAGTATATTAAGAACTATGGGCGGCGCCTGCGGCTCAAAGGAGTAGGGCACCAGCCCCATATGTCGGAGATGGCAGGTTCAAACCCAGCCCTGGCCAAAAACTGCAAAAAAAAAAAAAAAAAAAAAAAAAAGAACTATCATGAGCCTAACCTTTTTCCTACAGATGTAAACTAATCTTTGGATCAGACCTGCAAACTATCTCTATGAAATTTATTTTTCACCCTGTCATCACTTTAACCGTTTCCTATGTTTAAGACACAGTAGAAAAGGTGGGAAATGACATGGATTTCATTTTGATAAGTTTCAAGTCTAATGACAAAGAAAGGCAAAAAGAGAGGTTTTACAACGTGTGATCCATATTGCAAAACAGGTATAAGAAAACTATGAAAATGTATGGAAAGAAACAACAAAGTCTCTCTGAAGAAGCTGTCACCTGCTGAAAGCAACTCTCCAGATGAATCTTGGAGAATGACTGAGAATTGAGTATGAAGAGAAAAGAAAAAAGGGCCACTGAAGGGTGGAAAGAGGGCTCCACATTTTGGACAGAAGGACCAGCCCTGACAGAGCACCGAGCAGTGAGATCACCCAGCAGATTAGCCTTTCAGCTGATAGTTGCCAGGCTTTCAAATGAGGAAAAACACAAGGTGCACTTGAAAACTTTATGTTTGGTGATGACCCCAATGAAAAAAAAATTCAACATTTTGTTTTTCATTGTTGTTCAATATTTATATTGTTTCCCCCAGAGAACACAGCATGGTCTCATTGCATCTTCTCACTGTATTCCCAGAGACAACTCAAGAACTCAGGCCAATCTCTTACAGAAGTTTTGCCAACTGTTTGACCAGCAAACAGCAATAGTAGACATGACAGGAGAAACTTGACATTGTAAAATTTTCTGATGGTATTCAAGAGGAATGGTTAAACCAAGTCAGGTTTCAACATGCTTACACAAAATGAGGACCTTCAATCATTTAAAATTTCACTCATCATCATAATTATAATTCTGTATGTTTTTGAAGGCTTTATAATTCAACCCTAACATTTTGCTCAGGGCTGACACTTGGGCTTTCCCTTCAAAACCTTATAAGAACTAGAATCAGGTAAAACCAGTTTAGCATACTTGGTAGAGCATGAGTTACAATCTCCCACACTGTCCCATACTCTAAACACTTACCCCCAAATTAATGGGTGCTGCTGCTGGAATGTCAACATTCTCAGAAATACTGTCAACAAAAGCAGGGCTAGTCTCCAAGATATTCAAAACAAGTAACTCAATAAGCACTCTTTTGGAAGAGGACTTTAAGCTGATTTTGAAATTATTGACCACATGTAATTTTCTTTATCTGAGTGCCCTCAAAGAGAAAAATGTTCGGTCTTGTGCATTGACAATGTATCTTTTTTTTTTCTTAAATGATAGGTCATGAAAGATTTTGAGATCAGTGGAATTGCCTGGAAAGTCATATAAAAATATAATCATTTGTAACTTTAACAAAGAAAATGAATATTGGTAAAAACCTACAGGCAATCATGAAATTAAAAACTGGAAGAAGTTAGGCACCTCATTTCTGTTCAATCTAAAGTGCCTACAAAAAGTGCTCCTTTAGAAGATTGAGTAAACTTAAATATATCATCAAAAAGGCATGGATTTTAAGGACTTCTGACATCATCTACACCAAGCTCTTCATTTTATAGATGAGTAACTGAGGTCCAGAAAAAAATAACTGGTAAACTTAAAGTCACCCAGCATTTTTACCTGGAGGATTACAATTAGATACCAGAAAAGATGATTATTAGTACTAGGTTTTTGACAGACATCATCTAGAGGAATTACTTAGAAATGGTAAACTACATTTTTTTAAACCCATCCCATCCTACTAAGACATTTCTCCATTCAGTATAAAAGACCTGAGGCTATTTTACCTTTGGGTAACCAAATTTAAGGGCACAAAACATTTTAGTTTTTCACTTAAAAGATGTTTCTAAAGGAAAGAAAGAATAGGTTGCATAAAAGTCCGTATTTAGGGAGAAACTGTTTTTTACTTCCCCATTCCCTCTCCTATCCTATATATAAAAACAAAGGTCTTTCAAAGTCATGGAGAAGGGATAACGTTAGAAAGAAGGACAATTAAGAAGCAGACTACACTGATGTTTACCCCCAAAGGAAGATGATTCATTAGCAGACAAGTTTGGGGCCTGTAAAGCAGAGAGGACCCTGAGCCTGCTCACAGGGAAGCAGTGACCTTGGCGGAGCTCCCTGGGGGACAGAGCAAACAACGGCAGCTGTAGTAGTGAATGCAGAGAAGGAGGAAGGCAGTGTCACTGGCAATAGCTGAAGCCAGAGCAGCCTATAGAAGATTCACACCTTTCCTCAAACCCCAGAAGGGTGTAAAAGTTCACTGAGAGAGACAGCCTGCAGACCCAGAGGTCTGCTCAGAGGAGGGAAGGCGTCAGAAGAATGGCAACCTGAAGCCAACCGAGACCCAGCACGATTCACCAATGCCTTGACTTCTGTGGGCATGGCCCCTCAAACTCAGATGAAGGTCTAACTCCCAGAAGTGCAGAATTCATTTGTATTTGCAGACAAAGTCTTTAAAAAGGTAATAAATTAAGAATGGGGCTCTAACTCAATATGAGTGTTATCCTTAGAAGAGGAAGAAATTTGCACACAGACACACATAAAGAAAGAATGCCTTGTGAACATGAAGACAGTCACCAGGCTGGGAGAGGGGCCACGGAAGAAACCCACCCCATAAATACTTGGATCTCAGACTTCCAGCCTCCACAACCGAAAAAATAAAATTCTGTTGTTTAAGCCACCAGCCTGTTGCACTTTATTACAAGAGCCCTCACAAACTATCAAACTACCCTAAATTTACATGTCATTCTGAGCCAAAGTGAGCTACCATGTGATTCATACCCGACTACAGTTAAAACCCCCCAACTGAACTTGTTAGAAATTACAAAATTAATTATAAGTTTATAATTCTGCCTTTAATTGAAATCATAATAGCCATTTAGTTAAAGAATATTTTAAAAATATTATAGCTCATATAGTCATATATGACAAGGATCCTTTGAACACTGTATGTTTATTTTAACTAGGCCTTAACTCCATGGCAAGTTGTTGAACACTTATTTTTTTATACAGACCTGAGAAACCTGAACCAAACACCTCTGCCTTATTACTCTCTTTCTACACACTCTTTCTATTATCCTTTACATCTCAGAGGTTATTAATTCTGCTGGGATTTACCTTGGATATGTTGTGTAAGTCAAAAGTATAAAATAAGCAGATGTTTACTGACCTACAAGTTTTAAAAACAGTCTGTCACTCCCTATTCATAAAGATACTTTCCATATGACTTAGTTGCAATACTAGTAACTTGGATTGACATTACTTAGAAAGCTAGGCTGGGGACGATGGTTTACACCTGTAATCCTAGTACTCTGGGAGGCTGAGGCGGGTGGATCATCTGAGCTCACGGGTTCCAGACCAGTGTCAGCAAAAGACAGACCCTGCCTCTAAAAATAGCCGGTGGCTATTCTAATTCTTTCTATTCTATTCTTTCTAATAGCCTATAGTCCCAGCTACTTGGGAGGCTGAGATAAGAGAATTGACAATCTTGAGCCCAAGAGTTTGAGGTTGCTGTGAGTTGTGAAGCCAAGGCACTCTACCCAGGGTGACAAAGTAACACTCTGTCTCAAAAAAAAAAAAAAAAAGCTAAATGCGATAATAAACTGGCACAAGCTGTTTTCTACAATTAAGTAATTTTTGTTGTTGATTTGACTATGGTTCCATTTCTGAGTTAGTCATTTAGCTGTCAAAAAACCAATATGAATAAAATTTTCATTAGGAAAATTTGTGGCCTTAAGCCATTTACCAACTTTACTAACCTTTTACTTCCTCATCCACAAAATGTAGATAACAATACTTAGAAACTCTTACAGGGTTATTGTGAGGATGAAATTGGATGGCCCTGAAAATTATAGTAAATGATTGAAACAAATGAGAAATTAGTTTGAAATGTTAACTATGACAAAGTTATAGAAAGTTTTTCACACCCACTTGATTTTTAGTTAAGGAACAAGGTTCATAGGGAAGTGTTGTAGCTGAGAGGGCTCAGTTTTCTAAATGTTGTCACAATCACAGTTTGAGGATGATTATTCATTGTTAATTCTTGAGTTCTGTGTGCCATGGGATCAAGTATTAAGACATCTGTTATCTTAGGGGAAAATTTACTCACATATTCTACTTTCTTATTCTGGGAAATTATTATCCTAGTTGCAAGTATTATCATAACATAGTCACCAAAGGACCTCCAGGAATGACCAGCTGATTCCCCCACTGGCTGAGACTGCTAATGGCAGACATTTGTTGGTTGTCTGCCATTTGGAGGAATTGTCTCTGCTAAAAAGAGCTGCTTCACCCAAATTTTCATCCCCCAAATTAACTTATATTAAATGATTGATGAAGAGGTCACTTGCCAACAACTGACAGAAGAAGTAGAAACCAATCATGATTAATGGATCAGCTCAGTGTGTGGGTGCAAATTGGAAATGGCTGCTGTAGGCTGAGTTAGAAAGAAGGTGATAAGCTTAAAATCTCTCCAAGGAGTACAGCTCTAAACAATAGAGCTGGTTATCCACAGTGTGTAGAAAGAGAACAGGTACTAAATAGCCAACTACAAAAAACTATCAACCAGTGACCTCAAGTGTCCTCTGTTAGCAGCAATCCCAGTGCTGAAATAGCCACACGGGCAGGACGGAGGCTATGCGGCTATGCAGGGTCAAGCGACAGCTCCCATTTACAGAGACTAAGTATCACCACTGCTGAATGCATAAGAAGCAAGCAATACAGAAATGGGGAACAGTGTTGAGTTTCAACGTGGCAACAACACCTTTGTTGGTGGCATTCTGACTATATTGGACCCCTTCCACCTAGGAAGTAGCAGTGGGTTATTTTGATGGAAATAGGTTTATAGTTTCATTACAGGTTGGCATTATCTGACTGCAGAATCATAGGCATCAACACTATCTCAGGATCTAAAGACTGTTTAACCATCAATGGCACAATCCTACCTTATGGCAAAGGAAGCAAAGCTGTGAGCAGTGACCATTGGATTCCTTGATGTTATCATATACTGAATTACCCAGGAGCTTCTGGGCTGATAAGGAGACGGGGAAAACATGGCTGGAGATCAGCTTGGGCAAGGTAACTCAGAGGAGGGAGCACCATATTTCAGGATGCACTGCACACTTCAAATCTGTGACTTGAATACTGGGTTCAAGTATTCTTCAATGGGTAGAATACTTGTACCCAGACACTCAGTGGAAGGCAGAGAAGACACCCTGCTAAAATCACTGTTAAATGACAGTTGTGGAGAATTTGTGCTTTCCATTCCCACAACTAGGGGTTGTGAGGGTATAGAAGTCCTGCTTCCCAAAGAGGGAATACTTCACTTAGACACAAAAAGAGATCTACTTAACCATAAGGATCAGTTGCAACTGGGTCACTTTAGATTCCTTTAGAGTCCAGGAATCAAGAAGAGAAGCCACCATCTTAGAAGAGGTGAGTGATCCTGATAACCAGGGAGAGCTTCTGTTACACAACGGGGGCAGGGAGAAATATGTTTCAACCCAGGTAATCTACTCGGGTGCCTCTTTACATTCCTGTGCATGATTATTATTATTTTTTTAAAGGAGATCAACCTTGTTTATTCAAACAATTTTTTAAAATTTATTTCAGATTAAGATGAGGGTACAAATGATTGTTAGCATTTGTTAGGTAATGTTCAAGTTATGGTTGAGCCCTTCACCTGGGGAGGGGGAGTGTGCTATACATGCTTACATTGTGCACCTTAGGTGAGAACTGTCCGCTCTCCCCTTTCTCTTCTTACCCATCTCTTTCCAATTGAATTTGACTGTGTTTTCCTCTCCCTATGGGCTTATAGCTGTTATCTATTGGTTTCATTGGATACTTGCTTTCCCATTCTTGTGATATTTTACTAAGAGAATATTCTTCAACTCCATCCAGGTTAATACTAAAGATGTAAAGCCTCCATCTTTTATGGCTGAATAGTATTCCATGATATACCTACACCACAGTTTATTACTCCATCCATGTGTCGATGGGCCCTGCACATAATTATTACGGCAAATAGAACAGAATGCAGCATTCATCGCTAGAAAGAGTGCAGGGAGTAGAACTCAGACTTCTCAGGGGTGGAGGTCTGGGTCATGTCCCAGGTCAGTCACCAAGATGAATGGAGAGACTTGCTTAACATCAAAAAAACAATAAATCTAAAAAGGATAAAGCAAGGAACAGTGAATATCCAGTTTTGGTCCCCTAACAATTCAGGTTTCAAAGTCCCCAGAAACCTTAAGGAACTGCTTCCAGAGTTTATATAAACTATCATTCTGAGTGGAGGAGGGGTGGATTCTGGTAGATGCTGGGAATGTTACCTAGTCCCCCTTTCTAGAAAGACGGGCTTATCATTTCACCTGCTGAGACTGTACCATGCAGAGAACTCTCGGTCGGTTGTTAGGCCTACTCAGAACATACTTTGTTAAAGAGAGCAAAGACAGTCACTTCACCCATAGGCACGCTTTCTTCCCCAGGCAGCTCATATCTAATGACTGATGTTAATGGGAATATAAAGCCCCAATTCCTCCCCCTGACTCATTACAGCTCTGAAAGGCCATGGAAGCTTTGGATCTCTCCTGAGAATTGCGGAGGCCTTTTTGGGGACTGCAGCACAGTTCTCTTTCTTCTTCTGCCCAGTCCTGCTTCCTCCCCTTCCTTTCTATGAGCACTGGTTCCAGGAGCACTCCCTAATACATTTCCTGTGTGATAGCCATCTCAGAAAATGCTTCTGGAGACCTCAAATTACACCAGATACGCACAGTGGGTCAGAGAAGTGTCATAGAAACAGGAAAAAGGACAGAAAAAGGGGTGGGGGGGGCTGAAGTTAGAAATCTACTAGAATAAGAAGGCAGAGTACCCAAACGAGTATGTCAACCTGGGCATTATTTCTATATTTCGTGAAATCTAGTCCCCTTATTTATGCCAAAGTGAATTCCATTTAAAATCTAAGAATAGGAAAAGAAACACTTTTCACCTTCTGCCCACTTGTAAGAATGAATAAAAACTTCCTGAGAGTGCCAGGATAGTAATGGAATTATTCTTCACACCTGACGGCTCTTGTAATTATCTGTTTGGAATCCCTTTTATTTATTTATTTTTTTTTTCAGATAGAGTCTCACTCTGTCACCCTGACAAGAGTGCCATGGAGTGATAGCTCACAGCAACCTCAAACTCCTGGGCTCTGGTGATTCTCTTGCCTCAGCCTCCCAAATAGCTAGGACTACAGGTGCCCGCTACAAAATAGCCTGGCTATTTTTAGAAATGGGGTCTAACTGTTGATCAAGCTGGTCTTGAACCCACGAGCTGAAGCAATCCACCCGCCTCGGCCTCCCAGAATGCTAGGATTACAGGTGTGAGCCACCACGCCCAGCCTTAGAACCCCTTTTAAAAGACAAAACAAAATAAACAAAGCATAACGCTGATCTGATCGTATGCTGTCCCAATAAGCCAGGGAAAGCACAATTCAATACTATGCTATAAGAAAATAATTTCAAATAGTTCCAGTCTTTTACCCCGAGTGTCTATTTTTCAAAAAATTAGTCATATCTCAAGGAACTATGAAATGGATAAGCATAATAAATTTTCCAAATTCTCTGTAGGTGAAAATAATTCCAACTCTCCAACAGAAAACTGTCATTTCATGCACATTAATCCACATAAGCATCAGCTGCTTGAGTTGTAGGGAACTCTGGCCATCATCAGTGTGTTTGCTCATTTCTTCAGAATGCTCTAAAGTGTATTCCAGATTGCATTTGGGTTACATTAAAATGAGTTTTAAAACATTATAATAGAAAACTAAGTAACTCTTTTTTAAAATTCACTTATTTGATTCAAAAAGTAGGTATTTTACAATTCAAGTAGTCCAGATTTTGTTGTAAACTATAGACTAAGAATTTTTAGAAAATATTTTTCTTTTTATTCAAAGATCTGTTCAACTGGGCTTGGCGCCTGTAACACAGTGGTTATAGTACCAGCCACATACACTGAAGTTGGCAGGTTCAAACTTGGCCAGGCCAGCTAACCAACAATGACAACTGCAACAAAAAATAGCCAGGCATGTGGTTGGTGCCTGTAGTCCCAGCTACATAGGAGGCTAAGGCAAAAGAATCTCTTGAACTCAAGAGTTTGAGGTTGCCATGAGCTATGATGAGACAGCACTCTACAGAGGGCGACATGGCGAGACTCTGTCTCAAAAAAAAAAAAAGATTTATTGAGTTAAAGAGAGCAATATTTCACTCTGGGGGCTGAGGTGGGTGCATCACTTGAGCTTAAGAGTTTGAGAACAGGCTCAGCGCCTATAGCTCAACCGGCTAAGGCGCCAGCCACGTACACCTAA